>NC_133357.1:20445369-20778702 GCF_030506205.2 Paramisgurnus dabryanus
AAGAATTTAACAAATAAAAAAATCTTTGGGTCATCACAGGTTCTACTTAATTATGCTCCCTTATGTCTCATTACCTTAAAATGCATAAATATTTTATTTAGGCTATATTGTACATTTTTTGTCTCATGGTAGTTTTATTGCATTGCCTTAATAATTCTTTAAATTATTTAAACTAAATTTGTATTCATTATAAAAAATCTACAAAAACAACCACTAAAACCTTGCATAACAGGTGTAATTGTCAAAACATTTGATCACTTACAGTACTTTCAATTTTAGATAACCTGTCCCTTTAAATTTTGAGCACAGAATTTATTGTAAATTGCATTACATAAATCACGAAAGTTACATGTTTTTAAAACTCCCGCCATCTTTTATTTGATTTGCTGCCTCTTTTGACCTTGAGGATGTTTGCAGCACCAAAATATAGTTAGGGCTTTAATTGAGTCAATTGGGCGAGTCTCATGTCAAATGCGTGAGTTAGCAGCTCTGAATTTATCACAAAATATGTATTTACAAAATCAAGTGGTCATTTTATGTGCTCTTGGGTGCCCTGTGGTGGCAACTTTGCTTGATGTGTTGGGTCTCCTCCCACTTACCTCCCAGCTTGAAATCTGGGTTCTGGCTAGACTAGAGGGCATACAGCTAAACCAAATTTCACGAGATGCTATTATAAGCTTTACTTCTGTGTGCTTTTGAGCTTTTTATGCCATTCTTGCATATTAAAATGAAACCTATATACCTATTTATATTTAATTTAATGGTTTAATCGAACCTATAGGGTCATAAAAAGCTAATATTTAGCAAGTTCGCTTCCGGGCATCACTTTTGGTCACAGCTGTACTGTCTGTGTGTTCTTGATGTAAATGCAGGCGCCGCCATGTTTGAGCTCAGATGGGTAAAACTTCCGGTGAGCCACAGCTAATGGTAGTCCTATTGCGAGGCATACGAGTCTGCTGTTTTGACTGGCATTTTAATGCTTATTATGAAATCCAGGAAGACCGGCATAACTTGTGCAGTTATAGCTGATACAAACGCAGTAGATCTCTACAAAACATTCTTTTTAACAAAAATACACGCACAAGAACTGAATGTGTATGTGGCGCACGTGCATCTATTAACCGTATCCACACACATCCATCCAGTAAAACTTTTCATAGAAACTGACAGTGGACAATAAATACAAAAATTATTCAGAAACAACATATTATGCTGATAAAGATATGCTGATTTAGCTGGTTTATTTATTCTGCTACAATATATTATTACAAAAATGAGATTACAGTACAGAATATATACGACATAAACTGGTTATTAGTTAATGTTTATATTAGTTTGTGATGTGTTTGTGTGTACTTTTCTTATGTTTAATTTTTTTTTAAAATAAGCAAATAATTTCATAAGCTCATGTCTTTACTGCATAATAATTTTCCATAAAACAAAAACAATACTGAAAACATGTTATAGTAGTTTAATATGTTTATTATGGTTTGTTTAAATAACTCACAATGTGTTAAATGAGAAGCATAAGTTACTGCTGCTGTCGGATCGCGTGAAGCTTGATGTGTCCCCATAAAATCTCAAACAATTCAATAAAAAATTGCAGTTTAAAAATAAACTCACACCAGAGAGAAAGTTGTGACATTGTAAACCATCACCTGAAAGGGTTAAAAACAAGAAGTCTCTGTATATTCCATGTATTAAACAGTCGACTGGCTGTCCCACTGGAGATATGGTATCTGTGCTTTTATATTATTGCTTTGAAGACCCGTCAAACCCGGAGGAACAACATGAAAAGATTGAATATATGGGTATTTCCCAAAATTCGGGCCCTTTTTATGTCCAAGGGGTTTAATTCTATTAAAAACTAATTAAATATAATACATTTTAGCACCATTAATTAGTATAAACAAAAACAGGCTTTTTTATTGCTGCTCTAACTAATAATTTTATCACATTTTATTGGTGTTTTGTGGTACAATATCTGTGTTTTGGTGTTGTCCTTCACCACAGTTTTCACATGTTGTGCCATATCTCAAACATCATTTATCACAAATTAATAAAAAATATATGCATATGAATTAAATGTTACTTGAACTAATAAACTACATGCACAGATTAAGCATATATATGCATTTTGAACTTTATTTTGCTAAAAGGGATAGTTCACTTTAAATTGAAAATTCTGTCATCATTTACTCATCCTCATGTTGTTCTAAACTTGTATGATTTTTTTTCTGAAAATAATGGTAAACACACAGCAGTAAGTGACCATTGACTTCCATAGTAGGAAATTTTTTTTCGGAAGTATTGTGATAAATGACTAAGAAAATGTTTTGATAAATGATGGTAAGCACACAGTACACATTAAATTCCATCATATTTTTTTATTCCTACCATGGAAGTCTATGGTCACTTACTGCTGTGTGTTTACCATCATTTCTCAAAATATATTCTATTGTGTTCATCAGAAAAAAGAAATTCATACAGGTTTAGAACAACATGAGGATGAGTAAATGATGACAGAATTTTCATTTTAAAGTGAACTATCCCTTTAATTTCTACCTGTCCCATGGTTTGGCTGTCATTACCAACACGCTCTGCATAAATGGACTTTCCCACTGTTTTTCATCAAAAGTTTATTTGGTAGCCATGGTAACCTAATGACATAGCTGAGCACATGTATTTCAAGCTGCAAGCCTGATGCCTTGATGTCCAGAAAAATAAATAAATCTACTCTTTATTCTTTGTGTTGGGCATGTACACTTATTATGCGTCATTACCATATGTGTTGTATTTTAAACATTTTTATATATATTTTTTATCTCTTTAATAGTTAAAATGCTGTACATTACATGTAGAACACTTGCTTAGTCATCATCTTAGCTAGTAGGGCTATTTTTTTGACAAAAATGTCATAACCAGCACAGTCATTACCAGCACCATACATATTTTTGACAATAAATTATGTTTAAATTATTAAAGCATCCTACAATTATACATTTCGGATAATGTTGGACAGTCTAAATGATTACTATTAAAAAAATTTTAAATATGGCATTCACTTAAATAAACTTATATTCCAAGCCAGGGTATAATAGATTGATGAATCAGAAATTTGGATACGTAAATGACGGTAATTCATCTTGCAAGTAAAAATCTCAATAAGTTCAAGATAAATTAGATTCCATGTGAAACCACAAAATGTTTTAAAAGCACTGATTTATCATTTAAGTTTAATTTTTTGACATATATTCGATGATGTGATGGTAAAGACACATTTACTTCACATAAGAAAATGACAAAAAAATCATAAATTCCCTTAATCTTATGGTCTCAACCAAGATCATAACGTCGCTCCTGACTAAATGGCTGATAAATTGATGTATACCAATTAGTCAAATTTGGAATTTTAATTTTCAAAATTGCAGCAACCCAATTTGGCCCTTAATCTGAGAAATACCCATATCTTCATGTGATGTATCAGGACACTTCTTAATTTCATCCTCACACTGGCTCATACATAAAACTATGACCGTAATCATCATGGAAAATGCTGGAAGTCATGCCCATACTTCGCGCAAAGCGTCATGGAGCGCAGGAATAGTGTGGATACCTGCGTGATGCGTCAAGTAACCAACACACATACACAGTCAACATACCAGATTATCTGTCTCTTCATGAAGACAATTTCTTGTCTTCCTTATAAATGTAATCTCATTTCCTCTCAGTTTAAGCAGAATTTCTCTCTCTTTCTCTCTCGGGGCAGCCTATGAATGACAATAGTCTTTTGCTTCAGTGCTTTGATGAGATGTTGTGGTATCTGCCATAGTGCTGCAGACACACATTCTTGTTTGTTTGTTTGTGTGTGCGTGCATGTGTGTGTGTACTGTATATTTAATGTCAATGTCACTACACCTGCCAGATGTTGGATCAATGTGCTGCATAAAATGAAACTTTAACGGCAGAGGTTGTAACATTGATGACTTTGATCAATGTTTGCCATATAAAAGAAACATGAGCATAAGACTTGGTTTTTATGACACACTATAATTTCTACATCTTTCCTAGATAAAAATTTTAGACAGTGATGACTGTGATCATTTTACAGTTCGTGTAAAGGTTCATGTATCCTGGTGAGTTCTTTAAATTATTTAATTAAGAAAATTTTAATATCAATGATACTTTCAAATTTAAACTGTTAATGTGTTGTACATTAAAGTTACAGTTCACAAAACATTTTATAATTAACTCCAAAATTATATGACTTGCTTTCTCTGTAAAATGCAAAAGAAAAAATGTGCTCAAGATGCATTGAGTTAAGCTGGACATCCATCCGAGGAGAAATGTTGACATTGACATCAGAAGCATAAAATCTGGCAGAGGTTATGGTACTTATACTGGTGCTTTTGTTATTTTTGGCACTTCACAGCCGCAGGCTCCGGTATAATCGAGACGTTCTGCAATATATCATCTTTTGTCTTCCGCAGAGGAAACAAAGCCATGTGGGCTTGGGGTGAATGATGATTTTTTTGGGTGAGATTACCCTTTAACCCACACAAACACACCTCCCATGAAACTCTTCTATCCATTCTTGGCCTATACCCATGCCATTCATTATTTTTATTGTAGAAATAATAGATTTTCAGCATAACCATTTTTCAACATTCTGGCAGTTATAAAATTCACACTACTAGTTTTCACCACCAGTTACCTCAGGTTCCTCTCCCACACAAGTTTGTTAAAATTAGGGAAAACTGTAAACACATTGAGCCACACTAAAGGTGCAGGATCAGGTCTGGCGTGCATCATGATCTCACTAACTTCCTGCCCCCAAACCAATCTACACTAAGACCTCCTCTAATACACATGATAGTGACAAGCATACACTAAAGCTGTGTTCACACTGTCAGTGAGAGAGCAACGTGATCTCTTTAATTTCCAAGGGAGCTTTGCAATTTCCAGCGACACAGGTGGCGGTTTAAAGTTTAAACGCTTCAACGTTATGCAAATAATGAGCATCAGAAATGCCTTCCAATGGGAATAAAGTTAGTGGAGCTCACATCATTTGTTTCTTGTCAGCTACTGCAGTGGACGGAAGATTAAGTTAATCTTTCGCAGTGAGTAATTTCCAGATTTTATATGAGATCACATATCATGTACATGGATGATATTAAAAATGATGCATGGAAAAAAGCAGTGGACCACTATTTGCCTTTTCGCCTGAAATATGCTTGCGGAAAGCACAAGTAGATTCTCGTTTAATTTTGATATAATTCATTCTGCACTAGTGTCATTTATATAAAACATTTTAAGTGGTTTAAAACGGATTCAAGGTAAATTTGTAATGACACGAAATGAGCCGTGAAGTTCAGAACTGTTACTAAGACAACCAGAATTACACACCTCCCCTTTATTAGTATTGAATAAGTAATGTCTCTTCCTAGGTTATATAAAAAGACTGGTGGCATACAGATTTTGCCATTTTATTTTTTCAAACTCGACCAGGCATGACCAATTACATTACCCATGCGCACACACGCATAGAATTGTGGGACAAGATGATGAAGGTATCTCAGGAGTTAGGAAGTAAACCTAACAGCGATTTCGGACATGCCTTGATGCCTTTCTGCCTTAGAAAGCTGCCTCAGAAGGCAACAATTTAGAGTTTTCGGACCCAGCCCTTGTGTTTCAGTTGTTATATTAAAAATCTTACCTGTGGATCTGCTGCTTACACTAATCATTACAACGATATAGATGTCTAAAAACAGAACAAAACAAATTTTGGGGGGAACATTTGTGTACAGATGAAGCAATGCTATCTCATGGCAATTCATTCGTATTTTACGGGGTGGCTATAATTCGTATTAATTGGTACACCACAATTGAAATTTTTGTACAGTTTGCCTTGACCTGTGACATTGAAGTTAGGGGTGGGATTGCGTTATTGTTTTTTTTTTATGATAATCATATGCAAAAAATGACTTACTTAGTTTCAGTGGCGTCCGGTGACTTCTTTTTTCGAGGGCGCATGATGCAAAGTTCGCCACAACATGTATGTAGCCCATCATGTGTGTGGTTCGTCATTTCAAAATATATGTTCGGCGCGTCAAGTGAACCTATGTGCATCACTTGTTTTGGCAAAATAAGTGCCTGCTGCAGACGCGTATAAACGGTTTATGATAAAAAGACGCTCGGTTTTGCCAGATACTTGCATAATCTCATGCGTAATCAGAGTTTACTGTTAAGGGAGTGTCTTGCGTGTATTTTGTGAACGTGAGCACCTCTTTTATCATAAACGGTTTTGACGCGTGTGCAGCAGACACTTATTTAGACAAAACATGTGATGCACATGACGCAACTAACACATATTTTAAAAACACGAGCAACACACAAGACACTCCAAACATTTTATTTTGAATTTGCGCCCCTCGAAGAGCATTCACAAGCCGCCACTGCTTAGTATTTTTGTTTTGTTTTCAGTAAAAATATCTAAAAAATCTTAAATCAAGATGTATTTTCTCTATGAGCAAAATGACAAAGAAAAATAAGTCTAGTTTTTAGACAAAAAATATATATAATTAGCGCTTAAAACAAGCAAAAATCTAGCAAAGTGTTTATGAAAAAAGTAAACTTATTTCAAGTAAATTTTTCTTATTCCATTTACAGATTTTTGATTGTTTTAAGCACTAATTTACTTAAAGTTTATATTTTTTGTCTAAAAACTACATTTATTTTCCTGTCAATTTGCTCACCGAGAAAATATATATTTATTTGTAGATATTTTCATTGAAAACAAGACAAAAATACTAAGAAAGTCATTTTTTGCATTGTATGTTTTTGCATGATTAGCTTCCTACAAATTCTTGTGAGATCAGGATGAATGACATTGTTGTCCCTGTTCACATGATCCGCAAAAACATCTAAAAAGCTGTGCTATGCCAGGTCAGTAGCTGGCATTGTAAAGAAACACTATGCACATGTGCACATACGCAATCTTGTACAGAACAATAAATACAAACAATATTTCAAAATATACCAAAATTTGCCAAAAATATATTTGCTGAATTTTTTTGGCCATTTTTTATATTTTGAAAATTATTTTAAAAATAAATAAATTTTAAAGCATTAAAAATATATATCTAGCCTACTATATCTACTTTTTTACATTACGAACCTGTAAACATATTTTCAACTTCAAAAATACACTTTATAAAGTTAGCTTGTATTGAGCATATAATTCAAATATATTTTGGCAAAAAATACTTTTTTGCAATAAGGGATGTAACATTAGAAATGTATTTATTTTCACTTGAAATACATTTTAAAATATATGTTGATATATGTTGAAGGTTCAAATTAAATATATTTCCAAATTCAAAAATATATTCAATTGAGCATTACTTTCTACAAAATATATATAGCATATATTTAAAATATATTTCTGGCCTGGTCGAAAGCATCAAGCACGTTTTTAGGAGATGACAAGGTTTGTTTATTACTAAGTGATTAGCGGCAAAATGCCCAAACACAGTCCTGTAGTCCATCATTGTTGTTTAGGTTATCATACAACTCATATATGCCTACAGACACACATGTGCATGATGTCCACCTTTTCACAGTTTAGCTTTTTGTAATTTATACAGAGATGATAACAACATTGTTTTTAAAAGTTTGCATTTTCAGCCCCCCATCTGCTGTTGTTGTGTAAATAAATGAAGAGGGACCAAATATTTTCTTTCTCCAATGAAATTATCACATGAAAAAAAATTGGAATTGTCTATTTGAAGGCATACACACAACCCAAAGACTTTTTCTTAATAATACTCAATATAAAACACGCCTACATCTGGGTGTGTCCGTCTCTCTACTCACACTCATTGAGAGATGGTTTAACGGTAAGACACTTTTGATGAACCAGCAGCAGTTCTTCTGGCCACAGCAGCTCATCTGAGTAATTAAACTAAAGAAATTTAAAAGGCAAATGAAAACACAAAATGAAATAAATAAGAGGGCAATAACTGCCGCTCAATAATTGGAGAGTGCTGAGTGCAAGAGTCCGGGAAGAGCATGTGTGCACGTTTGGCGTGGAGAGTCTGGAGACTGTTTTCATTAGGATATAGGCCTGAATGCGGCAGAAATGCTGACAGGGGCATCTATAGCTTCCTGAAGCTAATCTTCTTCACTTGATAAAAACTTCTCCCGCTGCTCTGTTAACGGCACATTAATTCATTGCCAAGCACTCGGTATTTCTCTCCATCCTTGCATTCGCTACCCTTCTGTCTTACTGTCTTCCTATTTAACACTGCTGCTGGTCTGTCATTTTCTCTCTACCAAATGGCATGTAGTTCGGTTTTATCTCTTTCTCTTCCATTTATCACTTTTTTGTATTAACATATTTCTATCATTTTGGAACTTTAGATTACTTGCTCTTTTGTCTTTCCATATCCAGACTTTATTTTCGCAGGGTGCTTTTGCATGAACACTGAATGCATGAAAGCAAAAAACAGATCTTGTTTGGCATCATAGTTGTAAAATACTGTACAGAAAGATTGAGGCACCATCTGTGAGCAGAATCAAATGTGTAATAAAGCTGAATGTGAAATACAGCCCATGAATCCAAACCCTAAATGCACACAATAAACAATGATGAAGCAGCTTTAAATATCTCATGGCAATAGGTATCTATTTTATGAGATGGTCAATTCGAATAAATTTGTATGCTTTAGCACATCATCTGGTTTCGCCCCAGTTGCATTGGGATTAGGGGTGGAGTTTAATTTGAGCTTTTTTTCCGGAATATTTCAGTTTTTGTATGATATGAAAACGCTACCATGTAAAAATTGTACATTTTCCTTTGAGATCAGACTTGAACTTCATACAGACAATAAACAACCAAATACATGCACTATAAAAAGTACTGAGTTAGTCTCACCCCATTTCGTCAATATTTGACGACACTTGATCATTCGTCAATATGTGACGCGGAGGGTATACCTTTCGCGTCATTTTTGACGAACTGGGGACTTCAATACTATTACGTCCGTTGCATTCTCTTCTCCTATTTTCTTACCAATTTCGCGTCGGTTTAGGGTTAGATTTACATAATGACATCCCTACCCAAACCTAACTCTAACCCCAACGCCAGGTGACAACTGTTTCTAACCCCAACGCCAGGTGACAACTGTTTAATTTCGCGTACACTGTTTAATTTCGCGTACACGGTTTAATTTTGCGTAATCTAACCCTAAACTGACGCGAAATTGGTAAGAAAAAAGGAGAAGAGAATGCAACGGACGTAATAGTATTGAAGTCCCCAGTTCGTCAAAAAATGACGCGAAAAGGTATACCCTCCGCGTCACATATTGACGAATGGTCAAGTGTCGTCAAATATTGACGAAATGGGGTGAGACTGTGTTACGTTATTCAATCCAGCATTCGGTCAAAATGGGATGAACCCAACTTGTTAAACCTAATTTAACAAATTTAATTTTACCTATCCTGGGTTGTTTTAACCCAAAATGCTGGGTTGTATTAACCTATTGTTGGGACAAATATAAGAATGTTCTGGGTTGATTTAACCCAAAGGTCCCCTTTTCAAAGTAACCCAGCATTTTTTCGAGTGTACACTTAGTAAGTAAGGACTATAAGGACATTGTAAAGATGATCATGTTGTGTTTTCTTCACAGAAGAAAGAAAACCATATGGGTTCTCAACCGCATGAAGGGAAGTAAACAATGACAGAATTGTTCTGTATCGACACCATTAATTGAGTAAATTTATGCGGCTCCCACAAGCCGGTGTATTTAGGGCTGCTGAACAGATGTGCCTCATTTGGAGTCAATACACTGTTTACAGCATTTGATATCACAGTGTACCGTTCTGCACCAGAAATCAATACCTACAAATGACACATTTCCACATTATCGCAACAAAGCGACGGTCATACGTTACATTACGGGGGTTCTGTGCATTTGCATAATCTATAATCATTTGTGAGAAATTGGTCATTAACAGTGGTGTTTGTTATTGATATAAATACAGTACATATAGTACGTGTTACCAGGCCAAAACCTTTTAAGCTGACATGAATGTGAATGTGAGATCTTAAATCCTGCAGTTTTGCTTGGCGCATGATAAAAAGCGGAACAATTTCATAGACTCGCACTGGATTGAAGCCATACTATATTAGAGACCAGAATATCATAAACACACACACACACACACACACACACACACACACACACACACACACACACACACACACACACACACACACACACACACACACACACACACACACACACACACACACACACAGTGGGTTCTTGTGCCACATACCAGTGTGGTTAAAAAACATCATAGCAATCACATAGCAACATCTTGGCAACAATGCACAGTATTGCGACTTTGCATGGCATTAACTTACAAAATGCACAGATCTAGTTTTGTGCATACAACACATCGACAGAGGCATTATGCCCATTCAAACTGAGGGGGCACGTGCCCCCTTGTTTTTTTTAGCCAAATGGATTTTGCTTGCAACCTCAAAATCAAAGAAGCGTCCATTAATCTGCTATTTGTCTTTTAATCTGTTTAATATGCACAATATTATCAATTCTGTGCTGCATCCTTGTCACTTTTCGTTACATTACTTTATTCTGGCGGCAGGCGCTGCAGACAACGCAGACGTCATCAGCGTCTGAGCGCCTTCACAAGCTCTTCCTTGTTGGTGCTGCATTTTGCTATCTGAGAAATTAAAACGTGTAAGAAACGCTCACAATATTTCCAAACATCCGCACGGTAATGTGCAGTTAACCTCCTCTGTGTAGTAAATGTATGGTTTAAAATGTGACAGTCTCAACGTTATATTAGTAGATTTCTAGATTCATCTTGGTACAACGCCAAAGTTCGCCAGAGTTCACGGGGCCGCGGAATCACACATGCTCACATATGAGGTAAAATTTGATGCAATAATGTGTTCCTTTATCTAAAATTTTTTTAAAATCATTATTCAACATTAAAATCAATCACGTGGCTATAGCTTATGTCATGTTCGTTGTTTATATACTTTATGGATTTAAAATTACATTCATTTTTATAAGATAATGCAGTTGTTGTGCAAAATGCATGAATGACACAACTAAACAAGTCATTTATTAAAACTTAAATAAATGTAAATATGATACCAATATGTCATTATTCCGATTAAATATTTAATATGAAAGTTAGTAAACATTTTTATTTTGGAGGTTTTTGCATGAAAGCAGGGGTGTTTAGATTGTAAGAAATGTAAGTGCCATGGAAAAGACTGAAAGCTCTATAATATTTTGTTTGATGTCTGTGTATGCATACATTTCTGTGAGACACTGTGCCCCCTTAAAAAATATTAGTGCATGACACCCCTGAACATGTACACTGTGAAATATAAAGAAAAGTTAATATAAGGGGGTTCTTTCTTTTTAATCCTTATGATGTGAATCATACAAAAACATATGATTATTAGCAAAGGCAGTAAGCCCCACACCTAAACCCAACATCACTGAATTCATACAATTTAGCCACCTCATAAAATAGTTAGGAATTGGGTGATATTATGTTGGTTTTTCTTATGTTTGGTAAGTCATACGTATTTGGGAACCTAGTTTTGGATCATGTGTCTTTAAAGAGGCCCCAAAGACCTGATTCAGGGAGCTGGAATACATCTGATTTTAACCGTCAAGTAAAATAGCCACAATAAAATCCCTTCTACATTGGGTTGAGTAAGACAGCGCAGTCCTGGTGAATAAATAGTGGTTGGGAACAAAATCCAGCAGTAAACTAAATCCAATACACACGCACAACTCCGCTGCTGCCCCGGATAAATATACATAATGCTGGGTTCATTGGTAGGGTGACCATACGTGCCATTCTTCCCGGACGCATCCCGTCCAGGATTTTGTGTTCGTCTTCCGGAAGTCGTATTTGTCGACCGCATACGTCATTGAGGATTATTATTATTATTACAGAAGGGCAATCGTTACAATTTAAGGTAATTATAAAACTACGATTGTATATCTTATGTTTTTAACTGAATGGCGTATGCGGTCAACAAATACGACTTCCAGAAGACGCACCGAAATCCTGGACGGGATACGTCCGGGAAGAATGGCACGTATGGTCACCCTATTCATTGGGAAGCCGAACAAGCTTAAATTTCCCTCAAAAGCGACAACACACTGATTTCGTGTCAGCTCTTGGCTGGTGTGTCCAAATCAGTAAAATCTGATTACGCATGAGATTATGCGAATATCTGGCAACTCGAGCATCTTTTTTATCATAAACCCTTTAGACACATCTGCAGCAGGCACTTATTTTGACAAGACACGTGATGCACACAGGATGTTTCGATGCGCAGATCACATATTTTGAAATTACGAACCACACACATGACGAGCTACATACATGTGACAAACTTTGCTTCGAGCGCCCTCGAAAAAGAAGTCACCGGATGAGGAATCCATCTCTTAAACAGCGTTAATAAGTCAGAATATATGAAATAGCTTAAGACCCCCACTTAAACAATTTTTTTTAGCAGCACATTAATTAACTGTTTTTTTAACAAGTACCATGTAGTGTGAAAACACAAGCGATCAAACACGCTCCCCAAAAACCTGTCTCTCACATACTTAGTGATGCAGAGTTATTTTTTTACAAATTTATTTTGTTTGGTTGTTTGTTTGTTTGTTTGTGTAAATTAACAAGTTTAAAAATAAACAAAAACAATCGAATAATTCAGATCTCTGTGCATTGCATTGCATGAAATATAGCAATATATGTTGTTTACTTTCCACTTCCACCCTAGCTTTGTCTCTGTGCTTCGAGCACTGGACTAACCATGTTGTCTTTAGATACCTTGTGCCTTTTCTTTAAACATCAGGCTGTTGAGGCAAAATCACCAGGTCCTTGAGGAAGCAATGGTTTAGCAGTCTAACCCGGGTGAGAGGACCAGACAAACAACGCAGAGCCGACTTGGCAGATGACAGCATGCACAAGATTCTGCGCTGACACATAAACAAACTGAGCATTTCGAATGCCATACTTGCATCACGTGTAAAAAAATTATGGCCCTATGCGTACCATGACAAATTGCCACTTGGAGAGTCTGGTTTCTCATATCACATGCACATTTAAATATATTTTACATATTTTAAATATGATATCATTAATTCATTGTGCTGCGTACTGTAGGCTTCAAGACTGTAGCTGTAGACATAGGAAATGGCAGACATGCTGACTCTTTAGTGAACTTGACATCAGCGTATCAGCGTTTTAAGCCAAATCGTGTACTCACCTGCTGTACATTTATGAATAAAGTAGCCTTTCCTACTGCAATGTTTTGAAATTTTGTAACACCTGCACTGTCAATTATATTTAAATATATTAAAATGCAATGCAATGTGTTAGTCAGTTGTGATGTCTCAGACAAAAGGATTGCATACAGTATGAAGAGCTCAGATACAAAATTTGCGAAATCAACCTCTGAATGCTTAACCGAATGCTCTTTGTATTATACATGGATCAAATACTTTCGCTTCAAATCTGCTTAATTCCGGTCTCAAGCAATTTAGAAATATCGGTTTTGTTTGCAAAATCCTTTAAACACCACATCTTTTTTTAAAGTGCATGAAAGACGAATGTGAAACAACCTTGGATAACATAAGTTTGGATGTGTCCCTTGTGAGTATTTGGACCTGACTACACCCAAATGGTGCAGCCACATGCATCACAGCGCCCCCTAATGTTTGGTTCAGTTTCTGAGTTTTACATTTTTAAATTCTGACTTTAAATATTTGCAATTTTTCTAGTTGCAACTTATCCAAAGAAGTGGAGGTTTTTGCAAAACAATATGGGTTTTGCAGTGAAAGGCAGTCATATTTGTTAAAAATACCATTGAAGTAACTAAAGTGAAAATTGAAAATGTAGACTACTGTATAAGAAGTAAATTATAAACATTAACCTGACTGAACCTATGAAAAGGTTATAAGAACTGAAGAGATATAAAACTTAAAGGTTATATGAACTGAGGAGGAATATAAAAAGATTGACTGTAACCAATAAAAGGGAAAGTGGTCCGGTATTGGATATAAGATTATGGCAGACAAGCTGAAACAATCATTGTGCAAATTTTAGCTTTCCCACACAATCCAGCACTGTACTGTAGCATTTTGCAACCGAAATAAGATACATAGCTCTGCGCTTCAGAGATGAGACACTATTCACACACCTGCTGGCAGTGTCGACACCAGGATAACAAAGTACACTGACAAGCCTGAAAAATGTTTTGATTAATGCTCATGTACTCGGGTACTCTGACCCTACCAAACCTCCCATTATTCAGACAGATGTTGCTGAAGATAGAGGTTTGTATCTACAATACATGCAGTCGGTCGGTCACTTGTGCATCTAAAGCTTTCACTGTCATAGGATGGAGTTTCTTAAAGCACGGCACCAGCAAAGCTAAGATCATAAGCTCGATTCCTAGGTGTTGATCAATAAGCATAAGTGTACAACACCGTCTTCTGAACCATAGTGCTCCAGGTTAGCTATCAGTTATTAGATAATATCAAGGGAAGCTGAAATTTAACAAAGCTTTCTTGACCGTTGCCCTGATTATGGTTGACTCAGTGGTTACTGTAGACTAAATTAAAGAACGGTGTCAGAGTCTGTTCCGTGTCAATGCAGATGCCTTACAGCTGATCCACGCAGTAATGCTAAGTGTTATTTATCTCTGTTGGAAGTTAAAAAGCCTACCCTGCAACTCTGCCAGTACAGATCCCAAAGTAAGCTAGAACTCTAATTGACTTAATGGAATAAATGGAATTAAATCTGCTGCCTTTACGGTTTAAGAGCAGTGCCTATGTTCGGTAAGGATAAGGATTTTAAGTTGAATAGGCTCTTTTTTAGATGTATATTTTGTCGTTTCAAAAAGCATGTAAAAGGATTTTGACATACTACTCTGACCTAAACATGAAAATTCAAGGTGTGTCACAAAAAGCATACTACCGGTATACAGTATGCACTTTTCTTTGCACTATGCACCATCTAGTCTAAAGATTTGTCTCAGATGAACACTAACTAGCAAGATATACAAGCGTATTCCTAGATGAAGCCAAATGATTTCAAACACATAAAACAACGCAAGTAAATAAAATCTATTTGTACAATGTACCCTTGATGTCAGTGTGACCTGTTTTGCCCAACATGAGTGAACTTTAAAGAGCACCAATTATTTGATTCATGATTTTACATTTCCTTTGGTGTGTAAGTGTTTATTAGTACATGTTAACGATATGCAAATGGTACAAATTCCAAAGTAAACAATGACGTGAGTTATCATTTCCAACTTGAATCTCTAATTAAGGGCCCTATTTCAATGATCTAAGCGCATGGTCTAAAGCGCACAGTCTAAATGGACGTGTCTGAATCCACTTTTGTTAATTTAATGATGGGAAAAATGGTCGGAAAGGGTTGTTCCTATTCTCGTAATGAGTAATGGGTGTGTTTTGGGCGTAACGTGCAAAATAAACCAATGAGAGTCTTATCTCCCATCCCCTTTTAAAGCCAGTTGGGCTCGCGCCATGCCTATTCCCTATTTAGATGGCAGAATTTGTAAACTGAAAAACTAAGGGATGGAGGAAAGAAGACCACCAGTTTAAAATGTATGTTAGAAATTGCGCTGTTTTTATTTGTATTGAAACTGTTATTTTTGTATTAATTAAATTTAAAGTCGTTTTTATTTCAGGTGGGAAGTAAAATTAACAGGCTTTTAATTGCTGTAAATGGATAGCCTATATGATCAGTGTAATCTCAAAAAATAATTTACAATTATGTAAGAAAAGGTTTGTAGTCTAAAATACTTTATTTGTAACAGACAGGAGATAAAGAGTTAACAAACATGTGGAGAGCCGAACGTTTAAGCACTTGGACAGCGCCGTGGGTGTTTTGAAAAGCATTACTTAAAAACGGTTCTCATCTCAGCATATCCACAGGTCATCATGTACAATAAATCCGTGGGGTAGCATTTAAAAAAAAAACATAAAAAAATGAATGCAATAATAAATCAAAACATTTAATTATTTACCAGGCTACAGGTGAAGAAGTTCTTTTCACCTTCTAACGTCTCGTAATTGATCCTCATTTATGTCCAAGAGACTCAATAATAATCTTTTACATTTTAATCCTTTGATTTTTCATATTTAAAAGCTTTTTTGTGAAGCTGCGCATCCATGTGTCTAATAAACAAACGCGCGTTATCGTCTCATTTATAGGCGCATATAACACGCCCTTTAAAAAACAAAAACAGTGCAGCATTGACTTTAGACTTTAGACCAGGTTTTAGTTGGTCAATGGCGTAGTCTTATTTAGATGCCTCAAAATATAGCAACGCACCAACAATGCGCCTGAACACACCTCGTTTTCAGACTAGAATGCCTATGGGCGCAAATGCATTTGCTATTTAAACAACGTGGCAATGAACGTGAAAATTAACGACTGCGCTGGGTTGAAACTAGCAAAAAACATTTGCGTTGCGCTTTGCGCTGCATTGCACCGGGTGTATAATAGGGCCCTTTATGTTTTACTAATCCTTACTTTAGCAATCTGTTACGTCCTACTCAAGTCTTGTCAGCATTGCATTGTAAGCTTATCTTCAAAACATGGTAAGGAGCGTCACATTTCCGGTCTACGTCAAAGGTATTCAGGCCAATCATAATGTACTGGTAAGATGGCCGACACAGGGGAGACAGCGCATTTCAGATCGATGAGCTTTGTACGAAATCATAGCGTTTGAGGAAGGCAGGCAAATCTGGAGCAACAAAAATGTATGGTATGTGGAAAATAATGTGTTTTTTGAACCATAAACCAGGCGAACACATTGTATTATACAAAATTTGCAAAATAGCATTGTTTTAGCAATGAACTAGGTGCACTTTAACTGTGAACTTTGCTTGCATAACACTGGATAACTCCTCCTCTCTTCCAAAACCAGCCTAAGCTGGTTGGCTTGTTTTACTTGGTCTCCCAGACTGATTTTAGTTGGTTTAGCTGGTAAAGCAAGTTGGCTTTAGGGGGATTTTGGGGCACTTTTTTATCTGGTCAAGCTGGTGGGACAGTTGGTCTTCCAGCCTGACCAGCTAAACCAAATAAAACGTGTTCAAAACCATCAAAAACCAGCCTGCTACACCAGGAAAAATAGGCTGTGAGACACACAACCTGGTTGGCTGGTTTTAGCTGTTTATTTCAGCAAGGCAAGTAAGCAAAACTTAGGGATACAGATGAATGAAGTGTCCAGCATTGTACGCTTCATTTCTTAATTTTAATAAGTGCATCATTCATCCGTGTACTTAAAGTGCAAATGTTCAATGTAAGCACACTACTATGTACTGTATACTACAAAATGACATAGAAAAGTGCATAAATATGTGATTTTGGATGGACCTTCTATCTTTACTTACTAGTACTACCATGGCCTACATGGTACTACCCTGCTGGAAAAAACAGCAAACCAGCAAGACCAGAATATATTGTGTTTTGGTGCTGGTATGCTGGTGACCACCAGCTAAACCAGCACCAAACCAGCATGGGAATTATGCTGGTCTATGCTTTTTCTTTCAGGATATATGGTGGTATTATTGTGTTTTAGTTTGAGCTCAGCAGACTTTACCTGGTTAATGTGAACTGTATGGAAAACAGAAAAATGTTTTTTTTTTTCACTAAGCATAGCGTGCAGGTAAAATGTGAAAATACTGATTATGTGATTAAGAAAAAAACTGACTAAATTCTCATTTTGGGTGAACTCATTCAACCAAGTGTGCGTCAACATCCACCCAAAATTGACAGAGCATTAAAATGGTTCATTCAGATGGGGTTAAAAATGCAGCCCTGCTGACATAATGACGGCTCTCTGTATGAATGCGCGCGCGCTTGCCTCGCGCTGTCAAACGTTAAATATCAGAGAGGGAGAGCGCGCGTCCGTCCCACTAATCAATAAACCATTTCCAATCCTTCACCGCAGAAACACTTTCGCTATCATTCCTCGTTTAAAGGGATGAATGCACATGGAAAATATCCAATGTATTAAATAAGCAGCTTCAGTAGACGCGCTAGGTCTAAATGGCTCGTGTTCATTGATCACTCATGCTGAATATGCGCGCGTCTGCTTTCTGTTCAGGTAAATATGACTTCCGCTAAAGCTTGTTAATGAAAATACTTCTCAATCATTTCTCACACACGATTGTTAAACTGCACAGTTTAGCAGTTAGAGCACAGCAGAACAAACAGCTAAATACAAAAATAATTTTGCCCTCTATAATGTGGGTCAAATACTAAAAGGCATAACGACACGAAAATTAACCATGGTGTTACTACAGTAGCCATAGTTTAATGGTATGTGTAGTAAAATCAGTGAGCCTGGGTCGCCTAATTTACTGTTGTTTTAATAGCATGACAATATAGTGAAAAAATTGTACGTTATTTTATAAAATGCATGTTAATTTTTACTTTTACTATAATAAAACCTTATGTATAGGGTTAAATATAACTTTCTTTTAATATGTAAAAGATAAATAAATCTGAAACACAGATGACCAAATAGACATTAACTAAGCAATTCATACTGTATGTTAGACTAAGGACCACTACATAAAAGAATAGATGGCATTGCATTTATTTCCATTGGGTTTTATGTAGATTCATTGCTATTGCATCAATCTGTCGTTTATTTCAATTTTGCAAACTGTAAATTTGCTATGGCATTTTAAGACAATGCTAAATTCTCCTTCATTTGTAAATCACTTTGGATAAAAGCCTTTAAACACTGTTAATGCTTTTGGTCAATAAAGACAAATCAAACGTCGAAAAAGACAGCACATTTTTATAGTCTTTCAATTAATCTTGAAATAAGGCTGATTGTATCCCAACACAAACCAATTATCCCCCCATATTGTCCCCCCCCCTCTCTCTCTCTCTCTCTCTCGCTCACTTTCTCCTCTCTCTCTCTCCCAACTCTCCCATGAGCTTTCACACACACACACTCCAACACATCCCCCTCCCCTCTCATTGTACTTCGCTTTCCTTTGCTCACTCTCTTTCTACAACAAACATGGCCGCTAAATCGGATGGAGCAGCCGTGTGTGTGAGCGAGAATGAGGAGGATTCGCGGTGTCTGGTTGGCCCGGAGCAGAGCGCGGCTCCCCCGCACCCTCACGCAGACAAGCGCTTCTCGCCGCTGGACTTCTGCTGGGTGCTTTGCGCCCTCCTGGTTTTCTTCTCCGACGGAGCCACCGACCTGTGGCTGGCAGCGGACTACTACCTGAGGCGGGACTATTGGTGGTTCGGGCTCACGTTGGTCTTCGTGGTGGTTCCCTCCGCTGTGGTTCAGGTGTTGAGTTTCAGGTGGTTCGTCTACGATTACACGGAGATGAGCGCGTCCCCGGGCGGGGATGGATGCAATTTCAGCACCAAGGGCAGCGATCAGCGCAGCGGCGGAGCGCGCACCGTGCCCGCGAACGGCACGAGGAAATGCTGTAAAGCGTGCATGTGGATCTTTCAGTCCGTCATTCACATCTTGCAGATCGGTCAGGTCTGGAGGTAAGATGGATTGCATAGCATGCAGTGCGTCTTAGATGAAGAGGGAACTTATTGCCAAATACATTAGCAACGCAAAGGTTGTGGGTTCGATTCCAGGGTGCACACATATAAATATGAAGCTTGAATGCACTGTAAGTTGCTTTGGATACATGGCTTATCCTGTGTGCTTATATTTACTCTTAAGGTTCTTGGTTGAACTGTGGTTCCTATAAGAACCTTTAACATCCACAAAACCTTTCTGTTCAACAAAATGTTCTTTATACTGTAAAAAATGTTTACATGCTATACAAAGGTAAGAAATAATTCTTTCAAATCTCAAATTATGCACATGATGCTTTGTAGAAAGATAAAATGAGGTGCCACCCCATCAGTATACATCCCAACTCGCTCTTGACCGCCTGGCTTTGCTGTTTGTCATTATAAATGATGTGTCAAGGTGTACACAGTGCTATCTGTGATCCCCTCAGGTTGACGCATATTGCAGGTTATGCTAAAATAAATGTAGTTGAGTAAGACCATTTTGTGCACTCCCTGTTAAATGTTCCCGAAAAAGAGTGACAGACGCTGCTCGCATTTTCTCAAAGTGACATGGTCAAATCCACAGTAGATTTTAGGTGTTTGTTCAAAGATTAAGAAACTATTTAAATGTCAGTGCCTTCTTCGGAAAGAAAACAAGCATTTTGCACCCCTATGGGCTCATTGTTAGCCACATGGAGTAAAGACAACTTCTAGGCAAGTTTTTCCACTGTTTTTTTTTTTTTTTTTTGCATGTCTTGTTTTCCTTAGTCTGCTTATCTTTCAACAGTTTTTATATGTTGCTTTGAAAGTTGCATCAAGAAGCTGGTTTGGAGATGTCTTAGAGCATCATACGCTCTGAACCACGCAGTCATCTCCGATAGAGAAAGAGAACACAAGGTTGTCGTCTTCTGAGTGCTTCATGTTTTCTGTACATCTTAAGGCTTAAAATGCACATGCAATGTGTTTATTAGGAAGACATTGTGTGAAAAAAACAGACAGGCACTTGATGGATTGTGTAGGTTTGTTTTGCTAATGACATTTGAGGTGCGCTGCTGATAAATGCGTTGGGAAAAGGATTCATCAAAGGAATGTTTTTTACTCCATCAAATGGTGCTGTCCTTTATACCAGATCAGGGACAAAGGAGGCAATTCACTCTTACATGCACATGAGTGTTTTACTGGTAGTTAAGTGCTGAATTATTAACACAGGGCCTGTAAGGACCTGTTCGTCTCAGTGATTGTGTGGGAGAGGATGTAGCATTTCCTGCCATCAATCTCTGCAAAAATATTCTTGTTCCATCTCTCTTTTACTCGGGATGTCTCTCGCTGTCTTTTTATTTTACCTCCTACTTGCTTTCTCTAAATATGATTTCTTATCATGAGCCGTTGTAAACCAATTGCTTGGTATGTGAATATTTGCATGGGTTTATGTGAGTATCTCAGCTTTTTTCTACCTTTGTGTTTGACAAAAACCTACCCCCCTTTTTTTTCTTTTTGGATTCCCTCCTTCCCGTTCTATTTGGAAGGTTTGAGTTCTTCACTTGTTGCAACAAGTCAAATTTATTTTCCCTTGCATTATGTTGGATATAATTTAGTATTATTATGGCAATTAAACAATGCACATTTTAATACATTATAAAGATTCACTTTTAAACTGAAAGTAGTGAATATTATAGATGAAAACCTTAAGTTAAAGAGCACCTATTGTCCGATTAACGTTTTTACATTTCCTTTGCTGTGTAAGTGTGTATTAGTACATGATGGTACAACAATATGCGAAAGGTACAAACCCCAAAGGATTGTAGGCAACAGTTTACTAAGACCGACATTATCATAATTCCTCCCGCTTAGACTCACAGCCTATAAATTAACTCCTGTTAGCATTGCATTGTGAGCAAATCTTTCAAACATGGTAAGGAGCGTCACATTTCCGGCTGACGTCAGAGGTATTCAGACCAATCACAACGTACAGATTAGCTGGCCAATCAGGGACAGAGAGCTTTACAAATCCATGCATTTTTAGGAAGAAAGGGAAATCTGAAGCTACAAATATGTACGTTATGTGAAAAATAATGTATTTTTTAAACCATAAACCACGCAAACACATTGTATCATACCAAATACACAAAATAACGTTGTTTTTGGTATTTAAATAAATTTCATTAATATTTAAAGGTGTTAAGTAAGGAATAATTGACGATGAGCCATTGAATTATAAGAAAATAATGCACACCAAGGTGCAATGCGGCACGACGCGAAGCGCCCTTACACCGCGGGTGTGCATTATTTTCGGGAGTCACTTATTCCTCTTATACCATGGTTACCACAAACATTGCTCTTGTGCCTATTTTTAAGACATTTTATCAGAAATTAATGCATACCCACAGAACATTTCTCAGCCAATCAGAATACAGCATTCAACAGACCCGTGGTATATGCATTTTTATTGTATACAGCAAAGGATGAAATTAAATATACAATATGTATAATCCACCGCTAGATGGCGCCAGATCAAAACAATAACACTGACATAGATTAATGACGCTCTGAAGCGGCGTGGAATGATGGGATTTGTAGTCTTTAACAAAACCGCTGATGACCATCAATCAGACGGGAACGAGAAGTAATGTTAACGGATGAGGTAATCAAGTTTTGTAAATGTTGCGTTTGATGACATCGTTTTATTTCATTATGTAAGGTTTCATGTAATGTTAAAAACGAAATTGTAAGTCATAGATGTTATACTTCGTGTTAACACAGCACCGAATGAAGTGTTCAGATTACCAAATCAAGCGAGTAGCCTGACAGACGCATAGTTCCGCATTTCTCCACGACACTGTCGTCATGTGATTTTTACGTCAGTAAAGACGGTAACAAAGGGTAACGTGGATATTAACGTTATTGAGAGGCGACTGCACTGCCCCGTTTCACTGTTTAGAGTGGCAATTTTCTCACGATTTACTAGTAGTTGAAAACATTAGCGATATTGATAGTAATCAGCTGGACAAAATATATAACACTGACCTAGTGGTTTTTGAGTATTTTACTGCAAATATCTTACAAATTGCACCTTTAAATGATTAAGAAACGTCTATTCCGTCTATTGAGTTATTATGAGATTCAAAACAGCCGAAAGTGTTACTTAGTGTCATTCTGGCCTTCAAATCCGTGGTGGAAGAAAGTAGTTCCCCAACAAAGAGGCTTTTTAAAGAACTCCGTAGTTGTTTCCTAGTTTTCGTTTTTTTAAACGTGTGCCGCCGAACTGTTGTATAAAAGCAATATCGCTCGCTGAGTCAAGTGATTGGCCTAATCACAGCTGTGATGATATGGAGCTATATCACACGCCTACTTGAGCGATATTGCTTAATTATCATCAGTAAACAGACAATAATCCCTATAAATCAAAATGATTTATTGGATATTAATATTGACATTTATAGTCAGCTCTATATACCATTTACAGTCATATAGGTTTCTATACTTTGTTTGACTGAGGCTAATAATATGTACATGTGTGTTTGTGTATGCACATGGCATCATGTTACATTTGGACATCTGTGCATTGCTTTTCTTTCTGTGTGGGTTGATGTTTATGTTGTTGTACATACAAACCACATGTGACCGAGCTCAAAGTGATATATTCATGCAGTTGACTTGGCTGGGTGGACTGTGTTTTCGCAACATCTAGCACTACTCTGGCAGTCATAAAGAGCAGCATAAATAACTCTGAAAGCAACTGAGAACATTCAGTTATTGGAAAATTCTGACTCAAGGAGAGATCAATGCACGGCGCTCATACAGTATAAACCAGGCCTGAAAGAACCTGAATCAGATTTACAAAGTCAGATCTTCTGGGTTGTGCCTATATCCATTTTTATTTGAAGTCTGGGGTGCGTGGGATCATACAGTATGTTACAGATATATAACAGATCCCTGATCCGTTTTGTTCCGTTGCTGACAATGACTAAGATCAGATGTTTCTGGGAATGATTTATCTTTGATGGTAAAGTGAATGTCACAAAATTATCTTACTGTATATGAGCTTCAAATGAAGCAATCGACGTCAACCCCTTTGCACAATGAGATTCATATATGTACATTTATTATATATAATGATCAATAAGTAGTGTAACATTTGTATTTTAAGAAATACTAATACTTTATTTGCAAGTGTCAGATTTTTGTACCGCACTGTAAGACACAAGTTGCATTTTTAGGCTGTATCAGGTTTATAGCATTTTTAAATACACTTCGCCAAGCTGAAGTAATGGGCTTAGTGGAGCCTGTTTTTACACCCAAATGCACTCAAGCACAGAGCAGCTGTTGTGATATGTGTGATGCAGGTGTGTAAGGCGGTGAAGTATATCCGTAGGGCCATTAAGAGAGTTGATGGGGATATTCTCAGCAAGCTGAAGGCATTACGCCGCAGCTGGCACACGTGAAGAGCATTTCAAACCTCAACTGCACCTCAAATGACATTTTCCCAGGAATGGAAAGCAGCCGTCTTTACCTTTGCTTTTTCCCGCTTATTAAACGCACCCATCATACGAACAGGTTTAGAAAATGAGGTGTCAGATTTTCTGGCAGTCCTCCTGTTGCCATTCCTCCATCCACCTGTCAGTCTCTCCATCTCACTCTTCGTTTGTCTTGTCAGAGCTGACCCAGTTCTTCACGACAGATGCTGGAAACACAATACTCACAATGGAGTGATAGATATGTGTTTGTGCCTGAGAAAGAGAGAGCGTGCACAGGTTTCCCAAACACAGCGGTTAAATATAGATCACGGCGTGCGGTGTTTGTACTGTATACGAATGCCTCTGTGTACCCATCTGTTTGTCAAAGTGAGTTAGCGAGAGATTTGGCCAGAATATGTGTGAGTGGATTTAGGGACCGCGTTTACGTCCAGGGACGCCGATCTCATTTTTCTAGGTCTATAATACCTGTAGAAAGCTGTTCTTTAACAATCCCATTCATCTCAATGGCAGTCGCTTGGCCTGCACCAGACATGATTTGAAATCTGCCGATTTTGCACACAGCCATTCACTTCCAGGTCTTTTTTGAGCCAGTCACCTGTGCTGTTAATGTCATGTGACTAATTACTCAATAGGAAAATTACATCACGGCTGTGCCGATTGGTTGATGGCGCCACAAGAACGTTCACAGTCCCAAGCCGTTTATTAGCTGCATGAGCTGTGAGGTCATTTTTAATGGATATTTCCTATATTTGTCACTGACCCTGCTTTTTTATGGACTCATTTTGTGTTATTCTGACAGGTCATCACAGTTTACAGGATGTGTTTTGTTTTATAGGCACACACACAGGACACATGGGGTCAGCTGAGTTGCAATAAAACTTTATGATGCATTTTATTGCAAAGCCAGTAATGTTTGTGTGTTTGTGAGGCGATGGGTTATTTAATGTCTCAACTAATCAGTTAATCAAACAGTGATCTGACACCGGCAGAAAAAACGTATTTAAAATATTTTCATTAAAAATCTAATAAAACTGATCGTTATTGAGCATTGAGGAGGTTATACCTTAAAGTTTAATAACACCTGGAGGATTCATATAGATTTTTCCTGTGCAATAACACGTGTCAATCTTATTATTGTGATCTGATTGGCTCTGATAGTTCTGGGCTGTGCCACTGTTTTGCACATCTGGATTGGCTATTACTGAGTTGATGTTTGTCTACTCTACACATACAGTACACGTATGCCACACACTCACAAATTTATACAGAAGATGTTTTTCAATATGAATTGTCTTGCAAAACCATGTTGTTTTAACTTCATGCTGCATTTTTTTACAGTGTAGATTGTAATCCTGCACCCTTAAAAATAAAGGTGCTTAAAGGGGTCATGAACTGGCTTATTTTATTATTTTGTACGGTTCCGCTAATAACGTTTTTACCATAGACTGTAAAAAAATATGGACGTGGTGTCCGTGACGTCACCCATTGGTTTGTGAAGATAGTTTTTGAAGCTTAAAGTAGGCGTTGCCTGCCGTCACCATCTTGGCCGCGCATCACCGCAAATTCGGATATCCGAAAATAGGTAAAGAGGTGGGACATGGGTAAAGCTGAGGTGGCTGAATGTTGAAACCACGCCCACCTAGCTCGATTCTAGAGACAGCAGTGGCTGTTCGCCACTCACTCAAGTGGCCACGCCCTTAATTATTCAGAAGTTTAAGGGTTAATTTTATTTAAACAGATGAGTAACAAAAAAATTCACCCCTCCTCACAGTTGTCATGAAGGGCAAAATTAGCTATATAGACCAAAAACACTTTTTGTACCAGGCTGTAAACATATTATTTTCTACTGTAAAGTTGGGCATTGTTACCATGGTGGTCTATGGGAATTGACTCCCTTTTGGAGCCAGCATCCTGCAGCCAGTCGATGAACTGCAGTTTAAGTCACTTCAGTATTGGCTTTACCTAAAAAAACAACAACTCATAATTAGTAAGTAAGGCTACCCTGTTTTTAAGCCTCTGTTTTAAAACACTCCCTGCATCTGAAATCGCATACTGTGATCGCATTCAGGTACTGAATTAGATGAAGTATACTCATTGGCCGTTAAAACAGTAGGTACTTTATAGTATGAATATGGATAGTATGAATGAATTTGGACGTATATCTGCCATGTTGATACGTCACGTGAGATACATTGTCATAACATCAAGTTAGTCGTTAACTGGAATGACGTTAATCAGTCGCAATGTAAAGTGACAGCTGTTTAACATATGTTTGCATTTTAATAGAGCCGCATTCATCGAATAAACACTTCAGGATCTAGCCAGATGTATACTCTTAAAAATAAAGCTTCACATTGCCACCTTTAAAGGCAGAGTGCACAATATCTGAAAAACCCTTTGGAAAAGAAATTTTGGGCCGACTACCAAAACACACTTGTAACCAATCAACATTAAGAGGCGTGTCTTCTATGTGTGGGGTGGGTCTATCAACAGAAGGTCCAAATTCTATTGGGGTTAGGGGCGTGTTTGTTAGGATGATTTCAAATGTCAACATTGGCTTTCAGAGATCATGGACCCTGCCTTTAATTATCTAAATGGTTTCATACAGAACCTTTAACATTTTTATTTTAAGAGTGTGGTTATAAAGCAGTGTGTACATTTCCATGATTAATGCATCTATGTCTATGGATATAATCATCAATGTTGTTGAATAAATAACAAATTCCCTCATAAAGCCCTTCACCTTTTTGGTTTCGTTTTATGTCCCTTTTTGTTGCTATTAGGTCACTTTTTCTCTATTTATTTCATATTATCTTTCAGCCATGATGTCTCCCCTGTGGCATCACATTACATATAAATCTTATCCCTGTTGTCATCACACTCTGAGGCAGAAAGAGAGAAAAGAAGACTAACTCTTTTCTCAAGAAAGAAATAGAGAGAGATGGAGCAGTGAACTTTAAGGCCATTTTCATTTCAGATCTTAGTGAAAGATTACCCGATTACAGGATGAGTGTAATAATGTCACATTAGAAGATGAAGCCAAAAGAGGCTCCCTAGGTACGCAACCCCTCTTTGACTCAGTTGCTTGAATATTCATTGATGTCATGTATATTCATGATGGTCTGGGCTAATACAGTCTGCCTATAATGATTTTCCTCAGTGTTTTTGAAGCCCAAACTCTAAAAAGTCATAAATTGCTCATAAAGGGACAAACCCAAATATTGAACCCCATAATGGGTTAGAATATTTCAGCAGCAGCACTATTCAAATGCAAGTACATTTGGTGGATAAAATTGTGCTTGTTTGACGTCATTCTAATTCAGTACCTACTGTCACAGTATGCAATTTCGGACACAGGCATAGACTCACATGGAAAAATGAATTGTACAGAAAATGTACAGTATACTTGTGTAAATTGTATAAAGCTAATCAGATTGGAGCTGTTTTGTGTGCAAATCTATCAGACGGTCAGTGCACAGACTATGGACTGTGTGCGTAATGTCTAAGAATACAAAACATGTAGCATCCCAAACTCTCACCTTTTAAATAGCCTCTTTTGCTTCTTTTCATCATGCATGTATATGTGTGCAGTATAGAGATCTGTTTGGCCACACTGAGCACATGGTGTGTGATCTCATTAACACACAACTGTGCTCACACACATAGACACACAGGGGCTGTTTACACTTGGTATTAAGATGTGTTTTCATTGATCGGATCACAAGTGGACGAGAGAGACACATTACGTTTACACCTGGTATTTAAATCTGTCTCTTTTGTCCACTTTCGACCGCTTCTGTCCTGAATACTGTGAGGGGGTGGTCTGTGAGACGGTGGGCGAGTCTCTCTGCTGTCATTCAAACGCGAGCGGGAGTAATTATGAGTTTATATGGACGCGAACTAATATTATATCGGAGTCCGCTGCTTGTTTAGCAAGTAAACATGCTGCACAGAGTTTTGTATGTGTATATGTTAGAGCTTTCTCTGAATTTTCAGCGCAATTGATGAAATAGGATCACGCAACTATCACGCGCTTTCAAAATGAAACTACGGAGATCAGCCGCTTTAGATTTATCAATGAAAGGCTAAAAATAGCACGGTTCACCGTGTGTTCACGCCAGAAGTCAGAAAATACGTAAAACGTGTGTTTAGTACCTCAGATTAAATAAGTGGGCGGAGAGAAGGCGGTCGCGTGTGGCTGTTCGAACACATTCAACCACATACGCGTTCCGCAACTCCAAAGCGATCCGATCGAAAGTGGTTTCGACTACCTCTGAATGTGGTTGTAAGTGATCAAAAGTGGACTAGCTCAAAACGTTTTGAACACCGTTTACACCTGGCATTAACGTCTGCATGTTCTACGGAAACTTAGCTCCCTTGGCATTGCCCCTCGTTTTCTGTTACTTCTGTACATGAGCATTATCCAGCCCATTTTGTTATACTGCTCCACTAGTTTTTACACTATGCTGTCAGTCACTAACAAAAACAAACTCAATAAAATCACACACATAGTCTCAAAAATAATACATTCCTCTACACCTAACATTTCAGAACTTAATGATAGAGCAATAGCCCGCCTGGCCCAATCTATAACAACGGACCAAGAGCACCCCCTCAACATCAACTTTACTCTCTTGCCCTCCGGCCGCAGGTATAGGACCCTGACATGGAGAAGGGCACGTTTCAAAAAGAGCTTTTTGCCATTGCCGATCTCAATCCTCAATAAGTTACGAAACTGAACATTCACCTTTTTGTGTTGTGCTGTTTTTGTGTATGTATATATGTTTGTACTAGCTGCGTGTACTGTATGACAGTGTGTGAAATCAAATTTCCTGTTTACAGGACAATAAACTATCTATCTAAATCTAACGTCGTCCACTTGTGATCCGATCAACGAAAACGCATGTTAATGCCAAGTGTAAACAGCCTCATAGAGATGCCACTTGAATTCTCAAGGCCCAAGACAAAATCCTCCCCCCATTCCTGAGCTGAGGTGTTGGAGTAGGTATTTGCTAAGGTGGTCTGTAGGGCTGCACAGTATTGAAGAAAACTGCGATAACATGCTAAATAGTGATGTGTATGATATGATACAGTGCTTGCTAAATCTTATTTTAAGTTTGTTTTAAATTTAATAATGTTTTTTTAAATAAAAGTTTAATAAAGTTTGTACATAAAAAAAGGTAATGTTCATCTTCAAATCAGTATAAAAATAGCGTAATAAAGCTTTTTTTACTTTTACTTTTTCAAAAATGCTAAAAAAAGCCATAAGTCTCAACTAATTTTGATCTAAATTTCATCTTAACTCAGTTTTTGTGACAGTTTTTGTAGATTTACCAATAATGGCCACTAGGTGTCATTGGTTTGTTCCATACTGTTGTCACAAATTGATACATTACTGGCACTGCATTATTCTTTCAGCAAATGGCTTTGAATTAAGAAAACAACATCCTTAGAGATTTCCCATTACTGTATATATAGGTTAGGTTTATATTTAAAATAGGACATTTGTATATGTAATAACAGCCAGTGGGTCAGTGACTTTTTTTAAAGTTACTCTCGCTACATCATTGTTTTTATAAAACAGGGGTGAATTAAAAAACTACATTCTTAGAGTTTTCCATCTATAGGGGTGCACAGGGCACAAACTAACACAGGGTTATTTGTAACACAGACCGTTTACATTGTTGCACAGGGTTATACGATTTGTTTTCCCGCTATTTTTTTCACACTGTCTCCCGCAAAATTTATGGAAAGGTATAATATTTATCCAGAGAGTTATTGATGAACGAGTGTTTTGGTGCTGCCAACAAAATAAATGTGCCTGTCTTATAAAAAATTGTGTGTCAAAATGTATTTTTGTTTATATCTTTAATATTGATTGAATAAGGTCATGTTAAAGATTTAAATCATAATGAAATTAATGGCTAAAATTTAGAATTTGATTTTGAGACTTTAGTATGCTTTTTACAGACTGGGTCACATATAACAATGTTTTTTTTTTGTTGTTGTCATAATTGTGCTGCTTTTTTCACATATTTAAACATTTGTATCCATTTATAATTGAAATATGGTTAGATGAGGGATGAATAGTGTAGATACCCGTCTATTATAGACAGATATATAAACAATATCCACTTCAAGTATTTAGACAAAATAGTATTGAAATATTTTCCTGCAAACTTTATTTTTAGCAAGTGTTACAACTAACCCCCTGCCTGTTACAATTAACCCCACCTATGGGGTAAGTTGTAACGTTTGCACTTCTGTAATGTTTGGTGTAATTGTCCAAGATTGCTAAGTACTAGATACAAACTTTAAATGGTCATTTGTAGCAGAGATGTGTGTGTGTTGCTTGTGTAAAAATATCATTAATCAAACGCAATTATTTTAATGATTTAGCCAAAACCAAAAAGCGTTAGGTTGTGCCCCACTCTACCCTACATAGTTTGTCAAGATTATTTTACGTTTAGGGTGGGATATTAGTGTCATAAATAAGTAATAACAACCTGGGCCCACCTGTGGGCCTGTGATATTTTAGCACTATCTCCCGAGAATTTGTATATATTTTACGAGTTGACTAATTTTATTTATTCATATGAACACATAAGTAAGTTTTTGTACGATTTGCCTTGACCCCTGTGACATTAGGGTTAGGGATTTGGTTTCGTTGTTGTTGTTTTTTCATGAGCATCATGCTCTCATATGAATTCATACAAATAAGCCAACTCGTAAAATATGTACGAATTCTTGTGAGATCAGGCTGGATATTTTACAAAATTACTCTCACTTGCAAAATGGTGATAAAATATGAAATCTATACTCTTAGAGCCCTCTCGTATTTAAATCATTCAGTTATTGCAAACTATTGCCATATGCATACAGCAAAATGCACCTTTGCGATAAATAATTTCAATATCTTTCAGTCTGTATGGTTGCTTTGGTGTTTCAATAGTCAACCTCTATGATTGTCTCTAAATATGGCTGTTAGATTTGTTTACCTGTTTTATTATCTTCCAAGACTTGAGATGCCATTTACACCCTGAGCACAAACAGTGCTGAAGAACAGTTTAACATCGGGGTCAGGCTCGAGCGAATGAGCAATAGTAATATTGATGCTTTCATAGCAAGCACCACTAATTATTTCCAACAAGAACCCTCTAACATAAGGCCTGTTAGTCACAATATTGATTCAGCATAATGTTTAAAATGACCACCGTCTACGTTCACACAATCCTCTGATTCTATGAAAGAGTCACCGATTTAACAATTCTGCCGCACACGCTGACCGTTCCCTTGATGAATGCGTTCGGTTTCTTTATTCTTCTGCTCACCTCATTTTTCTTCACCACTTCAGAAGGTCAAGGATGAAACATGAAAAACAGAAGAATAGTCCGTTCCAGTTATTTTCCCTAGCAGGCAATGAAAGGCAGAAGGAGAAGATAACTCAGCCGAGGTTCCACATCCAGAAATAACGCCACTTTTCCGCAAGCTATAATCAGCGATTTTCAAAAGCGCTTCTTAGCGCAGTGTGTCACAGCTTCACTCACAACAATATTTCTGTACTGAAGAAAATGGTGTCAACTGGAAACAAAATCTGCTTTTGAAAGAAAACTGAATAATTCAGAGAAGTTTGCGTTTATTTATTTCCAGAGTTTCTGTCCTTACATCTTAATATCTTGATGTTATAGTTGTTCAGGTTAGGACTGGTGTGCATATTTTTGTTTAACTGAAGGCTTTCTGACCGCCACATACATTGATTTCTATATAGTAGGAAGCACGTATATTTTAAGAGCGATGAGACAAAACAGGCCGTGAGTTGTTCCCTTTGGTGCAGAGTTTGCTGTGGAAGCATTTTCACATGCAGGCTAAACAATACAGAGTGTGGAGTCTGAGTTTTAAACAATAACACCACACCCACACAAATAAACACATGCACATACACACACACACATGCATGCCAGCAATCTTGTGCAAGCATACAGACCCATAGACGCATACTTAATGGCCTAATAAACAATCCATTCCATTTGGTTTACTTGAGAAAAAATGCATCATGGATTTTGACATACACATTATGAATTTCACATCTGATATAAATCTAAGTCTGAATTTTAATCTCATTGCTGATTACATTTCTATTCCAGAATGGTGCTTGCCGAAGTGTGTTGTCATGAGATCTGTAAATTAGGGAGGTGTGCATGGGTCTGGGTCTGTTTACCCAGCAAACACATCTGCCTGTCTAAATCTTAGGGGATCCGCCCACAAGTGTTGATGTCATGCATGGGTGGTTTTAAATAGAGTTATTTTGGGCTGTTCCCTGCTGAAATATTTTCTGTTTATGTGTCATGTCTTTGTGACATCAAAATGTTTGTGTGAACACGCGCAGGATGTTCACTACTTTAATGTAACAACAATATTTAACAACAATATTATTGGATCATAATGTCCCCTATATCCCCCCCACCCGCACGCCATTACAGCTATGTAATGTCATTCTGTATAACAATGATAGCTGAGACATGATGCTCTTGCATCTCAGCCTCACATCTACCATGCACTTCTGCTATGCACAAAAGCATCACAGTTCAGTAGTTGGTGTGTTAACTATGGCAAGAATCAATATTAGCTACAGTTATTCATAAGGTTAAGAATTTCAAATAAATCTCTTATCCTAAACTTTGATGCATTCCAGCAAGCAATAGCTATCATTTCACATTCTAGGTTAACTCAAGGGAGTCGATTTGGGTAGGGACACTGGGGACAAGCTCCATTCGCTTGTAAGAAGCACCAAAGCTTAGCCTGAACAAGAAGCGATGTAAATGATAATGCAGGCAGGCCATCGGTAAGTGAGTGAGGAAGAAAGCATTCTTAAATTAACAGTTTTATGCACAAAATACGGGACATTTTGTTTTATATAATGATTTAGGGACAGTGTTTTCCATGGCAATCCCATAATAACCTGAGGAGTTAGACACATTTTTAACAGTATAGTGCAGTGGTTCCCAAACTTTTTCAGCATGCGGCCCCCCTTGTGTAAGGTGCATTCCTTCGCGGCCCCCCCAAAGAAAATTTGTGACAAAAAACTGTTCTAAAACTCAACATTTTAATAAAAAAAAAACATTAAATTATACAAAAAAGTTGTGCTTTTAGTTAGTAGCCTTATTTTTTTAGGTTTAATTACACAGAATTCATGATAAATTAATGTATTTCATAAAATGTCATAAAACTGGGGCCCCCCTGGCACCATCTCGCGGCCCCCCTGGGGCCCCGGCCCCTAGTTTGAAAACCACTGGTATAGTGCACAATGAGATAATGATGGCTTAGAAAAAAGAAAACATAAACAATAAAATAGTTGCTAACTACAGTAGTAAATGGCTATATGACACCTAAGATTAAGATAATTACATTATTTACGTCCCCACCAATGTCAAAATCAAAATTACACCCTTGGACCAGATATAATCTGGCTATGAGTAACCCACTTCTTGCCAAAATAAACTTGTAGATGTATGATATTCCATCATGTAAGTAAAGTTAACAGTGATTAGAAGGTGGGGTTATGGTTTGGTTTTATTCATTTATTTAATTTAATCTTGGGTTATGGTTAGATGTCTATTAATTTTTACTGACAGACCATATTTTTTCCTCGTTTTAGCCTAGACTTCTGGGTTGTGTTTGGATGGCTAGATGTCTTTTAAATTCAAAATTGCTTTCTGTGATAACTCTCATACTACGTGTGGTGTATAACATGTTAGTCCTTACTAACTCTTAAAATCTTTAAAATGTTTTCCAAAAAAAGCATATTTTCGGGTGAACTATTTCCAGGTTTCCTACGGGTCCTTGAAATCCTTGAAAGTTTGTGAATCTGGGGGGGGGGTCAAGGCCCTGGAGGTTTTTGAAAATATACATACATAGATACAGGTCATTGAAAGTGCTTGAATCTATTTCATGCAAGAAGTTTTCTGGAAACAAAATCCATATTGTTCCCTGTGTAGTGTAGGATAATATCATAAAAATTCTAGACTTTTTAAGCACACGTGCTAAACTGTTCACTTTAAATGGTTATATCTTCTGTATGCGAATGTTGATTCATACCAAAATGCTTTTTTGCATAGTTGTGTTTGACACATGAAAACATCTCGGGTTACGTATGTAACTGCTGTTCCCTGAGAAGGGAACGAGACACTGCGTCTCCCTTGTCATACTTTCTGCGTCCGTGTAACGCCGTCTTTGGCAATATTTCAGATAGCGATATACCTTCTGGCTCCCGCGTCACCCTGTCTTTGTCGTTAAGCCTCACCATTGGTTGAATTTGATATACACATTCAGACGCACTCACCCCTGGAGGCGTCCCCAAAGTGTCACCGTAGAGACGCAGCGCAAGTTCCCTCGAAAGCGAACTGTAACAATATATATCTTTAAAGGTAACACAATGTTACCTTGCTCTCACTTGAAATGTGTCCCCACATTTAGTCCTTGAATTTGAGGGTATTGGACCTGGAAAGTCCTTGAAAGGTCCTTGAATTTGAAGTTAACTAAAGTGTGGGAACCCTGGATTTCTTTGGCTCTGTACAGCATTTGTCTCTACTTTGTGTAGTCCTTACACAAAGCTTATTTTATTTTTTATTTGCAGACTTTAAATTACTTTAAAATCAGACTTTCACCTTTACCTGTGATCAATTGTTTATTTTTAGGAATATAATTACAAACGCAATATCCTTTTGCTAACTTAACCTCAAAACACACTTTGTCTTTTTCTTACAATCTGGTATTGTGGGTGAAAATCCATTGAAAAAGACAAGAATAGTAGAGCAGCTTGCTCCGCTGGGGAAGGGGCGAGTTTTCATTGGTCCGACGGTGATGACACACTGTGCCAGTACAGAGGAGACCAAGAGGAAAGTTGCCATATTTAGTTCTCTGAATTTGTAAGTGACGTACATTGTCTGGCCTGGTCAAGAGTCTGAGACTTACCAGTATGGAGAGGTAATAATTACTCAAGAGAGGTCTTGGTGACATTGCTGTCCTGTTTTATTAGTCCATGATGATCTTGTTTAGTGTTCCCGTAGCTCAATTGGTAGAGCATTGAGTTAGCAGTTCAAAAGGTCATGGGATTGATCCCCATGGGAACACACATACTGATAAAATGTCTTACTTTAATTAATGCATGAACGTAAATGATCTGGCATTTTTGGCAGCTGATATTGTATAGCCCATATGGTTGTATTACAACATGTGTTTATGTATTAACAAAAGCAGATTTGAAAATCAAAGCAGTGAAAGAAAGACAAATATATTGTAGTTTGGGTCAGGCTTAAATACACACATGTGTGCATATACTGTATGTGAGAGTAGATCGAAGTGTAAACTAGATGACAATTCAGTTGAGCTTATTAACTCTCTCTCTTTCTTTCTCTCTCTCTCTCTGTCTCTCTTTTCCTCTTTACACACTTTCTCACTCTTCAACGCTGATGTATTCTGACCTACTAAAGATGTCACCCAAGCCCACAGGCGATTTTGCGGTTGTTCCCTGGAATTATTATTTTACTGTTCTAATGCACTATTTAGGGTTTAAACTGTTCACTAACGGCCTCAATAGCTCCTAAATCAAACAGAAGTGTGACTGTTTCAGCTTCTTATCTCAGAGAGCTCCTTTTCAGCCTCTCTGGTACAGGAGATAAAATAGCTTATGGCTAATTACAAGTAAAGGTTCTTGTCAGTTTTTGCCGCCGTTCTGCCAGCGGTGCAGAGCATCATGTATTTCAGCTCCATTAGAATTATTACAGGATATTACAAATCCCAAAAACCACCAGCACAGTTTTTTTATTGGTCTTTAAATGAAAAAATAAACACACCCCATAGTAGTGCTGTCTTTAAAATACGACGAAACAATGACATGAACTCCTGATGATGCGTGCATCGATACAGCACCTTTCGGATGCAGGTAATCCGTGATCCATATGGAAAGGACGCATGTGACCCAAGAAGTACGTTGAGTGAAAGGTAGCAGGGTATACTTGACTTTCCATGTTTGTCTTGCATGCGCATGCATGCACGTGTCTTCACTCCTTGGCTAAGGCACTGCGTACTTTCTCTCTCTATTACTCTCTCAATAAGTTCAGTGTGAAAGCACAGATATCTAAACCTAAACTGCTGCAAAGGGCGATTCAGGAAGTTAAAGTAGCGTTGCACAAAAAAGACTGCACATCATCTCGTTAGCAATACATATTAAAGCTATTGTGCATTTAAAATCAATGAAGCATGCACTGCTTTATTAGCCGCGGGGCGCTCGATGAGTAGTTCGTAACAACATGTATGTAGCTCGTCATGTGTGTGGTTACTTATTTCTAAATATGTGTTCTGCGCATCAAGAGATTCTGTGTGCATCACGGTTTTTGTTAAAATAAGTGCCTGTTGCAGACGCGTCTAAAGGGTTTATGATAAAAGAGACGCTTGCGTTTGCCAGATACTCGCATAATCTTATGCGTAATCAGAGTGTACTGTTAAGGGAGTGTCTTGTGTGTATTTTGTGAACGTGAGCGTCTCTTTTATCATAAATGGTTTTGACGCGTGTGCAGCAGGCACTTATTTTGATAAAACACTTGATGCACATGATTCACATGACGCAACAAACACATATTTTAAAAACACAAGCAACACACGACACTCCAAACACTTATTTTGAATTTGCGCCCCTCGGATGAGCAGTCACGAGCCGCCACTGGTATATGGTAACGCATTTAGGAAGAAAGACAACATAGAGCTGCAGTTGAAAAGTGTGTAGAGGTATAGCTACTTTATATCTGTCGCATTAATAATCTGATTTCTATAGAGAAATAGTATTTAGTCTGCCTGCATGTTTATACATATATTCATAGATAAAGAATAATTATGAAGAGTTTGATTCTAAAACAAGATAACTTTGTTTTTAAAATTTTCCAAAAATCTTGGTTTTTGATTGTGCATACCAATTAATATTAAACTTCAGTTGATTGGTTTTGATTTAAGCCTTCATAACTAAAAAATACAGCTTAGTAGCACAATGAAACACAATAAAAACATGATAACATTATAATAAACATAGAGTAAGGCACTATCTTTGTAAAACTGCTTTGAAACAACACGAGTTAAGTACTGTATCTCTGAGATTGTATGCCGTTCTACAAGCGCCCCTCAAGAGCTAATAAATTAATGCCAAAAACACAACAGTAACAACACTGATTATTTAATGTACAATAAACAGATGATCATAATAAAAATGTTACTAAATTCTGAACAAAAGTGTAATTCAAAAGTGTCTTGTATGGTGATGTGCATTATATTGGTATACGTATATTGTATTGGGAAATTGTTGGCAATACACAGCCGTACCTCATACCAGCTGAAATTTAAAAAGAAGCTGACTTTGATGGATTTCATAAATATCTGAGACTAATTTGTATTTATTTTACACAGAAAAATTAAGGGACCACTCCAGTTTTGACTTTAATCATCATTTCTAGATGTATTGTGACCATTTCAGTCTGGTGTCTGTTGAATTTAAACAAAAGCAAACCTAAAGCCACCCATCAGCAAATGTAAAAGACTGAGAGCATGACAAGACACATGAACTACAGACATGGATGACACAGACATGACTTCAAAATAAGAGTACAAGACAGGGGTACACAGACAGAGTTCATTACAATATGCATACTGTATATATTTTAATGTCAGCACAGGTTTGTATTCATATCTAATTCAGTGTTTGTATATGGGTCAGCAGTTGACCCATTATTACACACCCAATAGAACAGTGTTAGATCAATGATAAAAGTTTTTTTTTTAAAATGCCAGAGTTTGTAACAGAGTCCAATACTTCAAAAGCTATCGAGCTTTCAGCTGGTGTTTTACAATTGCCCTGTTTCTAAAACACCACAGAGAGAGAAGCCACAAAGCATTAAATTACATCACAGCCAATCAAACTCTAGTTTGCGTAAACCCCGCCTCTCCAACAATGCACTTAATACAGACAGCGCATAAAGAGACTCAATCAGAACACATTAGAAATTGTACTTCTTCAATCCTGAGACAAACAACCACAGAAAATAAAGAGCAATAATTGAATCCCAAATTATGGACATTTTTCTTATTAAAGTGCTTACATGAACAGTAGCGGTCTCTTGGGTGTTGATTTTCAAAGCAATAAATGAAGCTTTAATTGAGACTATAGACGGTTTCATCGGACGCACGTGATACACGTCTGGATCCAAACCTTACTTCCGGTTTCGTTTTTTTAATGATTTGACTAGTTGCTAAACTGATCTCTTGAACAAATGCCTCGTCGAAAATAACAAATGTTTTGGTTTCCTAGGTAATCTATGTGTTGTTTTTTTGCTTGTTATATAAATAAACTACGTTTAAAGTAATTTGTTGTTATTTATTCTTAGCGGAGTTTACCGGAAGTTACGTGCGGACCGCGACAGCTGCTTGTTTATGTTGTTACTGCTGAAACCGTCTATAAGAAAGCACCAATCAAACAGAGAGAGAGAGATAGAGAGAGAGAGAGAGAGAGAGAGAGAGAGAAAGAAAGAGATAGAAGACCAGAATAAGTAAAAACAATCCAATGGAAGAATTGAATTGAATTGAACTAGACGGGTGAAGCCTGAACTATAGTAAACAAAATGAAATGGGTGTCTGTCTTTACTTTTAATTAATAAGTAACAAAGGCTAAGTGATTTGGCTTCACTTAAAGAAACATTTGATTTCTCAGAAGATGCTCTTTCATATAATAACTCATGAGACTTAATGTAGTTACTTGTTTTTATATTTATTAGTATCCACTTAAGGGGTGGGAATTCCTGGTCCTGGAGGACCATTGTCCTGCAAAGTTTATTTTCAACCTTAATCAAACACACCTGAAGGCCATTTCTAAGCCATCCTGCAGCCTTTGATTAGACTTTTTAGGTGTGTTTGATTAGGATTGAAGCTAAACTTTGCACGAGAGTGGCACTCCAGCACCAGGAATGCCCACCCCTGATCTACTTTGTCTTAGTCCCATAAAAAACTATTGTCTCATTTCTGTCATTTTTATTTCTCTTAACATAAAAGTATAGAGCTGTAAAATAATGTGTAGCACTACAGTGTTTTTCATTTGTTGTTTTGTTTTGCACTTCTCAGCCACCGTAGTAGCCCACATTGTTGGTGGACAAAAAAGCTGACTTAATTTAAGGGCAACACTGTCAACCTTCTTAAAACTAATGTCATTAATCCAAGCACGTCATTAAAGTCCAGGCACTCAGAAATATCCTGCGCGCCAGGGAGCGGGAACAACACACTCGCTGGGTTTAAACCCCTTTTACAACCTCTCTAGTGCAAGGAAATAACAGATATTTGTTTATTTTAAAATGAAATAATGTTATGGACTGCGGCTTTAAGCCCAACTATCTTTTCTGAAACTTGATATGTGAGATTAATGTGGCCTTTATCTCTTTATTTGATTTGATTGTTTTATTGCTGTCTAGGAGAAACAATTGAGATGTAAGTGAGATATCGTTTGTGCATTTCCTCTGTGCATAGTTGACCTGAAGTCAGCAGACTGTTTTGACAGCCATGATCAATAAGGGTTGTAAGACTGGCAGATGAGAGCGATGATCCTCTGGATACACATGACCTGCATGCTGACAGCTGTGCTCACAGAACTTTTTAAGTTTTTTGTTTGTGCTCTAGTTGGCCTTGATTTTGTTACGTAAAGTAAGAAATCAAGCCATAAATGCCTTGATTATTTAAAATAGGTGAAATAATGTGTATGCGTCCCAACTTATGACAGACTTGAGCTTTTGGATGGACTGTCTTTTTGTCCAAACAGACATCTTTAGCCTTTACTTAGTGCAGTCTATCAAAACATTGCCTTGTATTTAAACCCCACAAAAGAGTAGCTCTTTAGACCCTGAATTATTTGATTTCTCCAGTCCATTAAACCTAAACAGCCGACCTATTTATCACTTGCTGTGAACAGTACCAGCCACTTCATCTCAATAAACAGTTTTTATCAGCAGCTTTTTGACCCATCTACTAACAGGCCACCAAATCAAACATGATGCATTTCTCTCTGAAGGTATAGATCTGTATTATCATGTCTTTACTGGAAAAAAGCATTGAGATGTGGGAAGGTAAAGTTTCACTGAGATATCGCTTTCTTCTAGGAATGGTTTCCTAGTTATTTATTTAGTCTTGACTAGTTGCAGACGTGTGTTAAACCTCTTTTGTGTTCCACACATAGACTGTAAAAAAGATGAACGACGTGTCTCCATGGACTGCCACTGTAAAAAAATGAAGCCAAAATGGCCACCAACATCTTGCTCTAATGACATCATTTGGAGCCAGAGTCTGCGCAGTTGTGATTGTGATGTAAAGCCGCGGTATCAAGCTATATTTCACATACACTTAAAGGAACTGTATGTAAGAAATGTGACCCATCACGGAAACCAGTGACACAAGTCGGCAGCACAAGTTTCGAGAAAATGAGAAACAAAGTTTTTTTGTCTAAATTTGTGATTTTCGTTTTATCGCAGAATCTGTTAGTTTAGATCTTGAAGAAGCCTCTCCATGTTTGAGATAGCAGTTTTTGTATTTTTAAAAACGTACATTTTGCGGTTGAAATCGGCTTGTTTTTCCGGAGATTATACAGAGGCTTGCAGCGGGGGGCGTCATTGTCTGTGTGTATATTTACATACTGTATAAGCTTGTGTTTTCGCCTCCACCCCCAAAGGGAACAGCGTGACTACTAAATAAGGATAGTTCGCCTAAAAATGAAATTAATGTGAGTAATGACTTACCCTTATGTCAGAAGACCTCCGTTCATCTTCGGAACACAATTTAAGATGTTTTAACGTTAGATTTAATCCGAGAGCTTTCTGTACCCTTCATTGAAAATCTATGTACGGTTTCCATGTCCAAAGGTAATAAAAACATCATCAAAGTAGTCCATGTGACATCAGTGGGTCAGCTTGAATGTGTTGAAGCATCGAAAATACAGTTTGGTCCAAAAATAGCAAGAATTACGACTTTATTCAGCATTGTCTTCTCTTCCGGCTCAAGCGTGAAGTCACGGGACTGTAGTGACGCGGCTGACCTGTCCCTCTGACAGGTTTGCTAAGTTTTTTTTTTCAAACTTATAGTGTGCGCCTCCCCAGACTGTAAACGAAGCTCGGGCGCACAAAACAAAACAAAAATAAAAGAAGCTGAGGCGGAACAAATAACAGTCAGCCGCATCGTACGTCAGCCGCGTCACTGACTTTATGCGGTGCCGCAGTCGGATGACGTCAAAGTACCGCGAGAGCTCTTCAAGAAATCTTACGGAGGAGTTTAATTTCGACTCGCTCTCGCGGTACTTTGACGTCATCTCTCTGTCAGTTCTTGCAGCGCAGCATGAAGTCAAACACATATAAGTTACACAGAGATCGTTGAACTCTTTATATAATTGGCTACATGTTTTGTCTGTCAATATTTTCCATGAAGTCATTGGCTGATGGAGGAACGAGCGAGCGATTGGTAACATCTCTAAAGGACGGCACGTTTTCGACGGCGCTGTTTGGATTATCTATTATACTACCTCCCTACTTTAAATACAAACTTTGAAGGCGGGTTCATGTGTTTAACGGAACGTATATACCCTTGCATGTTATGATGTAAATAGTCCTCAGATTGTATATGATATTCTATTACCAAACGGTCATGCGAAATCCGATGTAAACAGTAGACTATATATATATCTATATTTCACGGATTATACACATTTGTGGACAAAAATGGTCACTAGATGATTCACACATCTGAAACAGACTGGATTCGACTTGTGATCCCCACAAAGGTAAAAAGTTCTGTTTATTTTTCATCCGGCCTCCTGTCATAAAATACTACATATGATGCTTGAACATCTGTAACTCAAAACGGCTTTACAGGGGGTATGGCTTAGCTAAATGAGATGTAAATGAGCCCTATTGTCTCTCCAGGCTGGGAAAAGTGTTAACTCTTCTTTCTCAAATTTCTCAGCATTCTCTTTCTTGAATGTGTTATATTCAAATGGCCACAACTTCTCCAAATCTTATCAGATTTCCATGTATTACACATCGTTGGAAAGCTTAGAAACTGCACTTTCAGAATCTATGAATAACTTAAAATGCCCCAGATCCAACTTGTGTCACTACTTTCCGTGACTGGTCACAAATTCATATCAATTGATCATAAAATGGCCCTGATATGTCACTAGACATTAAGAAATTATTTTCCTTTCAAATACTTATATCACTGACAACAGTGGTCCGGCCAGGATTTTGTCATTTAAAAAGTGAAGTTGCAGCCCTCAACTGATGTTTATGTTGTCATGTTGTGTGTTGGCTACCAGTTGTGTGATTGCAGTACCAGTTTTAGCCACAAGTTTTGTGATTGCAGTGCCAGTTTTGGCCACAATCCTACATACTGTTCCTTTAAATCATGTCACTAAACCATGTTTTAGTAGCAACTTATAACTAACTAAAACCAAACTTATTTGAAAAAACGAACATTTAGAAAAACGTAATAAGAAATAAATAACAGAAATCAGTGTAATTTTATTAGGTTCCCGTGTCTCATTTATTTACATGGAGAGGGTGGGGCTTATGACATATACTGCAGTCAGCCACCTGGGGGGCGATTGAAATTATTTGGCTTTACTTTTCAGGACATGTGTGTGGCATGCCTGGTTCCGAAAAAGAAAGGTGCTTTCCAAAATCACACACTTGTGAACTATTCTACACAATTATCTAGTATAAATAGTGTAAATTACAGTTGGAGTTAGAGTAAAAAGAAAGTGTACTTTAAGTACCTGGATGATGCACTTATTCAACCAAAAATGTTATGTGTGCAGTGCCTGACCCCTTAATGCACTCAACGGTCTCAACTTTGCTTACATAACGGAAGAGAGCCGGGCTATCAGATGCCATAAGAGCAAAGTTTATGATTTTCATTGACTTGCATTGTACTACTGAATGCGTTTGACATCATTTTTCCTCTTCTGAGAAACGTGAATACTTCTGGTTAGTAAAAAAAAACATCAAGTGTTCCTTTTGGGAAGATACTACTCTTCTAAAATAACACTAACTTCACCTGAAATACTGCGGCTACAGAGGAATTTTTAGGAAAACAACAATCTGGTAAGAATATAGAGAATAACTGTGCATAGAAAATAACAGATGTCCTATAGTTGGACCTTTTTGTTCAAATGCTGACTTTATATTTTCTGCAATTTCTTGCTGTATCTGATACAACTGTAATTAAAGTTTGTTCACCACTATGAATCATTGGTTTAATGGACAATAATTCATGTCCCTACTTGCTGATTCATGATTTCAGCGTATGTGTAGAAGAAGTGTGTGTGTGTGTGTGTGTGTGTGTATGTGTGTGTGTGTGTGTGTGTGTGTGTGTGTGTGTGTGTGTGTGTGTGTGTGTGTGTGTGTGCGTGCGTGCCTGCCTGCGTGCGTGCATGTGTGTGCGTGTGTAGGCCATTTTACACTGGGTTGAGGATTAATAAAAGATGAGCGTGAATTGCATGCGCTCTGTGCTGCAAGGAGTGTGTGTGTGTGTGTACCTGGTAATCTCTATGGTGTGGGCACCAAATGTCCCCAAAAAGATAGTGCCATGGGGAAAAAGCACACAGCATTTTTTTAAATCTAAAATAGCAGAACATTTTCTATGAGGTTAGGTTTAGTGGTTGGGTTAGGCACAGTGTTTCTCAAACTTTTTCTGCCATTCCCCACTTTGGAGGTATGGAAGGGTTTTCGAGCCCCACCTGTGCCCAATTCTTGAGAAATTTGTGGTTTCAAATTTGTAGTTCTTGCCAGCGCAACTTTTTTGTCAGGCTGTTTTAAAGGATGCTAAGAAGTTGCTGAACACTGTGGAGCTGTACTACTGTGCTCCTGAACTGTGCTTTGATTTTAAATTCTACAAGGCGGAAATTACAAGCCTGAACCCTTGGAAAAACCCTGTTTACACCAGCACTGATTAAATTGCTGGTGGTTGTACAGCATACTGTTGCGTACTGCATTCTGTTTGCTGCTACAGGGCAACTCGGTGCGACTGCATTATTACAGGGAAGTAGCTATTTCTTGCCGCCAAAGATGGACATGGACGAACTATTCTATAGAGTACATTTTGTCACTATGTGGTCTTAGACGATGACATGTTTGTCCTGTGGCGGCTAGTCGGCTACCGTAGCTTCGCTATGCATTTCAAAAGGGAGGGGTGAGCCGTTGGTTGCAATAATCTTACTGCTAGATGTACAAGTGGGACAGTACAAGCTACCCAACAAGTTTAATGCTTTTGAAGAAAACTCTCATTTGAAATTACTTAGCAACCCTCTCTACTGTATGTGATCATAATGATATTGGTAGTAGAGTCTATACAAACAACTGAAATCTACGCAAAAGTATGGTTTCTAAAAAAAAATGTAGCTGCTATCTAATGATGAGATATTGTGTGCAATTTACTGTTGCTGAATTTATTACTTTCTATTTCTGCCTAAGCAATGCATTTATCATCAGTGTTGATTTATAGCTTAAAACACGAAAGTGCACGCATACAAACACTGATGCAAACTGATATTCACATACACTGTAGTTACTCAACAACAGGGCTGCAGTTGACTAATGTGCACATGGCAACCTCCATCTTATTCACTGACTATATCAATCCAGCATAAACATAACCTTTCCAAATAAGGCTTATTGTAAATTGCATCTTTTTACGCTATTCGTCAGTAATTTATAAGCTGTTATTTATCGAAATGATGGTAACGATTATTGCAGGCGTGAGTCTAACCGTGAAAATTGCATACAGCGCTAAATTTCAGTGGTTGATTTGCATAACTAACGTAGCAAAGTGAGCACAAAAAAATGTGCGGCACGCAATTAAATAACACTAGAAATAAACCACCCAAGAGAGAGCTTCACTAACATGAAGTGTGTGGAGAGTCCGTAGACGGATAATGAGGAGGGTGTGTGTGTGTATATTTAACCAATTAGCCTCTCACACATTACCTTTAATGAGAATCCTCATCAAGATCAACATTTTAATTGAAATCCTTCGGGATAAGTGGGCGTGTCCTGCAAAAATGCATCTTCTGCCAGTAGATAATGAACAGAGTTGTTAGGGATTCGAGAAGTATAGAGGAAGATGGATCCGCAATGATGTCTCGATGCCTGTGGACCCTGTGATTAACAAGGGTAAAAGTGAAAACATAAAGTTTCCCATTACCACACCAACACAGATGAGCTAATGGCAGCAAGCCATGCGTTTCATTCACTAGCTAATTTAAAGCCCCATCCTTAATACAAACACACACAGTTCCCAATGTCTTCTTAGTAGGCACTGCATGAGCGTGTTGATATTGTTCTGCTCTATTAACTCAATAATGATATATCATAAATCAGAGAAGTGATCGCCATGTTTTTCTTCCCCCGGTAATTATTTCACCGAGCTCTCAAGATATGTCTAAGAGCCCAAATAACTCTTCATGATGAGTCAATTACTTCAGCACAACACCTCACTCTCTCTAACTGAGATGGAATTTAAACGGACAATTAATAATAATATGCATATCATGCCGTTTTCCGATAACAAGTCATTTTAGGCATGTGACTAGCATTCAGGAATCATGCCGCATGCTGGACACAATTACAACACACATTTCTGTCACCTTCATATTCTTCAATAATGGCACATTAGTCGGCAGCCATTTCACCCTGTAGCCCAAGATCACTCCGTCTCTTCTCCACTAATAAGCTAGTCTGCATTCTGGCGCAATATGGATGCTGTGGCATCAACCAGGTGAATGCTGCACATTGGTGGTGGTTGAGAAGAATTCCCCCTTTCAAGTGTTTTGTAAATGTAATAAATTATTATTATGAATTATTACATAATTTTCTTTACAGACATGCCATGTTACTTGTATTAGTTTATTCATTATTGCTGTTATTCAAAACAGTTTAGTTGTAGTTATTTACAGTTTATCGCTTTGTATTGTTAATTTGTCCCTAGTGTATGTAAATTAGTGATGTTTACTCTTTCTCCTTCTTACCTGGACTTAGGTATTCATGTTTATTTGTCAGCCGGATGTCACAAAACACAAAACTTTGTTTATTTACATACCGTAGTAGTGGCCAAAAGTGATGTTAAATTTTTGCTATACTTTAAATATTTTATTAAAGATACATTTTAAAAAATTTGCATTGTTTTGCAATGTTGCATTTGTGTGTTTGAAGTATAAACATGGAAAGAACCTATATGTGGATATATGTGCATATATGAAACCTATATGCAGCTTATATGCACATGTATGCTGCATATATACAGCATATATGCACATATATGAAACATATATGTAGCTAATATGCACATATATGCGGCACATATACAGCATATATGCACATATATAATAATATATATGCACATATATGAAACCTATATGCAGCTAATATGCACATATATGCTGCACATATACAGCATATATGCCCATATATGATAATATATATGCTGCATATATGCAAAATTGAGGTGCATATATGTGCTTATACAGGCCATAAATTATGTGAATTATTAAATAAAGTTATGATGTCTGCACATTTAAAACATGTACAAGATCTGTCTAGGACATGAATAACAAAATGGTTTAATTTAACAGCTACTGTTCAGTGTTATTTAACAGCGACAGTAGCGCAGATGGTAGAGCGTGTTGTCTAATGATTGGAAGGTTGGGTGTTCGAATCCCAGCAGTGATTCGTGGGATTGCATTTTTTTTGTGATCGGAAGGTTGGAGGTTTGAATCCTGGCTCCTGCAGGTGCAGACTGTCATTGGTTGGACCTTTATTTATGTTTAATTTATTAGCAGCTACAGATTTTAATAATTTTACCAATATATAGGTTAACATATATGTGCATATATGTACATATATGTACATATAATATAGGAAAACGGCCAATTTTATATATGTCACATATATGTAAAACCTATATCAAAACCTATATTGAAACATTATATATGTTTTTTCCATGTGGGTCAGCTTTGATAGGAATTTAAGGAGGGTTGGCAAAAAAATTACAAGTGGCACATGCAAAGTTTATAAAGACATAGCCCATGACAATGATTATAAAATATTACCATAAAATATGACCAAATGTTTTGTCCAATAAATATCTTTAAAGTTTAGTGTTTTGTTCCAGTTTTATTTTGCTTATTTTGATGGTTTAATCAAACCTGAGAGGGCAATAAAAGCAAAAAATTTTCAAATGTCCCCCTGTACTGTCTGAAACTGTACCTTTTCTGTCATTTGGGTGGTACCCTATGGTTCTGTTTTATACCTTTACAAGGTATACTAAATATAATACAATGTTGTACCTTTTTTAGAACCTATTGTGTACATTTAAAGGTATGGTCTCCGAACCCCAACGTCTCGATACTGGGGTGCCTCAAGGCTCTGTGCTTGGACCGCTGCTCTTTTCGATATACATGGCATCCCTGGGCTCTGCCATTCGAAAACACGACTTTTCCTCCACTGTATACCCATTAAGGTAAAAAATAAACATTTGAGGGAACCACTCTGACTCCAGTGACAGAAAAGGTAGTTTTTTTCATACTTTTCACTTTTGAATACTACTGTATACTTGTACGGTTAACCCTAACCTAACCCTAACATTGTAATAATACAAAGCAGGTTGAAATTTGGCAAAGTTACATTTTTGGGGCTATAATGATTTCTGAATTCATTGGAAGGAGTTTCAAACTTTTTCAGTGTCTGTGCAACTTTCTTTATTGTCACAATTATGACACTTTTCCATTGCATATTACCCCACGGTTTGGTTTTGGTCAGGTAAGCTTACTTTTGGGTGCAGTATGTAGTAAAAGCGGAAAAAGAAATGGAAAAGCGCCATTTGACATGACTTGTAGTTTTGGTGCCACTTTTAGGACTGTTTGTAGCTATACTTTATTAAAGTGTCATGCATGACTATAAGTACGTTTCTAGCACCTTTATATCTGCCATGGATCTTGGCCTAATGCAGTAACTCATCACTTCAGAGGTGATGAGAGGAACCTGCACTCTCTCGTCCCCTAACTGAAATGAATGGACCTGTGATGCCAGACACTGCCGCAGACAGCCTCATTTCCTGGCCTCTAATGGCGCTCAGGTGAATAATTGTGCTGATCGATGGCGATATACTCCTGCCTCTACTCCACCGAGTAAAAAGGAAAGATTTGACTCTACTTTAGTACAAAAAATTATCATTTTCACTTTATACCAGCCTATGTTTTTCAAGCAATTTTCAATGCTATACACACAGCATTTTTTTATTGCTTGGGTAGCTAGTATTTTAACTCTAGGAATGTTATATTCATTAAATATATAGTGTATCTATTAAATACGACATTATTTGCATAAATTTCATACATTTGCATTCACAGATTTGGCAGATACACATACTTCCAACATAAACTGCAATGCATTAAAAGTATACATTTTGAATAAATGCATCTGCTTAATGAATAAATGTAAATGAGTTTTTGTCAGTTTGTTAACATTGTTGATGTTTGTATTTTCTCTTGTATCATTATACACCTGTTGTTTGTCTTGATTGAAGGGTTACTTTAACATATAATGATTTAATGACCACTAGGATAGGTGTTATGAGTTTGTATCAACCCATTTTCATTAAATGCATATAAATACCACGCAGTGTGAAAAAATGTGCAATACGCCAAATTCCATTTTTTTTATATACTCCAGGCCTTCCCATTCACTTAATATGGCACATCTGTCATGATCCTGTCAGCCATGTATGTATTTTACCTTGTTTCATTTGACAGGATCTTGGCAGCCCTTCTTATTGTTGTGTTGTTTTGTGTGGAGAGTCACGTGTCCTGTGTTTGTGTATCATGTGCTCTCGTGTCTTAAGTCTTGACCCCGCCCCCTTGTTTCCTTGTTAAATATTCATTATTAGGTAAACGCCCTTCACCTGTGTTTCCTCGTTCCCTAGTTTAATGCCCTTGTGTCTACTGTCTTGTGCTGGATCATTGTTCATCTTATGATGATGTTGTGTGGTCCTGTCCCGCCCCATGTCACGTTATTCATTTGGATTATTATCTTTGTTTTACCCCCTCCAGGGTGTTTTGTTATATAATAAAAGTCCTTTTGGTTGAGAGCTGCACTTGGGTTCTGTCTTCCCCACTCATGACAGCATCTTTTTGTGCCGTTTTATTTGTTTCTCCGTTTGTTTTTTTTAAAAACCATTGTTGCTTGGGTTTGGGGTTAGATTTGGGATTTGCTTTAGGATGTCATTTAATATATGGGTTTCTTCGTGTTTTTATTTTATTTTTAAACTGGTCGGTTTATGTAACAAAAAGTTGTCTAACCCCAAACCCAAGCAACAACGGTAAAAAATAAAAATAAAGAGAAACCAATACTTAAAAAAACACGGAAAGATGCGCCGTATTAAGTAAATGGAAAGGACTGGCATATGCACAACCTTTCACTTTGCATGCTATTTTATGAGAATGGGCTGTTTGTATACAATATGTTCTTGTTGCACGATGTGTAAAAAAGATTTGCTGTTGAAGCACCTTTATTTTGTCTATTGCAAACGCTTTACTGAGACTGTTTGAATTATTTGAATGAGCTATAGTTTGTTACATATTCATTTGAGACAAAAAGGGCTGGTGAGAAAATGTGTTGTTGCAATTAAATGTTAACTTAATGGAGCATCCAGAGTTCTGTATAGTTTAATTCCCCGTGTAATTAAATGGTCCTTATATAGATGTTTATAATTTCACAGTAAACTTTAACGTTGTATTTAATGAATATTGTATACGTTCACTCTTACAGAGTTGCAGAGACCCTGTATATAATAGCTTGTATCAGTGCTAAAAGGTGATAGTAAGTGCTTGGGTCATTACAGAAGATCAGCGGAGTGCTGAAGAGAAACACTTTATATTTACTGTATGCGATGGGTGAAGGGAAAGTCACACTGTGGTTGAGTGGATAACTAGGCCGGCCCGGCAGCATCAGGAGAGACAGCTGATTCATACCGAATGACACTAGAGGAAAAACTATTTATAGAAACACACACATATTCTCAACACCTCAGCCGTACCTGCATACTCATAGGATGACGTGAGTTGAATACTTAATAAAGGTCATATAATGGATGTTTCTTATATCCCAGCTTAATGTACAGGGACGGATATAACACAATCATTTATAATGTAGCTTTGTTTCCCAGAAGGGTGTAAATGAATTGCAGATATTTCATTAGATGTTCTGCCAGTGTCTGATTTTTTGACTCTTAAAAGCATGGTATTGACTTACTGTACTGTATGCTGCTTTTCAAATCACAAGTCGCTAGCATAGTCAGCCATTGCTATTTATGGAGCTCTCAGGCCTGATGTTTTCATCTTTGCTCTATAAAAAAATTGCTATTAACTCTGTCAGCATCCTTAAAAATCTGTGATTATGTGATTTCTCTGCAGTAGCAATCTAAGGTTGTTTCAATTTGAAGCCTCCCCTTACTAACCTAAAAGTTTCTTACATTATGTATTATCATTCACTTGCATTTAAGCAAGGATATTTATGAGGGACAGAGTCCTACAAAAACTGAATTTTCTGATTTAAGTATATGGCTTGAGACTGTGCATTGTTTTGTGGTGCCATAAACCTAACAGGATTGTTATGATGTCATTTTCCTGTGGCTTTAGAGTGATTCGTCACATGACATTAACTCCTCAGAATGTTATGTATGCTTGCAATTGAGTGCCGCAGTGATGACAAATTTTTGTAGGCCAAACTGGGGAATTAGCGGACACTTCCAGTGTCAACACAGAGCTTATTTTTTGCAAGCTTATTTGTTTAGGAAATGAATGGGCTTTTTGCGAGGGAACCAGTATCCCGCTGACTTCCAGGTTAGCCTACAAAAAATGCATCATCTCTGCGGCACTATATGTCCTGCACCGGCAAAGTAGCTTAATTTGAGACTTTAATTTGAGAAATGCTAATGGATTGCTTTCTTATAGGTATAATTCAACCAAAAATGAAAATCTGCCATCATTTACCCGAACATGTCTTTCTTTGTTCAGTCGAGAAGAAAACGTTTTTTTTTTATTCCAGGATTTTCCTCCGTTTTGTGAACTTTATTGGACCCCAACAGTTTACAATTTCAATGCAGTTTAAAGTTGTAGCTTTCAATGCAGTTTCAAAGGGCTCGAAACGATCCCAAGCAAGCATAAGGGTCTTATCTAGCAAAATGATCATAATTTTCGCCAAAAAATAAATAAAAATATGTACTTTTAAAACCACAATTTCTCTTCTTGCACTAGCCATGTGTGGCGCACCAGCAAGACCTTACGTATTACATAATCGCATCAAAAAGGTCACGCGTTACATATGCAGATCATTTTAAACAATAAACTGACACAAAGATATTAATTTGTATAATAAAACTAGTCAGAGCATTCTTTTTTTAACACTTTGCATATGTGATGGCGCTTCATATGGCTTGTGCAAGATGAGAAGTTTAAACTTTTTGGGTGGGGTGAAACTGACAATCAGTTCACTACACTGTAGATAAGACCTTTATGCTTTGTTTAGAGCCCTTTGAAGCTGCATTGAAACTGTAAACTGTTGAGGTACAAGTCCATTACATGGAGAAAAATCCTGGAATGTTTTCCTCAAATAACTAAATTTCAACTTGATTGAACAAAGAAAGACATAAACATCTTGGATGACATGGGGGTGAGTAAATTATTATAATTTTTTAATGAAAGTGGAATAATCCTTTAATATCCAATATCTTTGGTATATACAGTATTACTGCAATGTCTACTGTATATGCATATTTGGGCCAATGTACCAGTACATAGTTTTTACCCGATAGACAGTTTTTCCATATTCTGTGTCAGCGTTATAAAGGTTAGTCAAAGACTTTTGTTTTATACCATACACACTGAAAAAAATAAAGGCTGTATTTACTTAAAAATATAGTGCATAATTTTCCATCCATTTTTTAAAAAAAAATAAGTTTGACATGGAATTTTAAGCAACTTATGCAATTGCTTAAAATTTCAAGTAAAACTTACTTAAAAAAAGTGGATGCAAAAATGATGCACCATATTTTTAAGTAAATCCAGTGTATTATTTTTTACAGTGCAGTCGATCAAAATACACACACAAGCAAGGGACACTTGCCTGGGTGCCAGCCGATCTTAGCCGCGTCCACAACATTTTGAGGACGGGAAGATCGGTCTGGGTTTTCTCTGTTGAGGAGCGACTATGCGAAACCCAAAGCTGGTCGACCAATCAAATTGTCAGGGTGGGCTTTATATGATGATGGACAGATGATCAACAGTAACGTAATCAACTACATCACCAAAGAGCGCGTGTGTTGAATCTATTTGCAACGAAATGGCTGTAGAATTGAGATGTGTGGATTCTGACATTGAGTCTGTTCTAAAAGATATCGACAGAGCATTGTTTAAAAAAGAGGAACAGAGAAACGCGATCAAGGCATTTGTTGATCGAAAAGATGTTTTTGCCGTCCATCCTACGAGATTCGGCAAAAGTTGGTCTCACTTATGGAGGACCAAGTAAAAGAAGCAACTGAAATGGTTATCACGGCGATGCAATTCGGCGTGCACGACGAGATGGATATAATTAGCGGTCGTTGCCAGCTTCTTTTCGGAACCCCGGAATCGTGGCTGCTGAATAAGTGGAGGGACATGCTAGGCTCCGATATTTTTCAAGCAAACGTAATGGGTATCGTCATGGATGAAGTTCACCTAACGTACAAATGGTAAGAGATAGTCTGACTGTATGACTTAGTAAATACTTAATATTGTGATATAAATGAAATGTTGTAAACATAGTGGGTGTTGATGTACGTTCGCTAACTCAGACTTAGTATAATCACAAAGTTAGTGTCATTGTAGCGAAATAACTATCAGTTCGGTCAGATTGCAAAAGACGTAATTTCAACATACATCACACACTCCGTGCTCTGATTGGTCATAGGTCTGTCCAATTGAGTGCAGAGGCATTTTTCGGTTGAGACACGCCTCATATTCATAGCCCAATGGAGCGGTATCATACTCAAATTCTGACTAGAATTGAGTATGACAATGTCAGGCTAAAGGGACACTGTCCCTGTGTCTAATTTCTAGGTTACTGTGATGTATGTATTTATTTATCCCGAGGATCGGACCTGCCGTCCTGCCAGCCAGAGATTTCTGTATCCATGGCAGCCTCTGTGAACCCTTTATCATCACCGTACCACACACATGGACACCCAGAGCACACACCAAATGCACGAGTGTTAAACTTTCTACAGCTTTATCCATCCAGTCCAGAAGGCTTGCTATAAGAGCCATCCATACTCTCCCACACAAACAAACAGTTCAGCTTGCTGTCTGTCCGTGATACAAAACTATATTGTCACGCGTTGTATAATGTGGTGCATCATGAGTAATCTAATAATAGATAGCTGCGTCCAAACTGATTCAGTCGCTTTTTGTTTTTATGATTGATCTTACTGTACAGTGACATTTAGTTTTAACAGAGGCGACATTTAGGATTGGCGGTGGCATAAAGTATTTAGTGCCAAAACTATAGACAAGAAAGTCTCTGGTTTGTTTCTTAGGTGTCATACTGAGTTACCAAGACTCTTTTGGGGCTGCGAAACACATTGAATTGTGTGAGAGAGGCTATTAAAGCAATCTGCCAATGAAAACGACACACACTTGAGGACCAAGAGAGCTGTAGAGTCAGAAGTGAGGGGAACGGTGTGAAATGTTAGATTACAGATGAAGTCTGAGTCTAGTGAGCCCGATTAAGTTTAGCTTTGAAGTAGATCAGGACCAGTGTTCAAAGTGGTGCGGAAGTCTCTTTTTGGAGGAAAACCCTGAGGGGTCCCACTATGTTCCAATATCAATGTAAAGTGATATTAAATGTGTGTTCTGAGTTTGTCACATCCCAGAAAAAAGTCTCATTAACCACCCAGCCGAATTTGAATGATAAAAAACTAAAATAAGTAAAATAATTAATCAAAATCTTGGAAAAATAAGCAGCTGTCTCTGCTCTTAGACGTACGGGAAAGCTGCCGTCTCAGCTTTCAAATACCGCTACAAACTGAATAGATGCTCGCAATTGTGTTAGGGGCAGTGTCATGCTCAGTGGCTTCAGTGCATCCACTGTTTTAGCCCCGCGCAAATAATCCTGAACACAGAAATGTGGAAAACTCAGTCCTACATAGTTTACAGTCTTTGTTACGTGTTAAACAATACATTGCTAACATTTATAATGTATTTAGAAAACATTAAAGGCACTATATGTAATTTTCACTGCTAGAGGTCACTAAACATCAACAACGGCCGCATCTTAATGCCGCTGTTAAAGAGCATGGAATGATTGGAGTTGTAGTCTTGTCGATAGGAATTGAAAGCAATACTCTTGTGATAGTTTAATGTAATACTGATCAATCCGCGCAGTGCCACATGAAGTCAAACATACAGTATCTATGTTTTTTATGCCAGCTAAAGCAGAAATCACTGATATCCTGAACATGACAAAACTAACAAGTGACCCTATGAAGAGGGGCAAAATGCTCTTTAAAACTGCAAATTATCTGGATTTAAACCGTGTTGAAAACATTTGGGATAATGTAAGTACCGTTGAAAAAAATTATAACACCCTGCTATTAATTGTTGAATATTTTAACTTTTTCTCCGCCATTGACGAGTTATCTCGTCAATTAAGAGAAAACGCTTCCCTGACAATGACGAGTTTTTAAGGCAATCAATATTTTCGCTATTATCCAGGTGGATACACAACCAGTGTTGGGGATAACAAATTACAAGCAACGCGAATTACGTAATAATATTACTTTTCTGAAGTAACGAGTAAAGTAACGCATTACTTTATAAATGTACACATTAATATTTGATTTACTTTTAAAAAAAAGTAATGCGAGTTAATTAATTAATTAAATTAATTCAATTTAAAAATGAAATAATGACATGAATTAAACTGAACATATTAACGTAGAATTACGCACTCTGTGCGCCTGAGCGGAAACAGTTTGAGTCAGAAACTGAGATGGCAGGCCAAAGCTTGACATTTTTGCGATCATAAAAAACACCTGCAAGGCCTGAAAGAGATCAAGCCTCAGCCAAGTAAGAAAAAGAAGCGCAAAAGTAACTTAAAAGTAATGTAGTATTTAGCTATTAGTTACTTTTTTGGGTAGTAACTTAATATTGTAATGCATTACTTTAAAAAGTAACTTTCCCCAACACTGTACACAACACTAAAGTATTCATTGATTCAGAATCAGTTAAAACACTGTGTATGTTTTAATCATTGTTTAATCAAAACTGATCTCTAACAAAAGTCCTTTACAAAAATTCAATTATAGTTTTTGAAGATACCTACCCATATTTGAGAGGTGATAAAAAGAGAACAAATGAAGATAGGATTAAACTTTTTAATTTTGTTTCTTTTGTTGCAGAGGATCTGTTCTTTCATTTGATATATTGTATGTATATATATATATATTTTTAAAAATCTGGAAGCCATTAAACTTTTGTGAAAATCCAAAAAAAAAAAATTTTAAACGCTGGCAGGGAAAGAGTTAATGCAAAAATCTTACATATTGTGCCTTTAAATGATTGCAGTGATTTTTTTCTCCTTTACACAAATGAATGCATTCAACTAACATTGGTGGGGTTATAACGATTTTCTGTAGAGGAGTTTATGGAATGATTATGAAGCTGTTTTGAGATCAAGTCAATAAAATAAAATATTTATTTGAGAACTGGTTAATATATACATACTCAGTCTACAAAGTTAATCTATACACAAGTTTGGGAAGGATTAGCATCTTCAATTCACCTAACCTGCATGTATTTGGATTGTGGGGGTACCAACTTCACACAGACAGGCCACCTGACCCAGCTGAGGCTCAAACCAGGGACCTTCTTAATGTGAAGCAACAGTGCTATCCACTAAATCCATGTGCCACCCCAAATTCTTGAATTGCATTTGGTTATCAGGTCATGTTTAAGTCTGAGTCATTGTGATATTACTGTCAATATGAGGCATGCATTATGTTTGTTTTTCTCTGTCTGCCTGCTGTCCTATGCTTTACTGTACTTGTCATGCTTTCCCGTCACTTGAATTCATGAGGCTCAGGGCATTTTCACTGGTCATAGGAGGACGCGGGGGCACAGGGCACATGTACACATGTGATGTAGGGAAATTCAATTCAAAGCAATTGATTTGTTAACAAAGAGTGCAAAAGTAACTTTGCTAAATATTTGAAATAGTTTCACTAAAATGAAGACCTGCAGTTAAACTTTGGAAGTAACACTATTAGCCAAGCAGCATACCAGGTCATTTCAAAGCCCACCTAAATAATATATCATTGAATCACAGCCTTCAGTACAGCTTGTGACTGCTTTCCGCATAACTGAATTACAAAGTGCTCAAAGTATGCATACTGTATTGTGTAATCTAATACACTTACATTTACTCTGACAGCCACAGTCTAGCCGAAATGAAAGCATGCATTTAAATCTGAATAATATACTGTATATATAACAATACATAACATAATCCGCTTATGCTGTTGTCAGACAATGCTTTGCGCAGGTCCGCTGCTAGAATGAGTTGGATAAGGCACTTGGCTTCGATCACTCTGTAACATTGTGAGAAGCTTTGATGGAAAATCAGATTATAGTAGTTTTGTACTAAAAAGAACTGACGATGGTTTGATTTAATATTACAAACTGATTTGCGAATGTTTAGTTTCTAAGCAAAATCTGCTGTTTAGTGAATTTGGCACTTTGTGTTATAGAGAAAATTGAAACAGAAAGAGTTTAGGACTTTGGGGTAGAAATGTTTCAGAGCAGCAATAAAAGACAGATGCAACTGAAAGTGTGAAGAAAAATGAGTTTGGGAGGGATTATGGGTACAAAAGCTTATGACATTCAATATATACAACTGTACTGTTTACAGCAGTCACTTCAACACAGATTACTCATACACAAAAGTGAGATTGTTTATTTACAATGAAACCATTAGGCACTCTGACTTTATGTCCTTGAGTTAGGATGAATACGCCGACACAGAACCAAATATATATTTGTGTGTGTGTGTGTGTGTGTGTGTGTGTGTGTGTGTGTGTGTGTGTGTGTCCATGTTCCTGGTACTTATAACTTTGTGGGGACCAATTGTTGGCAGCATTGATTACTTGGCCTTCCATTAAAGTCTTTAAACGCGTCTATTTGCTCTCTCTCTCTCTCGCTCTCTCTCTCTCTCTCTCTCTCTCTCTCTCTCTCTCTCCATGAGTGGATTGTTTCACCAGTGCATTAATCTTTGGAGCTCTAAACATTCTATGATCCCTAAACTTTTTGCTCTACATCCATTGATTCTGTCAGTTCTCTCTCTTTTTTGGGGGGTGAAATATTTTAGACATCTTCACCCTCTCATTAAACTTTTATGCTAACCTATTACTTTCATGGTAAATTATTACTTAGTTTTAGCAGGTATCATTTTGTTCCATCTAAGTACTGTGATATCATTATGTACAATTGACAGTTTACCATGCACTCTAAATTCTGCTGGGTTATTTTTAATCCAATGCTGGGTAAATATTGGACAGAACACATGTTGAGTTACCCCGGATTTCCACCGACTGCGGAACGGCTACGGATCCGCTGCGGAACGGCGGCGGAGTCAATCGGTTTCCATTCAAGTCAATGTGTGTATTTCCACTGACTGCGCTCCGAATCCGTCACAGCTCCGGCCATCCGCAGCCCTCCGGCACAAATACGCAGAGCTTCTATTTTTGACGGATGCCGGACAGATCCGCAGGGCGGAGCCATGACTGTATCGCCTGATCATACCTGAATACGCGCAAACTCGTGTTTTTTTTATTAAATATTTGCAATACAAACATTACAAACACACACAAATAAAGTCATTAATACAGAAACAACAAATAATAGACAAGAACAGAGCCAGGGGGAGTTTCAAATAAATACATTAAAGATAGAGCATAAATAAATGTTTGCCCTTACGAAAAAGAAGTTTATTGAAGTGTGCTATAAGTATTTTTCTTTTAAACTTAAAATAAGAAAGTATACTTTCAGTTTACTTTTTATGTACTTCTCTAAAATGTACTTTAGGTACTTCTCAGAAATATACTTAAATTGTATTAAAGTTTACTTGACCTATACTGACTGAAATGTCTAAGTATATTTGGCCTATACTTGTTTACTGACATATACTTAAAAGTATAAAGTAAAAATGCAACAACGAAAGTACATCAAGAAAGCTGCAAAAAGCCATACGAATAGCCCTGGTTAAAAATAAATATACTTTATTGTATTTCAAGTATATTTAACTTTGCAATAGTACATTACAAATATACTTAGAAAGAAATGTACCATCTTTGAATATATTGAAAGTATGCTTACAACATATTTGCTTACAATTAAACTTTTAACGTATTTCAAAATAATTATAATTTAGTATATTTTCTAAAAGTATACTTTAAAAAATATAATTGGAATTAAAGTTCTGTGCAATTTTTAAAGTATACTAATTTGAACTTATTTTAAAGTTTATTTTAGGTTTACTTTATCTGTTAAAGTTATCATTATAATAATGCACTGACAGCATATTAATAAAATACATTATTTAGCATCCTTTAGAAACAGTATATTTTAAATTTTGAAAGTATATGTACAAATGTATATTATCTTTATGGAGAATCTTTAGTGTTAGTAAACTAGTAAGTTATTAATTTTGTGCTGCATGCAGGTATACTTGCAAGTATTCTTTTACTATACTTTTAGTTAACTAGTGTACTCATACTGAAAGTGTACATGCAAGTGTTCTGTTAGTGTACTCTTAGTAAAGTAGTAAGTTACTAATTGTGTGCTGCAGGTATACTTGCAAGTTCCCTTTTATTATACTTTTAGTTAACTAGTAGTTTACTAATCAACTTTACTTTAAGTAAACTTAACATCATACTATAAATATTAATATATTGCACTTAAAGTACAATTTTTTTACTTGTACCTTTTAATTGTACTTTCAATTTGAAGCTAAATCGTTCGTATGCTATCAGTGAGCTAATCAAACAAAAATAATAAATACAAAAATTATATATATATAATGGGACACTACAGTGGGACACTGTAGAAATTGTAAAAAAGGAATGGAATAATTTACAAATCTCATAAACTTATATTTTATTCACAATAGAATATAGACTATCTCTGCCCATCTTGACTTCTAAGAGACACTGCCACACTTTTTATACCCAATCATGTTGCCAATTTAGTTGCAAATTGGTCCTTTAGTTGTTCCTTATATGTACATTTAACTTTTATAGTCTTATTGCTACCTGTCCCAACTTTTTGGGAATGTGTAGCTCTCATAAAATCCAAATTGAGCCAATATTTGGCATGACATTTCAAAATGTCTCACTTTCAACATTTGATATGTTATTTATATTCTATTGTGAATAAAATATAAGTTTATGAGATTTGTAAATTATTCCATTCTTTTTTTACTCACAATTTCTACAGTGTCCCAACTTTTTCTGATTTAAGGTTGTGTATATATATCTATATATATGGCTGAATCCCCTGAATATTAACTTTCGTTCTGGACTCCATTTCCCATAATCCTGCATACCTGGACTGATTAGTCTGCCACCTGAAACTCATTGGACAGCCTATATAAACTCTCTGGAAACATTCAGTCAGTGCAAAGTCTTGATTTGTACCGGCTGTCATTGCTGACCCTTTTGCCTGTTTCATGACTACGAGATTTGCCTGCCCTACAGTGCTGTGTTTACTGTTGTTTGACCTTGCCTGTTGGAATATGAGTGTGTTTAATAAAAACCTGCAGATGGATCCTCAGTGCTTTGTTACACAAGCAGTATACAATAAGTAACCTACTAGTTTACTAAGAGTACACTAACAGAACACTTGCATGTACACTTTCAGTATATGACTAGTAAACTACTAGTTAACTAAAAGTATATTAAAAGAACACTTGGAAGTATACCTGCAGCACAAAATTAGTAACCTACTAGTTTACTAAGAGTACACTAACAGAACACTTGCATGTACACTTTCAGTATATGACTAGTAAACTACTAGTTAACTAAAAGTATATTAAAAAAACACTTGGAAGTATACCTGCAGCACAAAATTAGTAACCTACTAGTTTACTAAGAGTAATCTAACAGAACATTTGCATGTACACTTGAAGTATAAGTCTAGAAAACTACGAGTATACTCATGAGTTCACTTGCAGTACAAATGAAGAACTAATTGTCCACTAGTTGTACACTTAAAGTTGACTACTCTTACACTTATAGTACACTTAGAAGTATACTTTTATATACTAAAAGTGGGCCAATTTAGTCCCAAGCGGTATTCAAGCAGTACACTTACAAGTTTACTACTAGAACATAAATGTTGGTACACTTACTACATAAAGTATACTTAAAACTATACTCCAACATTACTTAAGTATACTTAATATAATGAACTTGAAGTATACCTCTTTTTCGTAAGGGTTAGCAGCCTTCTTATTTTTGGATTTTGGATGGATTTGATGTACTGCTCTGTCTACGCGAGATCTCGTGTTGTGATCTGGGCTGGTTTGTAAAAATGTCATAATTAAACGGCATAATGGGCAGAGACAGAACTAGGTATCTAGGTACTAGATCATAGGTACTACATCATCACGTGAATTTGCGAGACCTCATGGGTCCTCGTCACTTCAGCACGCAGCCGCTCTGCAACAAATACGGATCTGGTGGGTATTGGCGGACGGCGGAGTGCGGAGCCGTAACACAGCGGAGCCGTAACGCAGCGGAGCTGATCTGCAGCCGCTCCGCAGTCGGTGGAAATCCGGGGTTAATCAATAAACCTATGCTGGGTTGTTTCAACTCATGGTTTTATTAACAATAACCCCAGCATAGATTTATTTATAACCCAACATGTGTTTTTTGTCCAATATTTACCCAGCATTGGGTTAAAAATAACTCAGAGCATAATTAAGAGTGCATTGTTTTGTCTCAATATGCACACCTTTATTGTGTGTGTGTGTGTGTGTGTGTGTGTGTGTGTGTGTGTGTGTGTGTGTGTGTGTGTGTGTGTGTGTGTGTGTGTGTGTGTGTGTGTGTGTGTGTGTGTTTTTGTAAGGTATGTTGGTAAAAACTACTTTAATGTCCTAATAAGGCTTAGTTGGATTAATCTAAACTCTGGAAACTGCACCCTATATGTATCGACCTTAAGTTAGTAGTACACCAAAAACCTCTGGATGTCACTTAAAGGCATCACTGTACCATAATACTTAAATAACCATAAAATCAAGCCATCGCGTGTTTTTAGGGACCTCTTTTAGACCCTTATGTTTTTAAGGCAAAAAGGACTTTGTAGCAAGAACTTAAGGTAATACTTTAGCATTTAAGTGTAAATACTTATTGACAGCCTTATGGTTCCATAAGTGAACACTTTTTTTCTTGCAACTAATTTTTTATTAAGGGTACCCTTAACCTCATATCTAAGGAAAATCTTAGTTTAAGGACTTTCATGTATCTGGGCACTGATCATTGAAACAGACTCTTGAGGCTCATATTGGCCATATGGTTGGTGATAAGCAGTCATACTGCAGTGTGAAAGATCTGTGGTACGTCTGAGGAGCAGCAATATACCTGAAAGGTTCTCCTGAAACATCTTCCCTCTCAAGACATGTTAATTATTAAAAGACTGAGTATGGCACTACTCTCACATCTCCATGGAAACAGCAGAGGTCATGATGGTGGATAACGTCAAGTGGCAGACGGGGGAGAAGAGACAGAGAGAGAGAGAGAGAGAGAGAGAGAGACCTTTGCCAGTTCATATGTCCATTCTTAAGTGCTAAACCAAGTTTGTCTAGTCTCTCCAATGAAAGCTAAGACAGTTGTGTCACCTAATACTTCTTGATAATCAGGTGCCACAATCCTCCTTCATAAGAAAGTGTAAAATCTTCATACTCTTCTGATCATGTGCAGTGTTACAGATGCTTTGTCTTGGTTTCAACTTTCATTTGAATGTAAATCTAGGATTTAACTCAATAATGATGTGTGTACAATAAAGACAGACCATGTTTGTCTATTGTTGTGACTTAAACAAATCTGATCAAATTTTATGACATTTAAGTAGAAATCTATAGTGACATTTCTCCCCTACGGTATATAACTGTAGATGCAAACTCAGTACTGAATATAGTTAACTAGTCCTTTCTGCCTGCTGAACAGCAGCTACATGGCTCAGTGAAGATATTTAGCTCCGTGTTGTGTGAATCTATGGCCGTGTCTCTGTCACCTGCGGCACTTGCTTAGCATATTAGTTCATCTTTGTGCGCCACTGGTTGTTGTGACCCAGGGCTGTCATATATTTGAATACACTGTAAATATGTATCTTTGCTTGTGAGATTTTGATGTACGTTTTCTAAGCATGTATATTTAGTACAATATATGCATTGATATTTCATGTGTTCACCTGCTCAAAAAGTCTTAAAGGAGCGAAGACCACATTGAAATAATATGTTAAATTGTTCTCTGATATCTACATACAAGGTATTATCAAGAAAAAGTTTTACATGTCCATTCACAACTTTAGGAATTGCCCTTAGAATTAAATGGTCCATGTAAAAGAGTCATGAATAATAATGTTGAGCTCTGCTCTGATTGGCTGTTTCACAGAGCGGCTCTTTTCAGTAGCTCTGTGTGTGTGTGTGTAAACAGACCTTATGTTTGAGCCTCTATCAGACAAAGATACAGATTTTGAGGAAAAATCAATTGTTCAGAGATTGTTAATGGACGTGTCTGAGATGTACGTTTTTATTTTACAGTATGGACCTGCAAAACGTAATGTAATGTCAATAGTAGAACTTCTAATGCTAACTAGCATTAGCATATAGCGTTAACCTTATAGTCACAACTATGTTTTTAACATTGTTACAACGTTGTAATTTATTTAATGTTGGGTCGTACATCCCGATTGTAACGTCAGTCAGTGTTTAGTTGAGATTGGTCTGTTTTCCAGCTGTCTTTTGGATGCTTTTATATAAGGAGGAGGAAACAACTGTGTTTGAGGCTCATGTACAGAATTTTTATTATTCATCTATGCCTTTGTAAATACAGTTTTACATTCTACGGCAACAGTTCAACCAAATATAAAAAAAAATTACTCAACCTCTTGCCATCCCAAATGTAAAGGACTTCCTTTCTCCAAATGAACACAAATAAATTCTTTTTTTTTTTTTAAATGCCATCGTTATCTTCTGATATGGGGTCAACATGTCGAAACTCTAAAAAGCACATAAATCCATCATTTAAGTAATCCAAATGAATTCAGTGGGTTAAAATATGTCTTATTAAGTGAAACGATATGGTTGCTAATATTTTGAGCTTATTTATTTAGCTATGGATGCATCACGTAGCCATGGAAACAGAGATAGGTGACGAAACATGCAAGAAATGGTGATATCTGAGGATGTGCTGTGTAAATGATGAGAGAAATTTTATATTTGGATAAACTATTCCTTTAATAGAAATAATGGTGAACAAATTTAGCTTACTGTCAAAGCAGGGGCTTGTTTACCCTGAAAAAAACCAATCCAATCTCATGGCAATTTTAACGTAGGCCTATTTTACAAGGTGACTAATTCATATCAATTTGTAGGACTACATTCATACGTTTTTTAATATTTTGCTTTAACTCCTGTGATGTTGGGGTTAAGGGCCAGATTTCATTGTTGTTTTTTCTAACATCTTGCATTTTTGTATAATTCATATCGTACGAATTCACGTGAATTAGTCCACTCATTAAATACATACAAATTGCTGTAAGATCAGGCTGAAAATTCACACAAACCCTGTTGTTATAGTTGTAGGCAGCTGCTTATATACAGTACACTTGTTGTCATTTATACATCATTTCAACCAGCCCATCTCAAGAAATTACATACCAATAGGCACATAATTATTTGGTTCTTTTTCGTATTATTGTCACGAATTTCCTAATTTTTTGGGGATTGCATCACGAATTTCTGTTTACGCGTCTTTGTCATGTTTTGGTTACTCAACTGCTTTTTCCTATTTTCTTACCATTGTCACTTTGGTTTAGGGTTAGATTTATATGTAAGGGATAATCCACGGCTAGCCATGCATTAAAGGGTTTTAATGCACGACGTAGAGGCGAAGAACCACCCGACGCGTAGCGGAGGCAAAGTTTTAATGCACTTTGCCTCTGCGAAGTGCATTAAAACCCTTTAATGCATGGCTAGCCGTGGATTATCCCGCTTATACCTTGGTTATTTGCCAAGTTAACGCTGCAAATAATGTTTACAGTGTAATTTTTTAACAGACGGGTAAAAATGACGGTCATTTTCTTAAGTTAAGGCTCGCACTCCGTCCGCTTTAAATAAAGTAGTGCCATTGTATTGCTTTTATTTAAATGAATTATCACATTTATTAAAATTCATTAGTAAAAGAGGGAGACAGAGGAGAGAACTGAAAAAGGACCAGAGGGAGAGAGAGAGCGAGAGAGAGAGAAAGAGAGAGAGAGTGAGAGAGAGAGATGCATGCGCGAGTTACCTGTGGCTGTGTGCGTCTCTTTTTTAAAGTCTATCCCCTCGTTGCTTCGAATGTATTTTGAAAAGTTGACTGACAAATATGAAACCGGAAAAAAGCCTATGTAAACCTTTTAAATCAAGTTGTCTTATTTCATTGTGCTTTGGCTTTACTGCATAGTGCATACAGTCTGTTAGAAATAGACATAGGGCTAGGTCTTAAAAAATATCTAGCCCATAGAATACGTTTCTTTGTTGTCGGTAGCCTATGGGCTATTCCGTTTCTGCCACTCTGTTGAATATGCAACAGGTAGGGGAGGAGCTAACGAGATCTTATTTAGCTACGGGAAAGGAAACACTGATCTCAACAACGGTAACTTGAAAAAGTATCTTTAATATTTAAATCAGATAATTATAATAACGCATTATAACATTAAACGTAATAATATAAAACATAATACCATGAAACAAAGTAATATTTATAAAAACATCCCCAAAATAGCTCCTGTAATCTATTCTTACACTGACCTCATTATTTATTCAATTACAACAGCCAATGGCAAGTCTCCAGCAGCAATACGTATATTTAGTTTTAGATGTTCTGTTTATATTATGTTTTAGACGTTCTGTATGGTACATAAATAAGATGGTTATACAGTAGGTATACAGTATTGTAGGTTTATTTATCACTTAATCGTTATTCCTTCGGCGCAGCAGTTTAATAATCTAATTTTGGCGGTTCTGTGACATCAGCTCATTCAGGAGTAAAACTCACGTGCAAAAATCTACTTGAGATGAAAGATTAAAGTTCTTATGACATTTTACTCCTGCGACCCGCCGCGATTAGGTGAGTACACTTTTATATGCTACAGATCACGTTAATATTCTTATTATACACTTTATACACTCTTTGAGTGATCCCTGTATTTAATATGTCTGGGCTTAGCCCCGAATGTCCTTCAAAGCTGGAAACGCCTCTGCATATAGCTAACTTAATGATTCTTTAATTGATTTATTAAAATAATTTATGAATGACAGGCAACACTGACAGTGACAAGGCAATCTTTATTTGAACTAATCATGTCATTTATTTATGTAAAGTGTGAAATAAAACCGGCGCACTTTAAAGAGAGACGCACTTACGTCTCTCTCGCTCGCTCGCTCTGTCTCTCTCGCTCTCTCTGCAAGTGTAACTGTGTTACTATGGTAACCAATGTTTATAGTAGCGGATTAATTTCTAACTGTAATCAAACTGACTGGAACTACCTGTGCATTAAACGGTTTTAATGCACACCTTCCAGCCAATCAGAATCGAGTATTTAAACAGACCATGGTATAAAAAATGACATCCTTACCCAAACCCAACTCTAACCCTAACGCCAGGCAACAATGGTTTAAAATGTAGAAAATATTTTAAAAATCAGAAAAAATTGTATAAACCAATACTTAAAGTGACATCCTAACGCAAACACCAAATCCAACCCTAAACCAAAGCGAAAATGGTTTGAAAATAGAAAAAGCAGTTGAGTAACCAATACAATGACACGTAAACAGAAATTTGTGATACGATCACGGAAAAACGCAGAAAGTCGTGACAGTATTTACGAAAAAGAATAAAAAAAAGATGTATAACCCTATAGGTTTTTTTTGCATTTTCACAACATAACATAGCCTATTATGCAATATAAAGCATCTGCGAACAACCGTAAGAGCTGTGCGTGCATGTAACATTGATGTGTACTATTCTGCATTTCCAGAGCATTTTAATGAGGGAAGATCCATGGTGGGAGAAAAACACTGTGGCTAATCCCGTAAAGACATTGTGTGCGTCTCTTTGTTCCAGACCACTGGCCTCGCTAATTGGAAAGATTTGCACTGTCTGCGAGAGAATTAGACAAACTAATAAGGAGAAAAAAATTATACCATTTTAAAACCAGTCCGTCCCCTGACCTTGACTCGATATACTGTAAAGTTTCGAAGTGAAGAAAACTTTTTTAGCAAGTGACTCACTTTCTGATAACCTGAAGTTCCTCAAGATTGTTTGGAGGCTAACTAATGACCTCATTATAGCTTCTGTCTCCATGGTGATAATGATCAGTGATTTTGATTGGCAGGCGTGCAGAATGAGGAAAGTCAGCGATGGACAGATTGTGGGCTTGAATGGGATTGTTTCATCAAGTTGTCTTTTGTTCCATTCTCTCAAACATCCAAGAAAGTGACAAATGAAGAGAAAAACAAAAAAATGAAGACTCGTTCTTTTCGATTAGTTTGAAGATTGAGTCATTTCACGTTTACATTGTTTGACATAATTTAGTACTGTTCTGTCTTTTCTGATGTATCTCTTTTCCTCTCGCTCGCTCTTTGTTGTACCGGTCTTTGCTGTCTTGGCAGAATACAGGACGTGGAAAGGACATCAAAACAATCGAAAAACTGAGCTGCTGATAAACTTGGCACTTTCCACCAGTAAAGTACAAACAGGGCCTAGAACCAATTCAAGGTTTCGTCAACAACAAAATATTTCAGCTGTTGTGTGATCTGTTCAAACGTGAACAGTAACGCAGTAAAATTGCTTGAGTACTGTACTTAAGTACACTTTTTTGACTATCTGTATCTACAGTTATATACTGTAGTGGAGAAATGTGATCAATTTCCCTACAGATTTCTGTGTCATAAAATTTGATCTGAGGACATAATTAAATAAAATAAAAAATGAGTCAAGAAATCAAATCAAATGAAACAAATGCAAAGCCAAACCGAGCTATTACTCAATAGGGGATAAGTAGTTTGGGACCAAATGTTAGTTGGTAGTTTTAAAAACAATTATTAAGAAAAATAATTGTTTTGGTTTGTGCTGTGTTACACCCTATGAAAATTCAGAGCAAAATAACCCAGAAGCAAACTTTGATACTCACGCCGTCCCCCCAGAAAATTTCCGCAGTGTATTCAACACAGGAAATAAAGTATGAAAAAAACCATTAGGCCCTACACTATATAGCGTTTAATAATAGCACTGGGAAATTGTAAAGTGAATTAGTTTTTTTCATTCACGTCAGAAACCAAATAAACACATTACGTTTCCTCACTGAACTATTTGCTCCGGATGATTTCTCTTTGTCGGAGAAAAGCAAACATTTGTAGCGTATACTTTCCATTTTTGCAAAGTAAATAACTCCATCCCTCAAAAACATCATTGGTATTCCAGGAGTTTATCTCTCTACAGCACAGGATTCATAAAAACTGTTATTTAAAGACACATGAGGCAGTCAATCAGATGCTGGACTTCCTGTAAAAAGCGAGAGGCAGAGTTTGACATGTGCTTTATCTCTCTGCACTGCTGACCAGTGGCGGACGAGAGGGATAGAGCGAAAGAGTTTTGGTATTTTGTTGGGATGTTTATGTATGAATGTATCTCATATATTTTGAGAATGTGTTTACCTGCAAGTGTAGTTTGTGGCTGAAGATAAATGTGTCAGCATATGAAAGGAAATATTTGATTCCATCTTTATTTTTTATTAAAAATGGTTATGACTACAGTATTACTATTGTTCTTACTTCAACAAACTTCTAACATTAATTATTAAACAACTGCATGTTTCTAAGGGCGTTTTCACATTAGCACTTTTGGTGCGCACCCCGGTTCGATTGACATCAGAGTTCGGTACATTTGGATGATGTGAACGCTGTCTTCCGAATTTGGGTGCGCACCCGCGAAACGTACTCGAGTCCGCTTAAAAAGGGTGGTCTGGGGTTCGTTTCATGTGAACTCCAGATCGGTTTGCTGCTAATGTGAGCGCAATCGTACCAAATCGCGGAAGTGAACCACTGTTAATTATGTATTATATGGAATGTCCCACCAAAACAGACGTGTGTGTTTGTGTGCGTGCACTTACCTTGAAAACAAAATGCATAGAATGCTTGCTTGAGTTTTGTTCTTATTGTTTTAAACCTTTGGTTTTGTTTTCAAAGAAATAATACAGAAACGCACTTTCGTCTGTCTGCCGCAAACATACTAAAGTCGTTTCGATGACAACGGTCTGTCCGCCGACGTCAATTTTTGCGGAGGCATTCAGAAATCATCTCTCTGCTTGCAGTTAGTCAATCACACTTGTCGTCTTCTAGTTTACAGCGGTTGCCAAGCAACATGAGAACGCGCCGGCTGCAGCTTGATGATGCAAGCGTACCGCGGTTCGGATGCAAAAATAATATGTGAACACAGTCCATGGGGGGCATGGGGAGGGGGGAGCAATCGAACTTGGGTTCGGACCAGGCAATCGCACCAAATGTGAAACCGTCCTAAATGTTTAACGTGTTTATGAGTTGGCCCAGTAAACAACCAACAATATCACCAAAGTCTCTTTAGGGAAGTCACCCCACTAGGCGGCCATGTTTGTAATGCCTCCGGGCAGTTATTTCAGACATGCAATACTAAATTCCTATTTACTTATATGGGGAAGACAGATATCTGTAAAAATCATGTGATAAAATCCCAATTAAATGACATATTTCTGCCCAACAATTAAACCTGACATCAGCTGTACTATAACTTTTGTTTCTTAGGCTCTGTCTGAACTGAACGTACACGGGTATTTTTAAAGCGTACCTTTATCTATGCAGTTTGGCCGTATGTACACACGCGAACTATTGAAACCAAACTTTTATAAAAACTCCTGCCAGGGTGAAGATTTTTTTAAACTTTGCAGTTGCGTCGTTGTTGTGTAGCTTGTGAACCCAGAGATTTTGGCCTGTGCTGAGGGAAAAACTCTGCAATGGGTTCTGATTAACCAACATTGCTTTACGGTTAGGAATGTATACACGCTTCATAGCAGGTTTTTGTCATCCACCTGTTGGTTCTTGCGGTGCTGCATGAACTCGAACAAGCCTAATTACAGGCGTATTCATTTGTATGAGGGACAGGTGCACTGATTGCATCAGTAACTTAACAACTCTACTTCGTACGGTCTCTGTTAGTGTTTGCAATTGTTGAAATGTCAAATGAGAGGTCGGGGTAGCTGCTCAAAGATCTCGCCTTTGGAGAAGAAAATAATAAAAAAATATTAAATAAGTAAGATATCTCTAAGATATCATACCCCAGATTTACATTGCTAGCCCACCGCAACAGTTATGCACAATAATAATGAAAAATGCTGACCAATACGTCATTACATTACACATTTGATTTGCTTTCCCGTGGCGTTATGGGAAAACTGGGATAGAAGTGCCCATCAATGCTTGCTTCAGAATCTGGGTGTACTAAGTAGGGCATCCAAGGATTTCTCACCTACTTACCCCTCGTTCAGACAGCCAGCGACGTTATCGCTGTGTGTCGCTCGTCTCTTTCAATGAGGCGTTTTTAAATCTGCTTGTCATAAACAAATGAGTACCATCCACTCCAGTAACTGACGAGAGAATGATGACGTGAACTCCACTGCTTTGTTCTCATTGGTAGTCGCTCACGAAATTCGCTCGACATTTGCATAAAGTTAAACTTTTCTTAACTTTCTCGCGTCGCTGGACACGCCCATACACTTTCGCTCGTACCGCCGGAAGTCGCCCGGTTTTCATTGAAATGAGAATGAGATTGCGTCGCTCTGCTACTGCTGGTCGCTGTCTGTCTGAATGGAGCATTATATTATGCATACTGAGGATTCGAACATACTGCTCTGTCCACATACTGTTTCTCATACTATATTTTAGGTAAATACGCGGTTTCGGACGCTATTTACGGTAAGTATACGTACTTCTGAATCTCACAAGAAATAGTCTTGTAGTCTTGCCTACCCTTTTATGTATACTGAGGTTTCGGACATACTATTAATTTGCCTACTGCTGTTTGCCTACTATGTAGTATGGAAGTACGCGGTTTCAGACGCAGGCAGTCTTTATCGATTAATGATTGGGTCTTTTAATTGAAAGGCAGGACTTTAAAAGAGTCCCAAACCGACATCATCCCCACCCCTTTCCCATCAGACACACTTTTTTACACACACACCATTTTTCAACAACAAAGTTTTATCTTTTCAGTAGCAATGCGTCTCGCAGAAAATAGCAAAAAAGTTTGAACTTTTGATGTATGTATGGAATGGTAAAATGTAGGGCCACCTGGTGGACAAGTATAAAAATCAAAACTTGAAGGCCAGTAAACCAATATGACATCTTGAGATAAAGGTATGCATTAGTTTATGTTAAGATAAATGGGGGGGTCAAAAATGGTAGTTGTAATGATTTTCAATGGTTAGGCATTTTAAGCTAATTTAAAAACTGAAGACAAAATTATACAATTTTTCAAAAATGATTAACCTCTGGTAATTTTGGGCAATATTCAATCATTGCATTCAAGATGGTTTAAAAATAAAAATCAGAATGGCACAAAATGTCCCTAGGAACTCTTGAGCGTTAAGCAGGGGACACAACCTACAACCTAACGCTTTTTGGTTTTGGCTCAATCATTCAAAAATATTTGAGTTTGATTACTTATATTTTTAATGTTTAACTTAAAAAAATTAATTGTTTATTGATTAATAAATAATTTGTTTTTATAAGTTATGTCAACTTATCACAGGTTAAAATAGTAGGTAATATTGACTTAAAAGCAAGTTGTTTTAACTTCATGCTGCATTTTTTTTACAGTGTACAGTATGTTCTGTCACAGTACACGATTTCAGAGCAGGTTTGGTGTCATTCATACAGTTGTGCAGCTCTGTGCGTTTGTATAGATTTACTGCAGGAAGGCCTGGCAGATTTTTCTCCCCACTCTACCTTCTGTATAAACGATTTACTGCTGAAATTTATATATTAATGTATTCGAAGCTGGAGAAATTTCCTCTTGGGATATCACATCACTTCCTTCTCAATTCATTTCAAAACGATGCAATGCTCAAAGGATCCCAGAATGTTAAAAGCATGTTTACACACACACACACACACACACACACACACACACACACACACACACACACACACACACACACACACACACACACACACACACACACACACACACACACACACACACACACACACACACACACATTTAATGTCAGGTGGCGATTTTTCTGTGGAAAGTCAACATTTAGCAACAACAAACACTGACAACATCACATGGAAAAGAAACACTCACTTTTACTGAGCTATCTAAATAAACATACTGTAGATTTCTAACCAAAAAAGTAAAGTTTTTGCAAGTAAATCCACAAACACTGAATATTGACGTAGACTGGGTTTCATTTACAGCTTAAGTAGAGCAATACAGACAGTCACTCACCTGAGTTTAGTGTATAATCCATGGCTTAAACTGTCCTCTCTCCAGTCAAATTGGATAATTACCCTCATTTAGTTAAACCACATACAGCAGTCCACTTTTCCAACCGCTCGTTTTCTGTCTATCTCCAGCTCCTTTATGCCTTTATATCTCCCAATAAAAGGAATTGGAACGGTATAAGCGACCTTACAAGAAACCTTCCACTTAAGATTATAAAAAAGTTCAAACTGCTCAAAATACACCAAAGAGTCTTAAAATTGTATTTATGTAGACCATGAGAACCAACGTGTAGGACAATTTCATATTGGATCAATATAATACAAATACCCTTACGAAAATTAACCATGGTTTTACTACAGTTAAAACCAAAAAAACATGGTTACTGTAGTAAAACCATAGTAACTACAAAATAACCATGGTTTTGACAATCATGGTTTTCAAAAACCATAGATAAACCATAGTAAGTGTAGTAAAACCATGGTTTTGCTGATAGTAATCAATACACCAAAAAACCATGGTTACTACACTTTTACCACAATATAACCATGGTTAATTTTCGTAAGGGTTAATAAGCAGTACAACAACTACTACATATTATATGTACATATGTGACCATGCCTGTGAATGTTTAGGTTAAATCTCATAAACTAAGATTATAAGAATCAAAGTTTGATTTCAACCATTGATTTTAACCCTACTCAGTCAATAGTAATGATATCAAGGTCATTTTGACAGAGATTACATGCTGTAAATGCAGTATACTGTATATGCACCTTGACATTTTTTTCTTTTAGTTTTGTGATGAAATATGACTCTTGACAGGCTGTATGAAACTCATTATACAGTGCTCCTGTAGCACAGTTGTGCTAGCAACACTAATGTCATGGGTTCGATTCCTATGGAAAACATACTGACAAAAAACATCAGTAATGCACTGTCAACAGTAGCGTTCGGTGACTTCTCTTCCAAAGGGGCGCAAATTCAAAACATGTATTTAGCCGTCACGTGTGTGGCTCGTCTTGTCAACGTGTGTGTTCTGCGTGTCATGTAAACCTATGTGCATCATGCGTCATGTCAAAATATGTGCCTGCTGCACACGCATCGAAAGGGTTTATGATAAAATAGATGCCCACCACTGCATGAAAAGAGCTGTATACGGACAAATACGGAATGGGAAATCCCTGCTAAACTTTAGGTTTGCCAGATTTTTGAGGCAGAGTGCTTGGAAAGGTAATACACCAAAGTAAACCCGTGAAACATCCAGAAACCTTACGTTTGTGGATGTATGTAGGAACTGGTGGAAGTTTCCAGGAATCCTTACAGCTGGTTGTGAGGAGCGGTGGGTGTGAGGTGTGAACGGCTTTTTATATGTTAATGACCCACAGGTAGAGGTGTCTTCTTTGTTTTCAGAGCTGAGTGGGGTGGGGTGGGGGGTTAACCATGTCTCTTTAAGACAGCACATACAGTATTGTGGTACATAAGAACTGTGTTTTCTAAATATGTTTATTATTAATATAATTTAATTAGTCTATTTAAGAAACTAAGCATCATTCAAAATAACTAAAATTCAATGGACACAATTACAATTTTAATGTGTGAAAATTATGTCTCTGACTCAAGAGAAATGCAACAAATGTTATTTCAGAATATATATTTCCAACACTTTGAAAACATGTCTCCAACTGCCCTAGGTCAGAATATTGTGAACGTATCTCTCAATGCTGCATACATCGTTTAAAGGAAGCCGTTCAAATGACATCATGTAACTCATTTTTGCTAGCTAGGATGTTGATAAATTAGTCAGTGAAATGTAAAGCTGCTTATTTTTGCTGATGTCTCATGATTTGAAGTTCATTGTTTCTATTGTTATTATAATTCTACCCTAACATTTCATTAAATCTTTTAAAATAGAAACAAAAATATCAATAGACAGGTCCATAATCTAAAAGACAGTCTTTCACATGTGGATGCAAAACATGTTGGGTGAAACAGACTGACAAACTCGGGTAAACATATCTGCAGATACCTGTCAGCTACTGTACTTCTAGTCCAGAGGTGCCCAAAGTTGGCCCACAAAAGACCTTAAATTTTTTTATGTTTCATGCATACTTGAAGGTGTATAAAATGCATCACAAAACCTAATGAACTCGGGTATATAGGCTAAAAATGAAGAGGTTGCGGCAGTGGCACACAGAGAAAAGGATATTTAAAATTGATTGGCAAAACGATTTCTTTTTCCTACAAACAGCCTTGGAAAATAAAACTGCATTAGTTATGCATAAACAGAGTAGTGTTTGCTTATTTATTTTTTAAAATATTAGAAAATTATAAATTAGGGGTTATCAGGGCAACTTTAATTTTAATATAACACAACAACATTTACTTTTGGCCCACGGCCCTCAGTCAGGTTTGGCCCTTGTAAGGAAAATGTTCGGGCACCAATGAATGTTCAAGTCTATCTGAGGAGGTAACTTTTAGCATTTGATAATGCATGCTTGCACAAAGTCAGACCACATATTATAATGTTTGTCTTCAATCAATCAATTTAAACAAAAGAGATGGGGACTTTATAATATAATAAGGGTCCATATATCACAGTGAAAAAAGACATACATGTATTTTTACTTTAACATGAACTAATGCTGAGTTACAGCATATCCTAATAATAAACTATTGAAGAGTCATCATTAACTACGACATGTTTTTCATTGTTAGTTAATGCAGTCATTTACAATAAATTAATTTGAGTTCATGTTGTAGTTAAGTAAGTTCAGTAAGTTACATGTCTTAACTCAGCATTAGTTTATATTTACTAATATTTAAGTAAGAATTAATTTAGGTATACGTTCAATGTTTCCAATGATGAGCAGTTAATCCACTAAACCCAGAGATAATTCCTGAGGCATGTTTAAAGAGTTTTGTATTTCATCAAGAAGGTGCTGCTGATTCACAAAGATTTTATATTTAAGAAAATCTGAGCATCATTCCAAATAACTGTTAACATGTTTGTCAACTAAACATGTTTTGTAAACGTAATAAACTTTATAAAAATATTTTTTATTTTTTATTAATAATCAAGTATAAAGAACAATGCATAGTGTGAAAACGCGGATTATAAAAAGTATATTAAAGAAAAGGACTACATTTCCCAGAATGCACCTGCACCTACTCATCTGCCCCCACCCTTCAGGTGCGACTGCTCAACCTATGGGCTTGACGGGAAAATTCAAAATCGCGAACCGTTACTGCCTGGACTACTCCGTCTCTTGTTTGCTCATTAACAGTAAGGTAAGTTTGATTTAATTCATTTGTCTGCATCGCGCTGATCGGTTGCCTATTTGTTCATATTATGTTATTAACTATGATTCGTTTTTGTCTTTATACTAGAACTGTTTGAATTTAAACCACAAACAGTAAAACATTAAGGTTATACGTGGTACACAGCGGTAAACATGAGGTTAAAAAGACGCGAAGTAACATTCAAACCGGGCTGTTAAAAGATTCAATTCGATGTTTAAATTTTTAAAAACAAAACTTTAAAGAAGCCAAGATGAGACGTTATTTGCTTAAAACAAACAAAACAACAGTAACTCGTGTGTTTGAAATGTTAGCAGCTAGCAAGTGTCTCTCTGCTATTTTAAATGGTACTGACGATCTTTTGTTGTTTTAAAAGCTCATTCAGTTCTGGTAGATGCTGCTTATTTTTCAAGACTGTTTTAATAGCTTTATATTGATTTGTAACAAAGCCAGCTTCACTTTAAGAGAACCTAGATGCTAATTGTAAAGAAGCTTGGAGTCATAATATATTTAAACGTTATATGTTTGCTGTTCTTCATCTTTTTAAATATGACGTCTATACATGTTTGTGTTTACAGAGGTCATGTACACTGTGGTCAACTTTGTGGACGATGAAGAGGTTTCTGGGTAGAGCTGATGTATGTTTAATCATTCAATGATTACATTAAATTAAAATCAAACATGTTAAATAGTAAACGGATGTATTGTGATATGTGATTTTGATTTTTAATTCTGTGTTTGCCAGAGAAATATAATGAAGTAACAGTGAAAGCTAAAACATCAGACTGATCCAGACACTGAAGAAATTGATATCACTGCAATCTGGCCAAAATGATGTAAGTTTAATAATTAAATTATTAAATTAAAAAGGTTAAATCGTAAATAGATGTGTTATGATGTATGTGATTCTATTTTTTTTATTCTGTTTTTGATAGACAACTATATTGAAGTAGCCTACTGTAATGAAGCTGCAGAACAACACAGAGACTCTGAGGACATCAACACAGAAAATGAAGTAAGAAGATGTATATTATGAAGTTCTTTGATCATATATTGTTGTATCTTTGTACAGTTTAATGCAGTGGTTCTTAACGTTATTCCTGGAGACCCACTGCTCTGCACATTTTGTATGTCTCCCTTATTTAACACACCTGATTCATATCATCAGCTCATTAGAAGGGATCTCCATGAACTGAACTACGTCTGTCAGATAAAAGAGATATACAAAACATGCAGGGCAGTGGGCCTCCAGGAATTACGTTAAGAACCACTGGTTTAATGTTAACTTTCTAAAATGTACAACTTTAATTCTATGTCATTTGATTTGTCGTGTGTGTGTATGTGTATGTGTATTAGTATTATGCCAAATACTTATATGTACTTTTATATTTCCAAAGGGCTCCAAAGAGATGTCTGTCCAGATGAGGGTGCATCAACGTTACCTTTGCTGACAAGTATATGCTTTACAATGTAAAACCTAACAGTTAACTTAACTCAAACCATTTAAGGAAATCGGTTGCCTTAACCCATTAAGTTTAAAAAAAAACATACATTTGAGTACTGTGAACTTAAGTCTTGTGCAATAATGCACAGTTATATTTAGTTAGTGTGAACTTAAATATAAGTGCATAACTGCATGTGACTCAATTTGTTTAAGTTCACAGTACTCAAATCTATGTGTTTTAAAACTTAAATGGTTTAATGCAACCGGTTTTCTTAAATGGTTTGAGTTTAGTTAACTTTTAGGTTTTACAGTGAGAAATTCTTGAATAATTCCAAGACAGAGCTCTGCAATTGTATCTACACTGCAAAAAAATCAGTTTCTAACTTAGGATTTTTATCTTGTTTTTAGTAGAAAAACTAAAAATTCTTAAATCAAGATGTATTTTCTTGATGAGCAAAATTACCTAAGAAAATGTCTAGTTTTTAGACAAAAATATACAATTTAAGTAAATTTGTGCCTAAACAAGCAAAAATATCTAACAATGGGGTGAGAAAATTGTGCTTGAATTAAGTTTTTAAGAAAAAAGAAAACTTAAGATTTTTTCTCACACCATTGGCAGATATTTTTGCTTGTTTTAAGCACAAATTCACTTAAATTGTGTGCATTTATTTATTTTGTCTAAAACTAGACTTATTTTCTTAGGTCATTTTGTTCATCAAGAAAAAGCATTTTATTTAAATAATATTTCTACTGAAAACGAGACAAAAATACTATGTAAGAAAGTCATTATTTAGCAGTGTAGGACTGATTTCTTGAACAACAACTATATTGATCTTGCTTTATTTTATTTAAATATTTACTACATTACAGTGGCAGGTGGTGACTTCTTTTTTTGTGAGCACTCGATGCAAAGTTTGTCACAACATGTATATAGCCAGTCATTTGTGTGGTTCAAAATATGTGTTCTGCGTGTATGTGCATCACGTGTTTTGACTAAACCCGTGATGCACATGGTTTACATGAAGCAACAAACACATTTTAAAAACACAAGCAATACACATGACACTCCGAACACTTATTTTGAATTTGCACCCCTCGGATGAGCAGTCACGAGCCGCCACTGCTACATTACATTGTACTGCTTTGAATGTAATTTTTATTGTTGCTTTTATTTTGTTTTATTTTACTCTAATATTGCTTTCTCTGTCTGTATATTTATGAGTTTAAATAGTATTGTTTATGTATGCAACTTTTAATATTTGTGTATAATATTATTTTGTGATTGTGACAATTGTGAATTGTTCAGTTTTTTATTAAATAAACATTTCAAAGTCAATTCAAGTTTTTTATTTTACATAAGGGTTTTGGGGTGTATCTGAATATAAATATGAATATATATATATATATATATAGTGGGGGGGGTTTTAGTCTATCTGCATAGCAGGCAAATAACCAATCAAGTCACTAAGCTATGAGGGCTTGGGTTGGGCTTAATACAAAGTGTAACCAATCAAATGATCTCAACTGGAAAGTTTCAAAGTTGTGTCCCAATAGTTGTCAGAGTTTTGGGAGGGGGTTTTAAAAGCAACCAATCAGTGTTGAGATTAAACACCAATGGAGACACTAGAATTGTGCAAAGGTGTGAAATCCCAGTACCTCTGCAGGTGTGAAAATGTCCCCTGACAAAATCTTCAATGGGATTATTTGCCATGGCAACAAATGGCTGCATGTACCACAGGAATATCCCATCAGCAAGATACATCCGAATTGGTATCATTACGGGAGTTTCCTAACTTGGTGGAATTAGAAGTTTACCCTCAGTGGAACTAGTAGATACATCCGAAAATCAGTGGTGTTTACAGGAGTTTCCTAGTACGGATACACCTCTTTTCATGCAGTGCACGGTCACAAAATACTTGCAAGACGCTAACTTAATACTAAACTCTGATTACGCAAGTATCTTGCAAACGTGAGTGTCTCTTTTATCATAAACCCCTTTGAAGCGTCCACAGCAGGCACATATTTTGAAGTGACGCGTGATGCACATAGGTTCACATGAAGCACCGAACACATATTTTGACATGACGAGACACACATGACGGCCAAATACATGTTTTGAAGGGCTTCGAATTGCGCGCCTTCAAAAAAGAAGTCCCTGGTCACCACTGACTGTGAATAAAGTGTCTGCTAAATGTGTAAATGTAAATTTTACCTGTAGAAAGCAAGAACTGAATGTAAAATGGGGTTTGTTTCTCATGCCAATCCGTGGCAGACTGCAACATCAGTACGTTCACAGGACGTAAGGAAATGAAGTAAACGAATGATTGAAGGCCTAAAATAAATCAAATGCCATTCCACTCCTTTCAAAACGAGCCATATGCTAATGCCAAGCCAGAAATGAAGTTCTCTGAGACTCTGTGATTTGCATTGCAAAGCAATGAGCACCGTGACTAAGATCTCCTGTCTATCAGCCTATTCCCACATTGGTCCTCCAGCATCCCAACAGCCCCTGGGGCAAAGCTGCTGTAATTAGTGTGATTAATGCTCATATAGAGTTCGAATGAGACCTAGAAACCTGTCCCAACCAGGACATGTACGCATACACACACACACACACATACATATTAATACCCAAAAGGAGTTTGCCATACCAAGGTGGGCTCTTTATGTTTCAGACTGACAGAGCCGCTTTGAAAACAAGTACACTGTACAGAAAGGAAACTCATTACCTCAGTCAAATACAGCTAATTACTCAAAATGAGGCTTAAGAGTGCACAAAATACAGGAAGAGGAAGGATGCAGCTGGTGTACGTGGTCTCTCTCTCATATTCACAAACTTTGTCGCACATACATTCACACATACTGTACATAAAACATCTGCTGGTGCATTAAAACTCCGACTCAAAGGGTTTGATGAGATATTCAATGAAATTATGATTGCTTTGAAATAAGGAATTAGCTCAATTCTACCATAAATGTTGATTATACTTTGATAAAACTGATTAAAATACTTAAAGGAATAGTTCTGAACATCATCTCATAATTTACTCAATCGCCATCACTTATGCCTGCACAGATGTATAGGACTTCCTTTCTTCAGCTCAGCAAAAGCCATTTCTTATACAAAAAAATTTCATTATGTATATTTTCTTATAGGGGGTCAACAGGGTGAAGCTCCTAATAGCACAACCATCTATCATTAAAGCACTAAATGTCTTCTAAATCTAAATGATCTGTTTAATATTAATAATTTTAGCTTATTTTGCAATCAGTTTATTACATATAACGAATAGATCGATAACTTGCATCATCTTTTACTTTGGGATTTGTATTTTTTGCATTAACATGTACTAATACACACTTACACACCAAAGGAAATGTAAAAACGTGAATCAGATTATAGGTGCTCTTTAAGATTATTTTATAGTATATTTTAGTAATTTTCCTTGGGGGACTGAATATGCAAGCCATAAACGGTAATCATAAACGTTAATCTTAAAAAGGATTGAGAGCTTTTATTGGAAAGTAAAAATCGCATGCTTTCCTCCAGTCTAATTGAAACGTGGAACAATCTTTACCCGGACCCCGTCCACCTGGTATTTGAGATTAGCGTTTTTGATTAAAGATTATGAGGCACATTAATTTTTTTTAAATAATAAAGCTCACAGATAAGTGAGCTTTAAAAAGAAATATATATATTCCAAAACAAATTACAGTTGGGTTTTTTTTATTTTCATGGCAACTTTAAATAGCCTATATTGGAGGTTGCTTTGAATAAAAGCATCTGCAAAATACATAAACATACATGCAGAATAATTTAGTGAAATAGACAATTAAAATAATAATAAATTACATTTTCAAAAAACGAACACCCGACCTGTCAAATGTCTTAAATAATTAAATTACAATTTAAAATATTTAAGATATTCTCACAAATATCAATTTTGTTAAGCCTTTTATTGTAGACCATGTTACAGTATATAATGCTCTTAAAGAGAAAACAACCTTTTTATTAAAGAAGGAGCTAAAAGTGCATTGATGTGTACTCCAACACAATGACAATTCCTACTTAATTAGACTAAATTTGTACATTTTTGTATGATTTGCTTTTGCCCCGTGTGTCAAGAATCACATGAGACTGAACCCAGGCATTCCTGCATTAACCCTTAGCATTCCTGAAAATGGTAAAAAAACACCTAAAAATGACACTTATTGTACCTGCTGTGATTGGATTGTATCCTAAAGAATCCCAGCTTTCCAAAGATTTGTGATATGTTTAGCTTTTTTGCCAAATAATGCAGCGTTCCTCCCACAGTGTATATGTTGAAACTTTAAGGGGTTAATCACAAAACTTTATTCTAAAAACACCAATGGGGTGCAAAACAACAGATACTTTACAGAAAAATATGAGAGAGCAAGATACAAGACATAACTTTTCACAAAACAAAACTGCACAGGCATTAAATAAGGGAGCACATGATGAGGGCATCAGGTGAGGGGCAAGAAACAATCACAAGATAATTCAATCAAGTAACGGGTTGTCCTGACACAACACTGGAGAGAACACCAAAAATGGGCAATGGGCTTTCACACAAAACATGGGACTGTCATGATCCTGACCAACTTAAAAAGGTTATCTGGTTGCCGTACAATTTTGAGTAAAAATTTAATGTAAAAATATCAGTTAACTAAAATTGTTGGGTCAACTAATATTTTAAGTTGAATTAACTCATAATTAACTTACTTTTTTATGTTGAACCAACTTATTTTTACAGTGTAAACAAAAGAGGCAGTATATTGACCCTGTGATGCATACAGGTGGGGTAAGGGGTCTGGTGTCTTATTTCTAATAATCATACATTTTTGTATATTTACTGTACTTTGTATAAATTAATATGAATTAGCCAACTCATAATAAAAAGTACAAATTCGTGTGAGATCAGGATGCTGTACTCATTTTACCCTCTCATATCCCCCGTCTATTTGTATTGATCACCAGATCAATTTCACAAAGGTCATCAATGGTTCAGATTTTAGAAGAACATCTGGTTGTAGACACAGTAAGTGTCATTGCCTCAAGAGTCCAGCACTACACATCACACACACACATGTTTGTTGTGTCGGTTTGTGGGGATGCAGTGTTGAATATTGATAGTGTGGTTTCAGACAAGTGGTTCAGAAGGTAGAGAGACATGGTACAGATACTTTGCCTTTAGCACTTCCTTCACATGAAGTACTTCATATGACGCTGAAGAGCAAAACACAATGATGAGAAAGAAAAAGAGATGAAAAGAAAGAAAAAACTATCCATCTTGAGTTCTTTTTTCAAATATACAATGCTCAGTGTGGGTAATATGTGTTATAAAGACGTACAGTTACATACTGTAGGAGTGTTTTTGTGCTGTTTCAAGGTAAAGTGGACCTTTTTTCTCAGCTAAAGGGAGCTATAAAAAATATTGAATAATAATTTTTTCTTCTTTCTGTTATTGGCTGAACAAACACATAGTCTGCACCCAAATGTGGTTAAGCCAGTTTTGCTATGTCAGGTCACCCTGTGCCGGACAAATGAACTTGAGCAATGTTCAGATAGTGGCACATAGCCACAGTATTTACGCTTTGCAGACGATTTAACATACAGTTTACTTATCTAGTTGTCTCTGCATATTAATCTGGTATACAAAACTAGTGAAGAGCCAGTGGTCCACTTTTATTGCTATTAAGCACTATTTGTGTATTGTTTTGCCTTTTGGCCAAAATATTTGTCTATAAATAAATAACTTGAAAGTTTGTTGTTTTACCATACACCTCATGTTTTGGGGGTTAAATGTAGCCTGAGGGGCCATTAAAAGCATGTGATCAAACAATATATCAAAGAACCAGGTGGGGTTTGGCGGACCCCAGATAATGACCCCCACTCCAGTCTCTGGTGACCCTCCAGCGCTCTCCTAAACATCTTCAAGCTTGTTCACAACCTGCCAGCCCAGTTTTATGTACTCTAATATTTCTACCCAATTGTTTGGCGTGTCTGCTAATAGCCGACGACACTCGATAATAATGCAGTTTATGTGGTGCGAGTTAAACAGTGTGTTGACTGTAAGCGTGTTAGACAACAATTCTCCTTGACGCTCTCAATGGGTTACAAAGGTGCTAATTACTGCTGAGGAAAAAATAAGGCTCATGTACAGCCACTCTCAATTTATCTTGATTCTCTCTCTGTCTTTCTGTATACGAGGGATTTGGTGTTTTCCTTTAGGTCCTGTGTATTAAGTAATTAGAGTTCATTATGCCAAAATCAATGCGAAATGTAATTAAACCGCTTCGTACAGTAAAGATCGGCTGCTACAGCTTCTTCTCTCCATTCATCTGCGGTGTATTTCACCCCTATCTGTCCTTATATCAGCAGCTCAGTGACAGTTCAACTTTATCAGCCTCAAAAACCCATTTGGCCGTGACATAGATGGGTCAAGAATCTATTTTTTCTACATCTATGGCGCTTGTCTCATTTCTCTTGCATTACGTTACCGCGGGCCTCTCCTGAGCATTGGAGACCTCAAGATTAATTCGCTCTTTTGATAATGGATGTTCTGGAGAGCACATACTGGCTAAATGCCCGTTCGCGATAGCACATAAACAACCGTACACACAGACACGCGCAAATTGTAGCACATTGTTTTGCCTTTTACTTAGCTTTCATCTCTGCCCCCCTTGGTTTTTTTTTTCTCATGCAGATACAAAAATATTCACATTCACTTGGCAATGGATCATATCAGAATCTTCCACAGCGCCATGCAGGCACAGTTCCCTTGAAACCTTTAGCCTATCAGAGAGGACCATGAAATACAATCTTCGCCCCTCACCACCTATCAGAGTTAAGCATGAAAAATCCCTCCGGTTGCAGGCTAAAAGTGTAGAGCTTGGGATAAAATGCTCTTCTGCAGCCTTTAGATAATGCAGCTGGCCCGAAGCTGGCTAGAGCCTGGACGAGAGACACCGTTTGAATGAAAACAAAAAAGACATTGAACAGAATATGAGATTATTCAATTTGCACTTAAGAATTCAAATAAGAAAGAAAAAGAAAGAATCAATGAATGAATCAATAAAAGTATAAAATAAAGAAAGAAAGAAAGACAGACAGACAGAAATAAAGAAAGAAAAACGTAAAATAAATAAATAGTGAACCACCCAATCAATAAATTAATCAATCAAACCAAAATCAATCAATAAAAATTTTTGTAAGAAAGACAGAAAAAGGAATAAATAGTGAGTGAATAAATTAATGAAAAATAAAAAAATGGGAATGAATGAATGGAGGGATGACAACAGAAAGAAAGAATAAATCAATAAAAGAAAAAAAGAAAGAAACACGGAAAATAAATGAATGAATGAACGAATTAATGACTGAATGAATGAATCAATCAATCAAATCAAAACCAAAATCAATCAATAAAGTAAGAAAGACAGAAAAAAGAAATAAATAGTGAATGAATAAATAAATGAATAAAAAAAGGAATGAGTGAATCAATAAAAAATTAAGTAAGAAAAACAGAAAAGAAATAAATAGTGATTTAATGAATGAATGGATGAAAAATTGTAAATGAATGTTTGAATGAATGAATGAACGAACAAATGAATGAAATACGAAAGATGGAAAAAAAAGAAAGAAATTGTGAATGAATGTTTGAATGAATGAATTAATTAATTCATTCATTAATGGATTTATGGATGGGTGAAAAAGTAAATTAAATGAATCAATAAAGGAAATAAAGTAAGAAAGGCAGAAAATAAATAATGAATTAATGAATGAATCAATCAAGAAATAAAGTAACAAAGACAGAAAAAATGAATGAATGAAAAATGAAAGACAGAAATAAAAAACTAATGAATGAATGGTTGAATGAATTAATGAATGAAAAATAAATAATTTGTGAATGAATGAATGAAAAAAGAAAGAATAAATCAATCAATCAAAGAAAGAAAGAAAGTAATGAATGAACGAACAAGTGAATAAAATAGGAAAGACAGAAAGAAAAAATAAAGAAATTGTGAGTGAATGTTTGAATGACTTAATTAATGGATGGATGAAGACGTTAAAGTAAAAAAAAGGAATCAATTAAAGGAAAAAGTAAGAAAGACAGAAAATAAATAAAGTAATGAATCAATCAATCAATCAATCAATCAATCAAGAAACAAAAGTAAGAAAGACAGGAAAAAACGAATTAATGAAAAACGAAAGACAGAAATAAAAAACTAATGAATGAATGTTTGAATGAATGAAAGATAAATAATAAGGGAATGAATGAAAAAAAAAGAATGAGTCAATCAATAAAGTAAAGAAACATAGAAAAGGAATGAATATATGAATGAATGAGTGAATGAACGAACAAATGAATGAAATAGGAAAGGCAGAAAGAAAAAATAAAGAAATTGTGAGTGAATGTTTGAATGAATGAATTAATGGATGGATTAATGGATGGTTGAACAAGTCAAATAAGGTAAATAAATGAATCAATAAAGGAAATAAAGTAAGAATAAAAAAAATCAATCAATCAATCAATCAACCAACCATGAAATAAATTAAGAAAGACAGAAAAATAAATAAATTAATGAAAAACTAAAGACAGAAATAAAAAATAAATAAATAATAAATTAATAAATAGTGAATGAGTGAATGTTTGAATGAATAAATAAAAAAAGAAAGAAATTGTGATTTAATATTTGAATGGATGGATGGATGGATGAATGAGAGATAGTTGGTATAACTGGTAAAGCATTGTGTTACGTGCACAGTGCAAAAAGGTCATGGGTTTGAATCCAGGGATCACACATACTGATCAAATGTTTAGCTTACATGCACACACACACAAACACACACGCACGCACGCACGCACGCACGCACACACACACACACACACACACACAAGGTTCTGCCAAATGCATAAATGTACATTTAATTTTATACAAATATCAGTCAATCATTCTCGATGTTGAATACCTTCTCTCTGTGAGATTAGACAAATCTCTGAATGTGTGTATGGTATCAGGTTATGTCCTGTTCCTGTCCTGCCAAAAGCTGCTGACAGGTGAAAAGCTGTCAGTGCCACTCCACCGGTCTCAAATTGTGATGGGCATTCTGACAGACAGCCCAGCCAAAGCTTCTGATATTTAGTTACTAAACCTCTTTCGTTCAGTCAGCATTTAAACAGGTTTAAAATTTCTCCACAATTATTAAATATTTATTGTTTTTAATAGACATTTTATTAGTCTGCCAAACAGAGTGAATACAATCTTCTCAAAAATGCCACCATGCAAATGTAACATTTGCCCTTCAATGAAGTTCGATGATCTAATGAATGAACAAACGTTTGTTCATTCAAACCTGTCGATCACTACACAATGCATACCACCTCTCAACATCTCTTGCACAAATCTATACCAAAATGTAACTAACTATCAAAAAGTTAAGGTTTAGTCTTTTTAGGCCTATAGTGGGAACTTTCCATTACAGAGAACATTATAGAGATCAATTCCTTATTTACCTCAAGATCAAGTGAACTTATTTAGGTTTAAATAATGATAATTTCTGCACTGTAATCCAACTGGTGTATTTTTAAAGGTGAAGTGTTGACATCCAACGAAAATTGCACACTTTACTCAAAATAATAGATAGTCAGCTAAAGTATACACCTCTAATGTAAGGTTCCCTGAACCTAAAGGACCTTTGATCTCTCCCTCTGTTTTTTTAGGTATGTCCACACCTTGTATCTCGGAGTGCAGAGTCGTTGGCATGCTGGCCCCGGTCAGCGTCACTTCTACTGGCGGCTGATGTTCGAGAGCGCTGACATCAACATGTTGCGGCTGCTGGAGGCTTTCCTGAAGAGCGCTCCTCAACTCGTTCTTCAGCTTAGCATCATGATCCACAGCAACCACATACTGCCACTGCAGGGTAACACTCGCATACACACACACACGTTTCTCTGAGATGCTTTTAGTTGAGAGAGAGAAAGAGAGAGAGAGAGAGAGAGAGAGAGAGAGAGCAGAACACTTGTCTGAATGTGTCTTGATCGCCATGACTTATTCATATGGAGCTCATGTGAAGAGGTTTGCATGTGATGAATAAAACAAAACATTTTACAATCGCTCTGTGTGAAATCATATGACATGAAGCTGGAGTAACAGGAATGGACAGAAAAAAGAGAGATGATATGGTCTCTCTAATGCTGCGTTCAGACCAGCCACAGTAGAGGCATCAACCGCGAGTGATTTCAATGTTAAGTCAATGTAAAGACGTTGATCGCGTCTGGAGGGCTCGCTGCATGAATGAGGCATTAAGCTCAAATTGAGGTGAATCGCTCGTGTTTTCGTAGCAAATGCGCCACCCATATCGCGTCATTTGCATCGACCCACGCGAGGACCGTCTGATTGTGTCTTTGCATTGACTTTGTATGTAATCGACTCATGCATATCGTTGAACTTGCATCTGGTGTGAACCCACAGTTAATGTGAGGTGTTATTCAAATTAGGGCTGGGAAAAAAATCGATTTGATTTTAAAATCGAGTTGGCAGGTCAAATCGATTCATATTTTTAAAAAATCGATTTTTTTAGATTTTTTTCCTCCCCCTCTGCAGTATAGAGCAGTACATACAGTGTTTCCCAAACATAGGCTCTACTGGGCATTCCGCCCAGGTAAAATGGACCCGCCCAGGAAAAAAAATCACTTTACGAATTTCCGTATTTTCTGAACTCGACTGGATGACCCGTGTTTTGTTGAGAGAGCCCGTGAAGATGCACGCGTCATAAACTCATTATCCAGCGCATCATAAACTCATCATCCAGCGCGGCAAACTGGATCAACTGCAGCACATACAGTACTGAGGTAACTGAGCAGCCAGGGAACTACACTGCGACCAAAATTGTCGCATATGCTTATGTGCATATGTGATTATAGCATCCAAGTTGGCTTCATTTTGCGTGCAAGCACTTTGTGTCTCTCCCGTTGAGTGTCCGTTCAAGTGCTCTTCGTTTCTCAATGAATTGGGTGCGACGCGAAGCAAGCTCAGTGTCACATTGTATCCTTTATGTTTCTGAACTTGAGCAGAGTTTTACCATTAGAGGTCTTTCTTCCCTGAGAGGACCCGTACGGTTCCGGGTTTATATTAGAAATGGTCAGTCTGGTCCGGGTCGGTCCTAGTTTATTACTTTGAGTCCCAAGTATGATTAATATTGTGTGTAAAACCCGATTCGACCGGAGAACTGCCGTGAGCGCTACCTAAAGCTCGAGTGAAGTTTCAGCGTGCCTCCGGTTTCTATGGTGATGACAACTGGGTCTGGCTCTTGTTGCGCCCACGCGCTGCATTTTCTTTAATCCATTTTTTTATAATCTAATCTATACTATTAATAGACCATATCTTTTCTAAAATCTAAAAAGTTTGCACAGAGATTGTAGCAAAAAGCAGTGCTAATGTCAAGCCCATTGCACTGAACGAGCAAAGCTAAAGCTGACTCAGGATATAAAAAAACGCTAAGCTGTAATGTAAAGTCTGTCATCAGGACAGCAAGTAAACTTTTAAATCTGAAATAATGAGTGGATTAAGCTTTTTTAATCGGCAAAAGAGAAATAGAAAGCAGAAGCAGTAAAAGTGCCTATCTCTAGAAATTATTACCATTATAACATCAGTCACATTTATAATCTATAGACCTGCACTGTCTTTTAATATACTGTACATAAGATTGTATATATTGAGTTTGATAAAAGGGGTCGTCAAATTGCTTCATATACCAGTGCAAAAACAGAAAGTGTTTTCGTGGTGCTTTGACAAACAGTGTCAGCTTTGTTCATGACAAAGAAAGTTTGGGGTGGTTAGATTAATGAACTATAATGTGAAATTAATATTAATGTTCAATAATTCAAAGTATTGTGTTGTGTCACACATTATTAGTTCTGTGTCACATGTAAAGTAGACCATTTTTTGTCGGTGGATTATAATGATTGCCCTTTTCACCAGCTACCACCACAAGTAAATTTCAGATCTGTGGGAAACACTGACATACATTTTGCATTCGCCAATCTTCATTCCTTCCCAATTTTTTGTTGATGCATTTTAATTAAATATAATAAATATATATTTTAAATATATATACAGTTTGCAATTATTTTGTTTTAAATGGGGTCGGGGAAAAAAAATCGATTCGAATCGTAAATCGAGTTTTTTATAAAAAAATCTCAGATTTTTTTATGGGGACGAATCGCCCAGCCCTAATTCAAATGAAATATTGTATAAGCTGGCCTAAATAATTTCGAAATTACTTACATTTACAGCTTTTCTTTGACCTGGGAAATTTTGTAAACATAAAATAGATCATAACTTTACATTAGAATAAAAAGACCCAGAGAAGGGCTTCCTCTTTCAGAAGTCCATTACACAATATGAAGCGAGAAAGAGAACGGTACTCCAGAGATGATGATGATGATGAGAGACTCAGTCAGCAGAAAAACAAAGAGGAAATGAATAGAAGAAGAAGAAGAAGAGAGGGAGAGAGAGAGCCCTGCTCAGTGATGTTCTGATTAATTCTGGTTCATAGGTTTAGGTTACCAAGCACAACACAGAAAACCTTTCTTCTAGGGATGCACCGATAGGATTTTTTTGGGCCGATACTGATACAGATTTAAACAGACAACTTCTGGCCGATACCGATATTAAACACTTGTATACACTACTATACAGCTGGTCTATAAGCTAGTTTATTTCTGCATCAAATTATTTTTACTGAACATGGATTGGATCTGGTTAACATTCAACTGACCAACATAATAAGAGAGGCACAAATTAAGCTAAAACAAATAAAATAAGACAGCATGACAACCTTAAAAGGTGGTTTTTGCTATTCAGCATTTATTTTATTAACAACATTAACTCATTTTTTACATATAATGGATTTCAAATAATTTTAAAAACATTAACTTAACATAACATATTTTAAAGTTTTTAACATTTGCAATTAAAATAAAAGTTTAAAATAAACAAAAAGTGTTACAGCATTAAACAACTAAACAATAAAATCAATCACATCATTGTGTGCCCCCTTAAAAAAAACTGGTGCATGACACCCCTGTTTGGCTGAATTAAAATACAGTATGTGACAGTTCAGAGCATAAACAATCTAAAGTGCTGACACTAGTCTGAACGCAATGTAACGTGATGACATCACATATATGCTAATTATATAGCATGACGTAATCTAGACTTTGCAAGCTGGCTTTAGCTCCTTTCCATTGAAAGTATTTGGCAACACTGATCGTAGCGAGGCATTGCTGTACGCCAGGTTGTGGCAGTCTGGTGCATCCTTCACAGTTTATCACTCAAAGCCGGCCTGCAAGATATGGAACTGCGCCATGCAAATTAAGTTCTGGCCTAATTTTGTGGGCGTGCCTGTACGTTACTGAATTTGCATAATTCCTTTATTGAACCAATTGCAAAAACAATACAGATAGCGAGCACATGCACATAAATAACCCTATCAGGGGGTGCATTTTATTCTTGCTGAATTCTTCCCAGTGCTTTTTGGGGTTTTGCAAGTCTATGTTTATGCATCATGCATGCATGCATATACTCTGCTTTCCTTCATAATCTCTCTCTTTCTCTCTGGCAGCATGGGACTTTAACTTGCCTTATCCGTTTCTCTTTAAACTGCATTCTAATCTAAGGCGGTCTTTGTGGCAGTGGGCTTGCGCTGTATACGATGTTTGATTTAATTAAGATTGCCAGCGCTTTGCTCCGTAAAAGCCTTAGAAAAACAGGCTGGGAGAAAACGGAGAGAGTAGCGGGCAGGCTGGAAGCGTAGCGGGAAAACACAGACTAATGCTTTTGGATCTGCTAATTAAGACCTCGCTTAATCTGGATCTGCACCAAATGAGCCGTTTGAAAAGACGAGAGAGACGGAGAGCATATGAAGATGAAGCGAAATATGCAAAAGAGACTAGATAAGACTCTCGCCAGAAAATGAGTAACCACTCAACAAACATCAGGGGTCAAGTCTGTGCTAAGGGAAATTTGGAATGTGATATGTGCCATGTGGGCCTGAAGCGGAAAATAATAGTAAGTCTCACATTATTTATGCCAGTATCGACCTTTGGATAGGAATTTCTCCAATCCGGATCTGACCGCATAGCCTCAGGTGACCTGGTGTAAGCCCAACCGGAGGCTGGAAAGGGATGTTTAAAATGTGTGGATTGTGACAGTGATGGGAATCAAGCGGCAGAACCAAAGATAAACAGACATGAAGTGGGAAGCGTTAAAGAGTTGATCCCATGATAGCATCAGCCGTCTGTAAAAGTCTCTAGAGATAACTTCATATCTCTCAATCGCACGAGAACATGCACACACTCACTCACACATCTCTTCTTCACCTTTTTCGCACAACCTCACGCTCTAGGGTACACGCAAACACAACATGAAACGCCTGTCTGTTTACCCCTCAACGAATCAAATATCTCTCTTTCTCTTTCTCTGGAGAGACATTTCTCTCAGGCAGTTTGGTAACAAGCCCAGCGATTTGTCGTCTCAGCAGGTGCTTTTGCCTTTATAAAATACAACTAGAAATCTTAAAACAAAAGCAACAAATGTGGCATATCTTTGAACGTTCGTTGCATTTCAATGCTATCAATCTTTCCTCGACTCTCTGCCAGCTCATGTCACTTCTTGTTTTATAAAAGCGTGTGCTGTGATCGTTTCGCATCTTTGAATCTTCTGTATCTTTCCTTTCAAAACGTGTCGACCGTGACGCAAAGTATTTTCACACATTCATACGTTTTGAGTCGAGAGAGGCAAGAGACATCATTTATGGCTTGAATTATTAATTTCTCGAAAGTTAATTATTCAGTCGCATGTCATTAGCAATGAATCACATCAGATCTAATGAAATATTGAAGGGTGAAAGTCTGGGAATGTGGAACTGTAGTCGTTTTTAATGACTTTAATTAAGTTTTATATTTAGCATTTCCTCTTTTCAGGCTTTTTTTGGGCCATGTTTGCGTTTATTTAACAGTATTTAGGAAGACAACAAGAAAGTATATGGTGAAGAGAGGGGTATGGGATCGGCAAAGGACTTCGGACAGGATTCGAACTTGAGTTGCCGGAAGTGCGTCTGCACCAGTGATGTGCGAGTTGATCCAAAATGAGCGGGTAACCCGCAGTTATGAGTCATTCAAAAATATTTGTAATTATATTTGGGTCGGGGTCGGTCAGGTCGTTTAAATAAAGATGCCAAATAATTATTTTAGACAATTACTACTTTTAAAAACTGCAGGCCAGGAAGTGGGTCGGGTAAATTTTTTCCGTCCGAGTTGAAAACGTCGGTCGGGTGCGGGTTGTTTATACATTGACCTGCGCATCACTGGTCTGCACTATATGTCGGAGCACTGTCCACTACACCATTGGCTCTCAACCTTTTCGGGCTGTTTAAAAGGGTACAGAGCGAGAGACATGACAGTTCTTGACTCAGACCGTTATAATAAACTGCATTCACACAGCACTTTGATCCCAGAGAGCCGTATGTGTGAATACAAACACGTCCCGTAAATGTTTTGGGATCGCTTCCATATCAGGGACCTTGTAACATTGCCGTAATGTTTAGGGAAAGCATCGTTTGTGAACAAAGACAGAAACAATGCCGTAAGGGCCGTGTCATAGTGTGGAGTTATCGCAACAAGAAGTGATGGTTCAGCTCTTTGACATCGGGACTTAAATGCAGATTAATATTCATGACGAGAAATGTCTGCAAACTGGACTGAAGCAGAGATCAGGAAGCTTGTCACTATCCTCGCTGAAGCCGAGATCTTTCGCCAGCATTGAACAGCACGTCATGTGCTTCTTTACGATCTTATCATAAGCAAAGCGCGTGATTTCTCTAAACAGATAATAACATCAGACTCTGCGGAAAAAACCTACCAAGTGCAGGATTTTAAATACGTCAGGTGTCTATACGGGATCTTTCCGATTCCAGAAAATCACTGGCAGTGTGATCGAACCAAACTCAAACGATCCTGGACAAATCACGGACGCATTTTCTGTGTATTTTCCGTATTCTCTGTGTGAAAGGGTCTATTCAAGATTCGTAATAACCAACCATCATAAATAGAAACAGTGTGATTTAATGGCAGTGTTCTTTCAGTGAGTCTTATGAGCAATGTTGAAGAGACTTTTTCACAACACTGTAGTATATGTCTGGCCTTATGATGTATTACTTAAGCTCTTCTCTCTGTTTTTGTAGGTCTCTCTGCATCAGCCTCCTTGGTTTCTCTTGCCTGGATGATCGCTTCATATCAGAAGATTCTGCGTGACTCTCGTGACGATAAGCTCCCCATGTCCTACAAGGCCGTGATTGTCCAGATGCTCTGGCACCTCTTCACCATCGGTGCTCGGACCATCGCCTTCGCCCTCTTCGCCTCTGTCTTCCAGCTCTACTTCGGGATCTTCATCGTGGCCCACTGGTGTGCCATGACCTTCTGGATCATCCAGGGTGAGACCGACTTCTGCATGTCCAAGTGGGAGGAGATCATCTACAACATGGTGGTGGGCATCATCTACATCTTCTGCTGGTTCAACGTGAAGGAAGGCCGCGCCCGATTCCGGTTGGGCGTGTACTACTGCGTGACCTTGATTGAGAATGTCGCACTCACCGCCGCTTGGTACATCCACAGGGGACCTCACACCTCGGACTTCTACTCCCTGATTATTGTGTGTGTTGTTGTGTGTAGCTATGCGTTAGGAACGTTCTTTATGTTTGTGTATTATTGTTTGCTCCACCCAGATGGTCCCATCCTGGGCACTCAGTGGAGCTGCGTGGAGGAGGGAATGGGGGTTATCGGACTGGGTGGCATTGGGGATTTGGGGACACCCCTGCCTCAGCCAGATGTAGTTACCAGCCCACCCAGAACGCTTCAAAGGACTACTGGTGGGGATCGGGAGATAGGAGCCGGGGACAGAGACAGCTGCCAACCTGTGTTTCAGGTAAGGCCTCCCACCGTTCACCCAGCTCCTTCCCCACGTCCCCCAAGAACTGAGGGCCCCGTCATCCGCATCGACCTGCCAAGAAAAAGGTACCCGGCCTGGGACGCTCACTTTATCGATCGGAGGCTGAGGAAGACCATCCTGGTGCTAGAGAACACGTCTCCTGTGACGCCTCGCATCCAGTACCACACCTTCAGCGACCCCAAAGAAGTGACAGAGTATGAGACTACGGTGTAGTGTTGTTCATACCTCCCACCACCAGGGGGCTCCACCTTCCACGTGACATCTCTATGCAGAGGTGGGACTCGGCTGACAGACGACGCCGTGAGTTTACGTTGCGATCCCGATGGTCAGCATGGTGCTACACAGTGGGACGTCTGCACGTTCGGCATTGAAAATGCACAATTGCAAATGCACTGCAAGCATGATGGGAGTATGTGCCGTTTACATGAACAGACCTGCACAGAAAGGGATTTTTGGAGAGGGACTTGCCTTTCTACATACTGTATGCACTGAATGTTGGTAATGATTGCGGAAAGTAGACACGTGTAATGTAAAAAATATAGATGAACAGACCAATGAGCATTGCTCAGGACCGGCCTGAATACTGCATTGGTCGAAAAGTTTAATGTTTCAGTGATCTGAATACAGTACAAATCATGTATTATTTGCTTCTGTGAATGGTGAGGTTAGCGAGTTCAATCGATCATCCATTTCCTCGAAAAAGAGTACTTCAGTAATTATTGATCGACTGACTTATTTATTTATTTATTAGATTTATTTTTTATGACTCTGTGACCATGTCTTTGATATACTTCTAATTGAATATTCATATATAGATATTATCTTTTGTTATACTGTATGTATATAATAGAATGGTGCCAGTGTTTTGGTATGAATGTTTTTGGGTTGTCTGTGTGTCTGACTGGTTATGGGTCATGCTGTATTGTTTATCTGTTAAGATAAATGAAAAAAAGTCATATTATAAGACAAAAAGCTGTGATCAAATTGTAGTTGGAAAAAATGTTAAAAAATGACGACATGACAGCCTCGGAAAAAAGTAAATGACTAAATTTGTGTGTCTGTTTGGATTTTTATTGAAAACAAGGTGCTGGGAATCATCAGTTTGAATTGAATCCAAGTTTTTCGACAACACGAAAACCAAAATGATTGACAGATTGGATTTTAAACATGTGTGTGAGGTAAAGTCTCTTTTTGTTTGCACCCTCCGAGTCCCCAAACCCTTTAATATGTTTATATGCTCATTTGACTCATTATTTTCTTATTTATGCGATTGTTTTTTGGGGGCTTTGTGGTCTGGCAATCGTGAATGTTCATTTTATGCCAAGACAAGACAAAAGCGTCTTTTGTCACCTCATAAAATCTTAATACTGCTTTTATTGCTTATCATACTCAGCTTTCTTGTGGAGCATTTTGGAGAAACAACGACTATAAAGACCTTACCCTAATTACAAAACCATCATGAGACATCAGCTGAAGCTCTTTCTCTACAGTATATCTCTCTGAGGTCTTTTGAGGTCTTGTCGCATTGAAATGCCACTTTCTGGTTTTAAACCACGCAGAAGTACCCAGAGATATGGTGGGTAATTGCCAGTGACAGAATCCTGCTGTCCAGTATGAAGATTCTTATAGAGCAGCAAATGATGCATCATTGCTGTAATTATGCTGCACTATAAGGGGGACACATGTCTGTGCTATTTTTAAAATTTGTTGGCCATTGCATCACATCTTGCTGTCGTCATGAGTGTCAGACATGAGACCCTGCATTATGTTTCATTGAGAGACAAACAAAGTGTGTTTCATTCTGCTAGCTCTCATCTTGCTGTGAAGGCAAGAATGTGTCTTGTAAAAACAAACCCTAATGAGTTATCTTTTTTCTTGTCTATATGCTTGTCATTTTCTCTCTCTCTCTCTCTCTCTCTCTCTCTCTCTCTCTCTCTCTCTCTCTCTCTCTCTCTCTCTCTCTCTCCCTGTTGCGCCACAGAGCGCCACTCACATAGTTTAACATTAATCAAATCGTTAGCAATTGACATTGGCTGCTAACGTATATTTTTCATTTTGAAGGAGACGCTATCTGCCTAAGCTTGCGCTATTTAATGTGCACTTCCAGGGTATGATACCTTCGAGTTGTCCTAGTCGCAAAGCGACGCTGCGCTTTTCATCCGGTGTGCAACCCCCTTTAGGCCACCATGCCGGAATTAGATTTGTTGTTGTTGCAATGTAATAGTGATCATAGATAATTGTTTCTCAGTCTCTTTAATATTATGCATCCAGAAAATACAGGAAATGTGTATAAATTAAAAACTGTATAAAAAGTATAAAGTTTTTATGGTAAACTCCCCTTCCACTTGAGCAATAGCAGAAACTGCAGGATCTCTTAAACCTAAAAAAAATGTAATCCTCATTTCTAATTTTAAAGAAATTTGTCTTTTTACTTCATACACCAGAATAAATGCTCAAAGATGTGTTTAGTGCCAAGAGAGGTCACACTAAACACTGACGATGCCTAAAGAAGACATTTTGTCCTGAAAATATAATTTTTGTTATTTTTTGTCTACCTATATCCTTTGTTTCCTTTTTATATCCTAATAAAATAGATTGAAAAATAAATATGGACAGAAGTCAAAACTTCTAAAACAACAAGTCTGGTGGTGGTGGTCTAAGACTTTTGCACGTGTTTATATATATATATATATATATATATATACACACACACTCTGTCACCTAAAGGATTATACCATACTAATACTGTGTTTGACCCTCTTTTGACTTCAGAACTGCCTTAGTTCTATGTGGCATTGATTCAACAAGGTGCTGAAAGCATTCTTTAGAAAGATGGAGATTTGTGATAGAATGATGGAGATTTGGAGATGCACATCCAGGGGACGAAGCTCCCGTTCCACCACATCCCAAAGATGCTCTATTGGGTTGGGATCTGGTGACTGCGGGCCATTTTAGTACAGTGAACTCATTGTCATATTCAAGAAAACAATTTGAAATGATTCAAGCTTTTTGACATGGCGCATTATCCTGCTGGAAGTAGCCATCAGAGGATGGGTACATGGTGGACATAAAGGGATGGACATGGTCAGAAACAATGCTCAGGTAGCCCGTGGCATTTAAATGATACCCAATTGGCACTAAGGGGCCTAAAGTGTGTAAGAATGAATGGATCCATGTTCTCATTCTGTTTACGCCAAATTCTAACTCTACCATCTGAATGTCTCAACAGAAATCGAGACTCATCAGACCAGGCAACATTTTTCCAGTCTTCAACTGTCCAATTTTGTTGAGCTCGTGCAAATTGTAGCCTCTTTTTCCTATTTGTAGTGGAGATGAGTGGTACCCTGTGGGGTCTTCTGCTGTTGTAGCCCATCCGCCTTAAGGTTGTGCGTGTTGTGGCTTCGCAAATGCTTTGCTGCATACCTCGGTTGTAACAAATGATTATTTCAGTCAAAGTTGCTCTTTTATCAGCTTGAATCAGTCGGCCCATTCTCCTCTGATCTTTAGCATCAACAAGGCATTTTCGCCCACAGGATTGCCGCATACTGGATGTTTTTCCCTTTTCACACCATTCATTGTAAACACTAGAAATGGTTGTGCGTGAAAATCCCAGTAACTAAGCAGATCGTGAAATACTCAGACCGGCCCGTCTGGCACCAACAGCTATGCCACGCTCAAACAAGATATTTACTAACCTAACGGAGTAATTTAGATTATTTAATGATGGATTTGTGTGCTTTGTTGTCCTACAAAACATTAACCACCATTTAATGGCATTACAGAGCTAGAGTATTTCATTTTACCCTGAAGAAATTAAGTCATATACATCTGGGGTGACATAAGGGTAAGTCAATTATGAGAATTTTCATTTTCTAGCAAACTATTCCTTAATATATATGACACGATGACAGACAAAAAGATAAAACATCCACTTTGAGATGAATGCCCTATCTTCTGACAGGTTGCTGTGGTAACTGCAGGATCATTAAGCAGGGCTCTGTGTATATGCCTCTCCTGAAAGCCCACCCACCATTAGCTCCTCTCTTACACCACTTCTACTCATGACCTTAAAAGGGTCAATGGGAACCTCTGCTGTAGTAACTACGCACACACACACACAGGGGTTCTGCAGGTCAACAGTACTTTCTACATGAGAGAACTTCACTTTTAAACTACATGCAATGTAGGAAATGCATAAAACAGAATTTACCTTTCATTTTACTTTGGTAATATGATATTTTTTCATGTAAAACATGAAAATTTATCAAGAAAAAAATGTACACTTACAGAAAAAAGGTAAAAGTGATGTCACTGTGACGGTAACATTTAAAAAGGTCTTAACCATTTACTGTAGGTACAGATATGTATCTTTGATGTACCTGTATCAATATCTATGTTTGAGGTTCGTATGTGTACTTTTGAGGTACTCAAATGCAGAAATGTGTACGCATGGATAATTCATTCGACCACTTCATAAATGTAGACATTTTGCCATTTTGGACATTGCACATCAGCCTCTGATTCGTAAACCCAGCAGAGATTTATATTCCCAAATATATTTATATTCCAGATAAAAATGGGATAACCTTTCACAGGTGAGAATGTGTTGTTTATGGGGGGGTGTCCCGGAGTTATATTGGGACATTTAAGTAGTTTTTACAAACAAACCTTAAAAAAAATGTCTGGTGTGCACCTTGAGCAAATAAACGGCACAAATATATGTTACAATATGTCAGTACAAGGTGTTTTTAGATGAAGGCGTTTTTAAACTATAGTAACTTTAATGTCATGCTAGCAAACACTTGGAGGCGGTTTCCTGGACAGGGCTTTCCCGGACAGGTGTCCAAACTGAAAACAACTTGCACTGACATATCTTAAAATAAATCAGTGCTCTTTGTTTTGCCTCAAAATGCACACAAGTAATGTTTTTAGTAAGGCATGTTTGTTCAAACTAGTTATATTTCCTAATTAAACTAAGGCCTAGTCCTGGTTTAGGCTAATCCCTGTCCGGGAAACCACCTCATAATGTTTATGTCTACAACATTTGATAAAACATGTATGGAAGAGGATGAGGACATACGGTCAGCTTGCTCTCGATTGTTAACGAACCGTCATGGCAAAGTTGCCAGATTTGCAACACAAAACCAACCCAATGGCCAATTAAACCTTAACACAAATACCAACATGCATTTTTTTTTTTTTTTTTTTTATAAAGAAAAGTATTTACCTTAATATTGACAGCTAATCAACAAGACCCTGGTTTTACCATTTAACAACACGAAAAGCAATCCGCGTCACCAGTTTGAAAGTGCTCACCGCAGACTTGGCAACCCTGGTTAACGTACCACCTTGGAACCGTTCCAGTATGGCGGACGACTTGCACAAAGCGGCTCATAAAAACAGCCGATACTGATGTATCTATGTTAATACGGTATCTTGGCCAATATGCACCCTTTCGGTACAAAAGTGTGCTTTTAAAAAGCGGACCACCACGGTGATAGCTTTGTACCTTTATTTCTGAAAGTGCAAGAGCCAAGTTGCAAGAAACCAGTTAGGGTTAACTTCTTACAACTGACTTGCAGGACTTAATTTTATCCATTGGGAATTGATCGGATCTGGAATTGATGTGTAAAATATGTGGGTCCCATACCAGAATGAAACCAGACCTGAATGCAAGTTTGCAGTTGTGGGTTGTGGGTTACCCCCGCAGTGCATATTTTTAAGGAGGCTTTTTCACTGGGATATGGACCCGAGGTCAAGTTTCCCGACCACGTTTCCTAATAGTTATGGATTTTTTACAACTTTCATGTGTTATTGCCATAAAACTTAGAGTTAATCTGCATCAAATTACTTTGTAAACTGAATGGTTGCATTTTTTACAAAAGATTACTTTTCTTTAAATCGAGCTTGAAGATTAAAGATTCTGATTTCACACTGACTTTAAGCAAACACACCAGTCCACTGCTTTCTCCTCAGGCTTCATTATCATCTGCCAATGATTTTCATGGTCTGTTTGGCTGCTGTCCCAGTATGACATTGGCTTTATATGATCTGTTTCTTCTTAAATGGAGCTACCAGTATGCCAGTACACTCCCAGGGCAGTTTAGCAATCCAAGTACAGTGTCACTGAAACCTAAAAGACGTTTCATTAGGTTTCTTTAGTATTTCACACTGTATACTACAACTGAATAAACAGACACCTCTACACTTCATAAGGGTAAGTTCAGAAGTATGTACATATCTAACTGTATGGCATTAATCTACAGTACCAAAGGCTATAAAGGTTTTATCTGTGATGGGGTTTGGCAGTATGTGAGCGTGCTGTACCTCTGCAGGTGATCGGCTGTCTTTTCTTTATATGAAAGTGCCACTCCCCATTTTATTACAAATCCTGGCCCACACTGCCACCCTGTGGATGCTATGAGTAAGTGCAGCAAGATTGCCACCACTTCTTGGAGGTCAAACCTAAACCTGGTGATCATTGAGATGGTGATACATTTTATTATAAGCATTTTCTTAAAAGTATATCTTAAACATTATATGTGTTAACATTAGTGTGATACAATCACAATTGTCTGTTCAGTACATCACATCATTTCCTTACATATTTATACTGGTACATATTTTTGATGTCTCTGGCCAATACGTACCAACCCATTAGTTCCTCTCATGGCCATTTTAGAGAAGTTTGTGGGTGTGTTTGCTACCTGGCTTTATGTGCTGTGTCAGTATGTGTGTATCAGTACTTTGAGACTGAAGGATTTTCGACTTTCTGGTGGAGTTTCCTGTCCAGCAGGAAGTGTGTTTCCTGCATAGTCCTGCCCGGCTCCAGAGGGCTGAGAGGAGATTGGGTCTGTCCTACACACAGACACACAAACACACTCTCACACACAACAAGCCATCGTGTTGGTCAATATGGAGTATGAGCCTAAGCGAGTCAAGAAGGTAAGTTCATATCGTTCACATTATAATATACATGTAAACTAGCTAGACATAAGAATATTTAGGCTATGTGTGTGTTTGTTGTTTGTTTGTTGTACAGTAGGCGGCATACTGCATTCTCGATAAACCTGAACATGTGACCTTTATGTTTACATTCATATGTGCATGTACCACATAACTGTGCTAACGTGTCAATCAAATTTGTTTGTTCACACATTTTTACATAAACTGTGATATTTGCTAAATGTAATAACACTCACTGGGAAAATATTAATTTAATTAATTTATTATTTTATAATCTATTTATTTATTGCATATGTATGTACATATCCATTGAAACAGGCCTATGGTTTGTTAATGTTTATAAACAAAAATAATTGTGATTTCCTGCTTTATACATAAAATGATCTTAAATAATGTAAAGACCATTTTGTGAAAATATAACCTTGATATGTTTAATATAGACTGTGAGATTCCCCAGATCAGTTTTTCATTTACTAAAGTGTCATATATGATACATGATATTCATTTCAATTACTTAAAAAATTCACATTGGTCTGGTTATTTGCCACTTTGTTGGCATAACATTACATTAACATCTATGCATTTGGCAGTACCCATAGTTTGCGTTTATGTAAAAAGCGACTTAAAGTGCATTTAAGGGTAGGGTATTCATTTTTTTATTAGCATGTGTGTTCCCTCGGAATTGAGCCCATAACCTTTGCATTGCTAATGCAAAGCTGTCCCAGCTGAGTTACTGGTAGGTGGCAAACTCGATTTCCTATTTTCTCAATTGTACTCTCATGCAGGGTACTATCATGAGACACTTTTTCCAGAGATTTCCATGCTGAGCCACACTGCAGTTTCAAAGACTGGCAGATCATCGTTCTTTTTCTCTCAACAGGTATTGTTTCGAAATTATAAAAACTTGTTATAAACGGTTTTATCGGATGCAAATGCGTTGTCGCGGTTACGCGTCTGGAAGTATCTTAACTTCCGGTCTCTGTTTGTTTAATGGTCTGGCTATAGTGTCTAAACTGAACTCTGGAACAAATACCTTGTCGAAAATTACAAATGTTTTGTTTTCCTAAAGATGAGGGGAGACGCTGAATCACCGCTACTTGATAGGAAGGTTTGGCAGCTGATTTGAAGTTGTATACATATAGTGAACATTTTACACAGTAACGTTAGCTCAGTGTAGTTTCTGATACGCTTTAGCTATCTAAGGTAACTAAGGTAATATACTTGCTTGTTAGAAATAAGCTACTCTAAAAGGGTTGTTGTTGATTCTTTGCCAAGTTTTCCGGAAGTTACGTTTGTTCCACGAAAGCCGTTTGTTTATGTTGTCACTGCTGAAACCATCTATAAGCACCTTTTGTACTATTGCCGCCCTATGTTTTTATTGTTTCCTAATCTTTGTAAGTTGCTTTGGATAAAAGTCTGTTAAATGTTTAAATGTAATGTAAATGTAAACACAAATATATGTGTGCACATTACGCATTAGATATACATTAGGCATCTAATGATTGTGACCACTTTTAAAACATAGAAAATATACACGCAAACCTGCAAAAAATAAAATACGGCAAAAATATATATATTTTCAAAAATAAATTAAAATTTATTTTAAAATATACAAAATGGCCAAATAATGTACTGAGTTATATTTTGAAGTATGTTAAAAATATATAATTTTCACCAATATATATTATATTTTGTATAAACATAACATATCTGTAAACATAACAGGTTTGAAAAGATTCAAATTAAATATATTTTCAACTGCAAAAATATACTTATTTATACTTTATATTTTACACATACTTATAGATTCTATACTTATACTTTATATATTTTATACAAACCTTTTTTTGCCGTGTGGGTTGTAAAATTTGTTGCCCCTGAAATACATTTTGAAATATGTTAATATATAAAGGTTAAAACTAAATATATTTTCAAATTCATATATATATTTAATTTAGCTTTAAGCATATTTTTGGCAAGATAATTTTTTTTAACATATGGGTCAGACAAAATGGTCATAAAGTGGTACCAAGCTGTCACGGGGGCATTCCCCTTTCAAAAAGTCCTAATAGTTATCATTAAATAAAGAGATGTATACATACTGTACCAATATATAGGCCTACATTTTAGTATTTGAACTCTCTAGGTGCAAATGTGTACTTTTTTTAAAAAGCAAAAATTCTGACAAGACACCTTTGGGCCAGATATCATATATGAAATACCACCACGAGCTTCATATGATGTTCAAAGGATTATCCCATTATGTATTTCCAAAGTGGGAATGTATTGTAGCCTAACTGAATGTGATAATGGAGTTACTGTTTGGATTTAATGATAGAGTCAGGGTTGATTCATTATTTGGAATTTGCCTTCTTGTGAATTTAATGCGTTTGGACAAGCACCCTGAAAGCAGTCAGGATGATTGATAGGCATCATTAACTCACATCTGATATAAGCACACACATTCTGTCATTGACATGTCAAAAATACATGATTGATTTAGATACATTACACACAGATTTACATAAAGATTCATCGAATATTACATCATTAGTTCCACAATGTAGTTACTGACATGCTCACGCTCACATGTATGATTTGGACAAGAATGCATAAATAAACACACACAAACACATATGCACCCATATCATTTATAAGGCTGTCAGTGAGGCATCTGGTGTCTAATCTATCTAACAGCTGTCTCGCTGATGCCGTCACATTTTGTGATGCAGGCTGTCTGATGATTATCATAACAGCACTTGGGATTTTTGTGGCCACATACGTTTATTTTACAAATATTTCCATATCTTTTCTCAGGGTTTTGTGTCACCAATAAAGCGCCTGGTGTTCTCTAAATCTAGCCGGAGACAGACAGATAAAGGCAGCGTGTACCGTAGACCCCTGCACACTGTGCCCCTCTACCCACCAGATTACCTCATCCATCCAGAGAGACTCATCTATGACTATGTGGAGAAGGAAGTTAAGGTTATATAGCCTACACAACTATACACTTCCATAGTCATATTCACAATGTTTTAGGAGAAAGACTTGATGAAAGAAAGATGATTCGAGATTGGCACATTCTGTATGTATTTAAGAAAGCTTGACTTTTGTGTCACCAACAGTTCCTGGGACACCTGACATGGGTGTCATGTTCTCTGAACCCATCGAGCAGAGATGAACTGCTGCAACTACTGGACACAGCCAGGGTGAGCAGCGTTCATGACACAAAATACAGTAACTTAAAGGAATAGTCCATTTTCTTAAAAGAAAAATCCAGATAATTTACTCACCACCATGTCATTCAAAATGTTGATGTCTTTCTTTGTTCAGTCGAGAAGAAATTATGTTTTTTTTTTAGGAAAACATTGCAGGATTTTTCTCATTTTAATGGACTTAATAGTGCCCAACAATTAACACTTAACTCAACACTTAACAGTTTTTTTCAACGGAGTTTCAAAGGACTATAAACGATCCAAAACGAGGCATAAGGGTCTTATATAGCAAAACGATTGTCATTTTTGACAAGAAAAATAAAAAATATGCACTTTTAAAGCACAACTTCTCGTCTATAGATCCGGTCGTGATGCGTCAGCGTGACCTCACGCAATACGTCATGACGTCAAGAGGACGAACGCGAAACTCCGCTCCAGTGTTTACAAGTGTGTTGAAAGGGGACCGTTCCTACGTTGTTGTATGTGGACTGATACTAATTAATGTCTTTGTGTCAGTTTATTGTTTACAATGGTCCGCAAATGTGCGTTTTATATATGTAACACGTGACCTCCCTACGTCACTACGCATTTACGTTAGGTCACGCTGGACCGGACCTAGGCGAAAAGTTGTGGTTTAAAAGAGCATTTTTTTTTGTCAAAAATGAAAATCGTTTCGCTAGATAAGACCCTTATGCCTCGTTTGGGATCGTTTATAGTCCGTTGAAACTCAGTTGAAAAAAACTGTTAAGTGTTGAGTTAAGTGTTAAGTGTTGGGCTCTATTAAAGTCCATTAAAATGAGAAAAATCCTGCAATGTTTTCCTCAAAAAACATTATTTCTTCTCGACTGAACAAAGAAAGACATCAACCTTTTGGGTGACATGGTGGTGAGTAAATTATCTGGATTTTTCTTTGAAGAAAATTGAATATTCCTTTAAGATTTATGGTTATTACATTATCATGATGTAAGCAGAGTCAATTACAGGCTCTCTGTGTGTGTGTGTGTGTGTGTGTGTGTGTGTGTGTGTGTGTGTGTGTGTGTGTGTGTGTGTGTGTGTGTGTGTGTGTGTGTGTGTGTGTGTGTGTGTGTGTGTGTGTGTGTGCCTCTCTCTCTCTCTCTCTCTCTCTCTCTCTCTCTCTCTCTCTCTCTCTCTCTCTCTCTCTCTCTCTGTTTGTAGAAGTTAAGGGTTTTACCTCTAAAGACCAGTATAGAGCAGGATTGTATCCTCAGTCTGTCGGCTCGCTGTCTGTTGCTCACCTGGAGAGACAACGAAAAATTGCTCCTGAGAATCCCTACACATGAAATCGCTGCTGCCTCCTACCTGCGGGACGATGCATTGCACCTCCTAGTGCTTAAAACTGGTCGGTAGAAACATTTGGTTTGAACATTAGAGATGTAACGATTGCCGGTTTAATGTCCAATTGTTAGTATAACGGCGTAATTTTTTAAATTACTGTTTAACCATTTCGTGTCATGGCTCGTGTCCAGCATCAACCAATTTAAGCAATGAGACAAACACATTCATTCACGTCTGCTCCCATGTGTTTGTGATGACAGTGCTTCACTGACTGAATTTATATCCAAAAAAATGCTCAAATTTAGGGAAATCTAGTTAGTTTACTTAATATTTCTTTAGACATATCCATCTTTTCTATTCATTTTCCATTAAATGATGGGATTTGATGAGTAAGCTCCTTTCTACTCTGTTTGTTTCTTCCGCGATTTCTGTGAGCGCAGCTGTCATGCAGCTTTCTTCCGGGTCCTAAAGCCCCCTATTTCTCACAACAAATGCAGACAGATGCTTGCTGATTTCATTTTCCTGTGTTTATATGAAAATCTGATTTTCTCAAGTGTTTTCTAAACAAAATAAACATTTATCTCACGACCCCAAATGTGCCATGATTAATGTTAATGTCGTTTATTATTTTTTGTTTATGTAAACAAAAGTGCACTTACATTTTAAATCAATTTTACATTTGGTTTGCATCTGTACTTTTTTAGTTTATTCTAGAAATTGTTTACAAAACCATGATATATTGACAACCATGGTGATTTTGGTCACTATAACCGTGATGTAACATTTTTATATCATTTCATCTCTACTGTAGCCTACATACATTTATGTTTTCATTCATCATTGTTTGTGCAGACTGATCTCACAGAAAGTCGTGTTATAGTCATGAAAATTTTAATTAATTTATTCGTGTCCATGGCACTAAATTCAGCTTTTTTACGTGCCTTGAGCACAAATGTCTTTTTTGTGTCACTCTTTCTATAAATTGTTTTCGTGGCTGTGGAATAACTTTCTTTTTCGTGTCATTTTATGTATTGTTTTTTCATTGTTTTATCCTATTTTCTGACCATTGTCGCTTGGGGTTGGGGTTAGAATCACTTTCCTTTACATCCTAATCCAAACCCCAACTCTAACCTCAACCCCAAGTGACACTGATTTAAAAACAGAATAAAAGAAAACAGTAGCTACATAAAACGACACGAAAAAATGTGCTCAAGGTACGTAAAAAAAGCTGAATTTCGTGTCATGGACATAAATAAATTACTCAATTTCTGTGAGATCATGTTGTGTTTGTGTTATACCGGACAATATTGTTGGAAAAGTAGTTGCAGGTATCTTTAGTTCTGATTGAAATGTTTGTCTTCTCAGGTCTAAATGTAGACACTGTGCTAGCAGGTGACAGTCTGGAGAACAGGCCTACTGGTCTAGAGAGCCGCAGACAAACCATAAGCAATACCGATCCCAGACCTGCGGGAGGCACTATGGAGCGCCGGCACACCATCTGTGGTGTGGACTGGAAACTGTCGTCTCGCCATGAGCCAAAACAGGGCAGTGTGGGAGGAGGAGGTGGTGGGACTGGAGGTGGAGGAGGCAGTGGTGGTGGCAGCCTGGAGAGGAAACATGTGAGCGGGAGCTGGGAGCGCAGGCAGGCCCGGAAGCCTTGTGGAGGTAGCTGGGAGAAGCGGACCATGAGTGGAAGCTGGGATAGGCGGCCTGTAGGCGGAAGCTGGGAGCGTCGTGGAGGTGGAGTAGTAGGAGGTAGCTGGGAGAAGAGGCACGGTCCTGGAGCTAAACCAGGTGGCAGTTGGGAGAGGAAACACACTCCGGGTGGGAGCTGGGAACGCAGGCAGGCTTGCACAGGGAGCTGGGAAAGGGGGAGGTCCTATGGCAGCTGGGAGAGAAGAAACCACAACCCTTTAGAACCTATGCCATGCCCTGATGCCTACTCTAACCTGGTCATACTGGCTGTAGAGAACAGGGTGAGAATGGCTTGATGATCCATTGCAAGGGATAGGGGGATGGATGGATGGATAAATTTAATTGTAATATGTTAACATATGGATGGAATACCAAGCCATAAATGAATGAATGAATGAATGAATGCATAAATGGTTAGAGGCATTTATACTTAGTAATTCATTTGGGTGAAAGGACTAATAAGTTATTTATGTGTATGTAACAGATGATATGGATGGGTAACCAAACTTAATGTGGATGAATGAATGAATAAATAAATGAATGAATGAATGAATGAATGAATGAATGAATGAATGAATGAATGGACGGATGAACGAATGAATGGACGGATGGACGGACAAATGAATGGATTGATGGATGGATGAAAGTATTATTAAGTTATTTGTTCAGATGAAAGGATTAGTCAGTAAGTCATAGAAAGAAAGAAAGAAAGAAAGAAAGAAAGAATGAATGAATGAATGAATGAATGAATGAATGAATGAATGAATGAATAGAAGCATTTTACTAGGATCAATAAGTCATTAATGGGGATGAAAGAATGCATGCATGAATGAATGAATAAATGGACAGACAGACAGATTAATGGATGGATGAATGAATGTATCACTAAGTAATTTATTCTGGTGAAAGGATTAGTCAGTAAGTCATAGAATAAATGAATGAATGAATGAATGAATGAATTAATTAATTAATTAATTAATTAATTAATTAATTAATGAAAGGTTAAATAAATGAAAGAAAGGTCAAACATGAATGATTGAAATAATGAATGAATAGAGGCATTTTTACTTAGGATTAATAAGTCATTTATGTGAATGAATGAATAAATGAATGAACGAATGGACGGATTGATGGATGAAAATTTATTCTGGTGAAAGGATTAGTCAATAACTCATAGAATGAATGAAAGTATGAAAGAATTAAAGAAAGAATAAAAGAAAGAAAGAAAGAAAGAAAGAATAAATTAATGAAAGAATGAATGAATGAAAGAAAAATGAAAGGAAGGAAGAAAGAAAGAAACAAAAAAGAAAGAAACAAAAAAGAACGGTTAAATGAATGAATGAAAGAAAGAAAGGTTAAATGAATTAATGAATGAAAGAATGAATGAACGAATGCACGAACGAAAGAAAGAATGAATGAATGAATGAATGAATGAAAGGTTAAATAAATGAGTTAAAAAGAAATGTTAAATAAATAAATTATTGTATGAAACAATGAAAGAATGAACAAAAGACATAAAGAAAGGACGGACGAACGGACAGCAAACAGAAAGTATCACCAAGTAATTTATTCTGGTGAAAGGATTAGTCAGTAAGTCATAGAATGAATGAAAGAATAAATGAAAGAAAGAATGAATGAATGAAAAAACAAAGAATGGTTAAATGAATGAATGAAAGAAAGGTTAAAGAATGAAAGAAATGTTAAATAAATGAATGAAAGAACAAACGAACGAATGAACGAATGAAAGGTTAAATGAATAAAAGAAAGAAATAAAGAAAGAAAGAAAGAATGAAAAAACAAAGAATGGTTAAATGAATGAATGAAAGAAAGAAAGGTTAAATGAATGAAAGAAATGTTAAATAAATGTATGAAAGAACAAACAAACGAACGAATGAAAGGTTAAATGAATGAATGAAATGAAGGTTAAATAAATGAACGAATGAACAAAAAACAAACAGAAAGAAAGAAAGAATGAATGAATGAATGATGGATTAATGGGTAGATAAATAGATCCATGAAAGTAAAACTAATACATTTGGGTGAAAGGATTAATAAGTAATTTATCTGAATGAATGAATGTATAAATGAATGAACGAACAAAAGAACAAACAGAAAGAAAGAAACAATGAATGAATGAATGATGGATTAATGGGTGGAAAGATAGATCCATGAAAGTATAACTAATACATTTGGATGGAAGGATTAATAAGTCATTTATCTAAATGAAGGAATGAATGAATGGATGGATGGATGGATGAAAGTATCACTAAGTAATTAATTTGGAAGGATTAGCCAGTAAGTCATTAATGTAGATGGGTACCTAGGCCATTAATGTAAACGAAAGAAAGATGGATGGATAAATATTTTAAATGGCTATTTCTGTTGATGGATGAATTAATACTATTTGTAAATGTGCCACTTGGAGAAATATATATTATATATATTGTATATCTTTATGAAAATCAGTTTGGCCTGTTTGAAGGAAATAGGATGTGGAGATTGTAGTTTGGTCAGATAGTGTTATAGATATAAATGCCTCACTGTGAGCTTTAGCTCCACCCCCTGCAGTGACTTCACTGACAAGATGTGTCAGTATGTAAGCAGCGCTCTCAGAGCAGACTCCACTGTGATGTAATATTCAGTCTTATGTAACAGAGTCTGTGGTCTGCGCATACGTGCGTGCGTGTGTGTCTGCCTGCGGTCATTAATATGGATGGGACTGTGTTGACCCACATTACGATCTTGCTGCATCTATGGAAGTGAAATGTCTGTGTAAGAGAAAGGACAGGTCACTATAAGTATATACCCATTCATTTTCCTTTTTTTTTTTATCTCCACCTTGGTCACACACACAAACACTGATCCAGGATGCTGCAGAGGAATACTGCGCCCTCATTTGTCAAATGTTTCAGATCATCTATGGACATCAGACAATTGAGTGCGTCGACAGGGCAGGATATCACTACACCATGCCCGATCGCTATTGGCTGCAAAGAAGTGAGTGACATCATTGACATTAGACATTTTTGAACACTATAGATTTGGATGTTCTGAAAAAACATTAATCCTGTGATTGGCTATATAAGGTTTCAAAAAAGTCAGGTCTGTGAACAGCAGGGAACAAACAATGCTGAAAGGTGCAACTAACAATAATTATGCATATAGCTGGGATATCAATAAAGTTTCAACAAATTTTAAAAAGGAGAAAATGATTCTCATATCTATTATTGTTGGCATTAGAGGTTGTATGTCAAACCCAGGCTAATTTTACAGTATTATGGCATAAGTTCAGTTCAAAATATCTATTATAACCCATTATAAACCCATTATCAATAGTGTTTATTGATTGTCTGTGCTCAGCTTTGCCAAAAGAGATTTTGCATGAAAGAAATGCCACCTATATTTTGCAAATTTTATCAATGTATATATACACTGTGGTCACCAAGAAATTGTTTCACGATACAGTATCACATGCCTTTTGGAAAGCACAAATATTTATCATGTCTCTCTCTCTCCCTTTTCATCAATACTTGTCCAAGGTGACAGCTGTCTGAGTGATATGACATACGGCTATGACACAGACTTCAGCTGCTGTAGTTCATAGTGAGTATCTGTGTTTGTGTATTCTAAAAATCTACAATTCATGAAATCTGTGTTTATGAATTACTATTAGCCTACATAAATTTCTGAATCTTAAAGGAACACGCCCACATTTTGGGAATTTATTCACCGTATCCCCTAGAGTTAGATAAGTTCATACATACCTTTCCCATCTCAGTGCGTGCTTTAACTCTGTCTGAAGCAGCCCCCGCTAGCTAGCTTAGCACAAAGACTGGAAGTGAATGGCTCCAGCTAGCAAACTGCTCCCAATAGGTGACAAAATAACACCAACATTTTCCTATTTATGTGTTGTGATTTGTATAGTCACACCGTGTACAAATAACATCATATGAGACACAGACATCTTTCAACCGTATACATACTGGGAACTATATTCTCAGAAGGCGAAGCACTGCTACTTGGGCGGAATGATAGTTCCCAGTATGTATACTGTTAAAAGATGTCTGTGTCTCATATCACCATGTTATTTGTACATTGTGTTACTATACAAATCACAACACATAAATAGGAAAATGTTCGCATTATTTTGTCAATTATTGGGAGCAGTATGCTAGCTGGAGCCATTCACTTCCAGTCTTTGTGCTAAGCTAAGCTAGCAGGGGCTGCGTCAGACAGAGTTACAGCACGCACGGAGATGAGAAAGGTATGTATGGACTTATCTAACTCTGGGGAATACTGTCAATAAGCTAAATTCCCAAAATGTGGGGGTGTTCCTTTAACTCTGATCTCTTTCACAGTTTCTGCTGTTATCTTTTACGAAAAGTAGCCATAGTTTAACTACAGAAAATAACCATGACTTTGCTGCAAAAAAATAAAAAAATAAAAACCGGTTAATCTGTTGTTACTATAGTAAAATCATGGTTTTGCCAATGGTATCAATACACAAAAAACCTAGTGGCACCAAAAACCGATTTTCAAATCACTTTCATTATCTTTACCATAACCCTAAACAACAAAACTCATGTCAAAAGAGAGCTGTCCATAAGTATTTTTGTTTACAGAGCCTAGATCATTTCCAAGTTATAAGGTCCTTTGTGTGAGGCCATTTGTTTTGATATCTGTCTACTGGAGACATATGGTATGGTATTAAAAATTGCTTACAGTGCCAAAGAAAAAATGTTATCTTTTATCTCTTCTCACAGTGATGGCTCTCAGGAGGCTTTTGAGGCATATTACAGTGAAAACTACAGTGAGAGCTCATCTCTCTCCTATCATGACTCTTATAGAAGCCTGGCCTCCACACACAGCGATCCTGAGCCGACTAATGCCAGCCTGCAGGAATACATGATCATAGTAAGATGCTTAAATAAAGGTGCATTTTTATGATGGATCTCAATATAATATAAACAGAAATGCAGTATAATATACACAACTACATTATCAATGGTGTAAAGACCTTTTAAAATGAATAGGGGACTATCACGCTGATATGTAGTACATCGTAAAGGAACAATGGTGTTGTAGAAATGTAGTAAAGTAAAAGTACAGATAATTTGTTGCAAAATGTAATGAAGTAAAATTTAAAAGTATACACTATAGATTTCACTTAAAGGGATACTTCACCGATTTAGCATTCAGCTTTGTATCTGTAGAAACCCGGCAGTATTACTGAATGACCATGTTTCCCTCCCTCATTTCCCCCTGAGAGGAGAGATATCTGCATTTTGGTTCTGCAAAAAAGTCCTCTGATGATGTAATATGACGATTTTTGCATCATCGGATGCAAAACGCATTCATTTAAGGAAAACATGATGGCGACTTTCATGTAAGGAGACCCGCAATGTATGGAGATAAAAATGGTTCATACTAAAGTAATAAAAACAATACAGTTGATTTTGTAAGGCCATTATACACCATATAGTTATGTATATTATATTGCATTTCGATCAAGAGATCCTCATAAAAGTTACACAATGCACCTTTAATTTACACAGAAATTTAAATTGTAATAAGTTATCGTAAGCCAAACTCGTATATCTGTACTTTTTCAGTGAAACACAAATTAATTTGTTAGACATAATATCCATGCTGCTTTGTTACCATAGTACTCTACACTGTCAGATAAAATGGTCTACGAGTACTAAGATGAACCCTTTGGGGCGCTTTCCCAGACAGGGTTTTAAATGTTAGTGTTGTCTTAATTGAAAACATCATGCTCTAACATAAAATATATCAGTGCAAGTGTTGTGTTTTAAGATGCACAACAGTAATGTTTATTTATAAATGATGCTTTTTAAAAATGACTTAAATATCCTAATTTAACTAAGGCGTAGTCCAGCTAATCCCTGTCCGGGAAACCCCCCTTTAGGTGCAAAGGTGTACTTTTTGTTAAGATTCCGCCCCAGTGACAACTACATGCCATTTTCTGACCATTTCTCCTGTAGTGTATTATAACACTGCTGTGTATTTTTCTGCTTTGTTCTTGTTGGTCAGTTGAGAAGTAAGTTGACACCGCAGGAGATTCAGCAGTTTGCTCTGTTCCTGAGAGAATACAGACTGGGTGCTCCCATAGAGCAATTCTGCACGGATCTGCTGGAGCTCTATGGAGACTCACGCAAGTTTCTATTGCTCGGTGAGAACACACAGCACACAATACAATGCTTTTCTGTCTCTCTTCTTTTCTTTAGCCGATGTGTGCCTGCAATCCTCTGCGTTTGCATCTGTACCATTGAGTTATTTTGTGCTATACTGTCTGTAAATTATCCTCTTATTCTGTGTAATTCTACTAATGTTTACTGAATGAATAACATTTGAAACATTACATTTTTTTGCATTGTATTTAGAGATTGTGCAACTGGTGCCTATCATCGGCTCATTATATAGTAACATGCATAATGAATATTCATGTGCACATGGTCATAAAAGTCATTCCAATTCTCATTCAGCGTGAAAGATTTACAAAGCCTGTTACCCTCGTCGGTGTAGAAAAAGAAACATGATAGGCTATAAATAACATATTTAGAAGATGATCCATATAAAGAATAACTAATCGTATTGTAAATAGGCAGTGTGAGGTATTTCTCCCAGTTAGATAGTTATTGTGAAAAGTTTTCTGCAGTGAGCAAGTCACATAAAGCCACACGGCTTACACTGTGAGACACAATTACATAACACTCTCACAAAAAGCTACTTATACCTCTTCTGGCCGTACACTCATCTGACCCGACACGCAAGCAACGTCTGAGTCAGCTCAATTCTTGTCTAAATACAGTCAGAGACTGTCTGTGTTTGGTAAATCAATAAGCATTAAATATTATTTGTGCAGTTTTATAAATTCATTTAAATGATGTATTCATATTAAAGCATATAAAATGTATTTATTTAATCTAATTTTACAAAATAATAATACAAATCAATATTTCAACTCAACAAGCCACTGTTAAATCTCATGTATTTTCTCTCCTGTGTGAGCAGGCATGAGACCCTTTATTCCCGATAAGGATGTAGGAGTCTTCGAGACATTCCTGGAGGACATTGGGATCCGAGAAGGCGGGATTTTGACAGACAGTTTTGGGCGAATCAAACGAAGCATGAGCAACACGTCTGCCACAGCCGTTCGAGGTTATGACGGCTGGTCCCTCCCTTCCGGCTCTCAGGACTTCAACCGCAGAATTGATGACATCACACATGACATTGAGGCCTTGGGATTTGAGGAAGGGAATGGAGACATAGAAGAAGAAGACTATTACCTTTAAAACATTTAATTATTTTCTCTTTTATTAATCATAGTTTAAAAGTCAAACTACTGGATTTTATAACTGTGTTGCACTATTGAGGTGTTTGAAAACAGGGTTTAGCTTTCAAATGTTTGGTTACTGTATCCATATCTATATATTTCGGTTTTTTATGTCTTTTCCCAAAGGTTAATGATTTATGCACTTTATTTGACCACAGAGGTGCTGTTTATGATATAACACATTTTGCATCTAATTTGCAACTGTAAATCTGAATATCATTTGCATGACGGGTTGGTTAGTTCATATTCCGAATAGATTCATTTAGAGGACCGGGGCAGTGAGGTAGAGTCAGACAATACCTGAAAGAAATGAAAAGGTCACCAATGTATCATATCAAAAACGAGGAAGATGATGATGAAGAGTGAGGTTTTTTACACAGTACCCAGTACTCTGCAAGAGACATAGGGTCACTCTGGTCTGCAGGGAGAACAGCTCATACAAATACAGCTATGTCATTCTTTCCACAGGCACTGTCACCTTCACAATCCAATGCCCTTCCCCTTGCTGCTCTCTTATCTGTGCCAGCTGGAGACAGTTAATGGGCTCTGTGCCCATTATTGAGGGTTATCAAAATGGCACATACATATGTCAGGCCATGTAATAAGACTGTTGTGTAATAAGATTGAGGGTCACAGAGAAGAACAGGGTGAGACACAGTTTATGATAAAGTTTCACACATCATCGGTGCGACAGTATACACAGTTTATGATAAAGTTTCACACATCATCGGTGCGACAGTATGAATACAATACTGTTTAAATTATTTTATTGTTCCTCATGGTAAATTAAAATAATGAGGTTAAAGACTAGTTGTCTTGCAGGGAAATTGTCTACTGCTTACTAAAAGTTTTTTTTTTAGAATATTTTTTGTATAATAAACAAATAAATAAAATCAGCTGATATAATCTTAAAGGTGCCAAAGAATGCATTGAAATAATATGTTAAATTGTTCTCTGATAACAACATAGAAGTCATGTGGCCTTATTAAATGCAAAAATTATCCAGAGATGGTTGTACAAGTCCATTTACAACCCTATGATTTTTACCTTATTTGAAGGGGTCATGAATAATAATGTTGAGCTCTGCTCTGATTGGCTGTTTCACAAAGCAGCTCCTTTCGGTAGCTCTATTTGTGTGTGTAAACAGACCTTATGTTTGAGCCTGTATCAGACGAAAATACAGAATTTAATGAATAATCAATAGTTTGGAGATTGTTAATGGATGAGTGGTAAGTTTGTGTTTTATTTCAGTATGGACCTGCAAAACGTAACTGTAACGTCAATTGTAGAACTTCAGCTTAAATGCTAGCATATAGCATTAACTAGCTTACAGCACTAACTCAACAGTCACAACATTGTTTTTAGCATTGTAACAACATTGTTCTTAATTTGATGTGTGATTTAATGTTTGGGGCGTACATCTCTACTGTAAGTCAGTTAGTGTTATGTTGAGATTGGCCTGTTTTCCAGCGGTCTTTGGCATGCATGAGGTTTACATAAGGAGCAGGAAACAATCGTGTTTGAGGCTCATGATATGTCATTACCAGAACTCTCATTATTCGTACACCTAGGTAAATACAGTTTTACATTCTACTGCACCTTTAAATTAAAGTCTTTAAGGTCAAAGTAAACTCACTAAAGCATAACAAAGACGTCCTGGTCAAATATTGACGAAATGGGGTGAGACTGTGTTATCCTGATTCATGTGTCTGTCTATATGAATACATAATAACAAACTGTGTATCTAAAGCAAGCAGTGTTTCATAAACAGGAGAGGGCCTCAATATGACTTAAAAGTATTTAAAATAAGACAAACCAAACAATTAAAATGAGCTAAGAATCAATATTTTTATAGCAGTTGGGGTAACACTTTATTTCACAGTGTCTTTGTTACACATAACATATTACATGTAATTACTATTAATAACAGTTATGCATAATTGCATGCAACTAACCCTAAACCAACCCATAACCATAACAAGTAGGCCTACGTAAAAAATAATTTACAACGGGTCGATTAATTATTCGAAAATACAGTAAAGCTAAAGCACATCTAAGGTGGTAATGCAGTACGATGCAAAGCATAGTTATAATTTTCAAATAATTAATGACTGGAGTCAATTACTTATTTTATACCACGGTACAGACATTGCTCTGGAGGTTATTTTAAGAAATTTGACAGATCAGGTGTGCATTTATCAAATAATAATGCATACATGTAAAACGTTTTTTTTTTTTCAACCAATCAGAATAAAGGATTCCGCCCTGTGGTAAAAATGTTGTTAATCATTATTACTACTCATTATTTAACTATATAATTACACTGTAACATGGAAAGCGTAAAAAATATGTAACCGCATTATAACCAGTATATATATTTTCAAGTTATGCCAAAATATAGAATATTTTATTGGATACAAAAACAAATTGAGTTTCCGACAGTGGGAGCGCTCAAAACTGTTTACATCCACAGCTGTCAAATCCTTTATCTCTCTTCCTCCTCGCAGCGCGCGCGCCTGTGCGTTTGTTTCAAACGTTTCACAATAAAGACCCGTCAGCCAATCAAATCTGCGCACGCTCTGTCTATTTACTAAAGCTCTCTACTCTCGGCCAATCAGATTGGAGTGGGCGTGCCCGAGCGAGTAGCGCCTTGGTAGAAACCGAGCTGAGCATCAGAAGAGCGGTTACTTGAGAATGGCGACTGCTGCGTGCAGTACGCAGAGTACACTAAACCCATGCGCGGGCAAACTGCACAGAGAGCATCCGCGGAGGACTAAAGACTCTCGGAGAAGACAGGCTGCGCTTTTATTCCTCACTAATATATCCCTGGACGGACGGCCTGTGCGGAACAATGCGGGCCCGGGTGATGCTGAACTCCGGTGCGCTGAAATCGGCGCGGTTGCACGCGAACTGTCCGCTGCGGCGAGTAGCGACGGGACCTTTAACAACCTGTCAGTCCCTAGACTCGGGCTGCTCAACGTCCCACCCATTCTGGTTTTGCCGTCGGACCCTGAGCTCTGTAAATCCGCGAGCACCGAGTTGTTATTGGACAGAGAGAGGGACTCGTCGTTCTCATCGCAGGGTAATCTGCTCACTCCCGGAGGTCTGCCGCACACTCCGCTCGGACCGCGGAAGTCACCGACGTTGCTGTCAGTGCAGAGCTGCGGCTCTTCGCTAGAGTCTCGTCCGCGGTAGGTTTTTGCACTGTCACTTAAGTTGTGAGATCTCATTTTTATGCATATTGCTACTTTGCATGAACTTATGGCTGCTCATCTAGCTCGCTCAGTTGGTAGGTCATGGCGCTAGCAACGCAAAGGTCATGGGTTCAATTCCAAGATAACACACATGCTGATAAAAATGCATTGAATGCACTGTACGTTTCTTTTAAAGTGTGTGTCAAACTTTAGAGAACTACCTTCCTACACAACATATTTGGGCATCATAGAAGGCCACAGCTAAATGTCAGCAATGTCACAGCATCCAGGTCAAAAACTCACACTGTGCTCAGGTCAGCATATACCTTGTACGTTGTTTGTCTTAGTTTGCCTTTGCCATTTATCTGGTGGTGGTTTCATAGTCGAGACCTAATGTTGCCAACCACATCATTCTCACTTAATCATCATACCATAATTATTTATAGGGATTCAGTAGGATTTTATTTGTCCGGTTTTGCAAAAAGCCGATACTGATATATGTCTTCTGTTTGCTTATTTGAATATTTGTCAATCACTATGTTAATCATATTTTAAATCAACTAAAAACACATGCATTAAGGCAGTGGTTCTCAATCTGGGGGCCGTGGTCTCCTGGCGGGCCCCTGAGATTGTGCCGGGGGGGCCCAGTTTGATGACATTTTGTAAAATACATTAATTTATTATAATTTCTGTGTAATGAAACCTCAGAAAAATAAGGCTACTAACCAACAGCACTAAGTTTTGTTTAATTCAAATTTTATGTTTTACCATGTTTTATGTCATAAATTTTCTCTGGGTGGGCCACAAAGGGCACAAGTGGGGGCCGCCATACACAAGAGGGGCAGCATGCCTAAAAAGTTTGAGAACTACTGCATTAAGGCAGTGGTTCCCAAACTTTATTGGCGTGTGGCCCCCCTTGTGTAAGGTGCATTCCTTCGCGGCCCCCCAAAGAAAATTTGTGACAAAAAACTGTTCTAAAACTCAACATTTTAATAAAAAAACATTAAATTATACAAAAAGTAGTGCTTTTGGTTAGTTGCCTTATTTTTTTTAGGTTTAATTACACAGAATTCATGATAAATTAATGTATTTCATAAAATGTCATAAAACTGGGGCCCCCCTGGCACCATCTCGCGGCCCCCAGTTTGAAAACCACTGCATTAAGGTACACAAGCTAGATTACTGCTGCACATTCAAATCATTTTAATTGAACGTGGACTGGATCCATAAAACAAAATACAGCAAAATATACAAATATGACCAAATGAAAACCTTAATAGTTTATGCTCTCAAATAAATTTATTGTTGATAACAAAGTACATTTTATTGGCAAGTATTTAATTATTTTACTCCAAGATAAATGTATTCAAATGATATTATGTATGGAAGCCGAGAGAGGACATTTTTATTTTTGCTTGCTTGGTTGTTTTCCTGTGATCATAACTTAATTTTCTCATGATCTCGAGATAACAAAAACGTTGTTTTCTCTTGATCACAAGATAACAAACGTTGTTTTCTCATTATCCTGACATAATCCAAATGTCATAATGTAATTTCCTGTCCGTAATATTTTGTGTGTTTTGAAGTGGACTGCTGGCTGATTCATATGAGTGGGGTTTTCAAGGTGCACGTGTAGATAGACTTAATAAATAATAAAGTTAGACATTGATGTTCGTGAATTTAGGGAGCATCTCTAAAAGTAATACACGTTTCAATCTTTAATAGTATTTAACATTTTTTTTTTTTGAATAAATATCAAAAATCTAAAAAGTGTGCAGTGCATTATAGCTGGCAACCACGACTGTTTGTTGACTGTAAGTAATTCCATTTAAATGCTGTTATAAATTGAAACGTGTGTATTATGAAGTAACTTTAGAGACCTACTGACTACTCAATTACTGACATTTTTATTTCAGCTTGAAAAATTAAGTCGAAATCACGAGAAAACAACTTTTGTTATCCCGAGACAATGAGAGAATTAAGTTGAGATCATGAGAAAACAATTAAGCAAAAATAAAAATAATACGCACGACCTCTCTCGGCTTCCATAATTATGCCTTCACGCATTAAATAATAATCTGTTGGTTTGTTATATCGACTTTTCTCATGCTATAACCAAAACTCTGTTGGTTTTAATGTTACATTTACAGTTAGTTATAGTTATTTGGTAGACTGTTATCCAAAGTGACGTACGGTGCATTCAAGCTATACATTTTTCTTTATATCATGTGTGTTTACTGAAAAATCATAATAACTTTATTAGCATCTGGTATATTGGTGCATCTGTAATTATTTATAAGCAATTTCAAAGAATTAGCCCAGTGGTTCTCAAACTTTTTCAGCGTGCGGCCCCCCTTATGTATGGTGCATTCCTTCGCGCCCCCCACCCAAAGAAATTTTATGACAAATTTGTTCTAAAACTTAACATTTTGGTTTGTTAGTTGCCTTATTTTTTTAGGTTTAATTATACAGAATTCAATATAAATTAATTTATTTTATAAAATGTCATAAAGCTGGGCCCCCTTGGCACCATCTCACGGCCCCCAGTTTGAAAACCACTGAACTGGCCTATTGTAGATAGGGAGTGACTAAAATGAAGTGTAATAATGTAATCTATAGAATTGTGTCTGTTTACAGCAGAGTTGTTTCACTTAATTGGTGTAATATTTAGTAGGGCAAAGCTATCTCTTGGATCAGTATCCAATTTGTTTGCTTTTTACATATAAACCCCTATTTACAAAAAAAATCTACAGGTATCCACTCTGGGTTTAACAGGTTCGAAACAAAGGCCTTGCCAATATCTTATCTGCTTTGAAAACATACAGTATTCTGAATATGAAGAGTTTGGTTCCAAAACTAGACAGTTTTTTAACATTTTTAAATTCGTTTTTTAATTGTGCATTCCAATTTATATCAATCAAACTGCATTTGGTTAGTTTTTATTTAAGCCTTTATAACTAAAAAATCCAGCTAAGTAGCACAATAAAAACATAATAACATAATAATAAACATGTTGTGGCAAAAAACTGAGTTATCTTTTTTGGAACCAAACTCTTCATTCTCCAGTTACTGAATAAATTGCTAATAGTATACAGCTTGTAGAAATAAAGCTGAAACGACAAAATACCATCAAAGATTTTATCAGTTTGCTCAGAAGTATTTTAAATGGCTGTTTTCAGTCTGACGCCACTCGTAGACCACAGACTGAACAAACCCTTCACTGGAATTCAAATTAGTTAATAACCACATAAACTTTGCCTAAAAATGGCTATTTGCAAGATGTTTTCTCTGTAGACTGGCTCATCTGTCCACTATGAGGAAGTGAAAAGGTTTCTCCTCTTTCATACGCACAAGTAAGAGAACGATGTTGTGTTTAGCTTTATAATCTCTCTGGTTTGTTGAGCAATAAGAGGACTCTATTTGTTTGACTATACCCCTCCACCCCAATGCTTTCCCCCCTTTATTCTTCATAATGGGTGCGGCTGTGACAAGTAAATTCAAGCCAAGCTGACAGTCGCTGTAGACATTTGCTTTGCTTTATCAGTTGGAGCTTTAAGGTCAGTGCTGAATATAAGGGTGGTGTTGCTTTTTCAGCAATGCTTGCTGCTTTATGCACAAAATACCTGCAGAGATTAAAGCTAAAGACATTCTGTTACATCTCAACCCTTCAAAGGGTCTCTGCATGCCTGAGGGAATGAGCTGTCTCCTCACTGGAGAATGAATCACGGCAAATGTTATGGGATACAAATGTTAAGGGATCTTAAAAAAGTGAATTAAAAAATCCTGTATTATTACTTGTTTAAGTTATTTTATCTGACATGCATATATATATATATACTTCTCTTGCTTTGTTTCAGTCTGTCAGGCAGTATAAGTTAGATTTGTGGACACACACACACACACACACACACACACACATATATATATATAGGCACATAGTAAAATGCAAATACAAGTAAGTTTTAATAACAGCCCTTTCTTGTCAGTTAACAATTGGCAAATTAGTCAAAACTTAACATCGGTGAGAAATGTTCAAAGCAAACATGAAAATAGTGTCTAACAAGTCAGAGCTTGTTGACTGCTCTTGCCAAATTCTCAGTTGTGAATTGTGTGCAGTGTCCAAAAGTTCATAAGGAGCAAAATGCTAACGCGGCTGAACTGGAAATTCTTTTGGCCAAAAGGAAAGATGTATCGGCCAATGCCGATAATAATTGTAAAAAAAATATTGGCTGATATATTGGGCGTAAGGCCACGTCAAAGATTCACCATGATCTCACAAAGTTCCGTTGGATAGTCACAGAATTTTTTGCTATTTTTTCCGTGGCATTCTCACGGATTGGTTACTCAACTGCTTTTTCCTATTTTCAAACCATTGTCGCTTCGTTTTAGGGTTAGATTTGGTGTTTACGTTAAACAATTGTTGCCTGGCGTTGGGGTTAGAGTTGGGTTTGGTAAGGATGTCATTTTAAGTAAATCTAACCCTAAACCGAAGCGACAATGGTAAGAAAATAGGACAAAACAGTTGAGTAACCAATCCGTGAGAATGCCACGGAAAAGAAAGTCTGTGGTGGGGCCATGGAAAAATGTGGAGATCTGTGAGAATGCCACGGGAAAATAAGCAAAGAATTTCGTGACTATCCCACGGAAATTCGTGAGATCAGGTTGCAAAGATTTTATCAGTTTCAGTCTCAGAAAATTGAGAAATTCGAAATTTAAAAACAAGCTTATAAATTTAATGGCAGCACAACTGAACCATAATTTGCCTGTTCAAAGCAAACATGAAAATACTGTCTAACAAGTCGTAGCGTGTTGACTGCCCTTCCCAAATTCTCAGTCGTGTGCAATGTCTGAAAGTTTTTAGGATTAAAGTTGTTACAAGTAATTAATAGCTAAAATTAGTTTGCTTTTTGGTGTCGTGCATCGATCGGTCTGTGGGGTCGAGCATACCAATGAATCTTCACAAGGAACAAAATGCTAACTTGGCCGAACTGAAAAATCTTTTGGTTGAAAGGAAAGATTTATCGGCCGATAATATTTTTTATTTTTCAAATGTTGGCTGATATATCAGGAAAGAGGCCAAGTCAAAGATTTGATCAATTTCAGTCTTGAAAAATTCACATTTAAAATTTAAAAACAATTTAAAAACAAGCTTATATTTAACAGCAGCACAATTGTACCATAATCTGTCTATCTATCGCACCACATGAAAGCTGAGAGTCTCTCGTTTTCAGTAATAAATGACACATTTATAGGAAAATATTTTAAAACAGGTTTATGTATGTGATGTGCATGTCTAAAAACCAGAAAAACATTGAAATCAATTTTACTGGGTTGCGTTTTGTATATGCACTTCAGGCGCTGCATGTCATATTCAGACAAGCAGGAATTCATCGCGCACAAGCATCCAAAAACTGGATTTATTCAGCTTTAAAATGTATTTATTATAAGGTGATTATTTTGTCAAAAGTTAAGCTGAAAAACAGATCAGCCTTTCTGGAATTTTGGAGAAGACACGGAAATATCTGCACTGAAATTATACTGGGCTTAAGTCACCATATTTATGCCTTAGCCTGCACTGACCCGATTGTCGCTGGTGCGATTTACTATTATGATCTGTTTTCACTCTCTAATGAAAAGAGGTTACTATAATTAATTAAATAAGAATTATCATGTGTTTTTTTCTGCATAAAGTGAACACAGAGACAATCAAATTCAATTTTAGCAAGTCCAGGTATTTTGACACAGTATAATAAAGCATAGTGTCAATAACATTATTCATTTCAGTAGTTTTCATGTTATTAATAAAAGATTAAGTATGGTATATTGAAGGCTTATTGAAGTAATTTACCGCAATAATCACAAATTAAATATTTTTTGTCATTTGTTATTACACAGAAAATACTGAAAAAGGTACTGTTGGTTTGAATTCAGGTACCGGCACTGGAATCATACCAGTTAAAATGTGAACGGTACCCAACCCTACTTATCACAAAATAACCCTGTCAGGGTTATTTCTTGATAACAACTAACTGGATGTACATTAGATAAATTGTCTTAATCCTTTCCAAAACAGTTTTATTGGGAAAATGTCTAAGATCTAAAGCACACTATGCACTAATTAAAGCACAAAAATATAAAAAACAATAAATATTAAGATTCAGAATGAAAATCATCTACAGAGTTGACCTTTAAATTGACTTCTTTACAGGAAATCACTACTCAAACGTGAAGAAGTAAACCTGAGAGTTATGGATTGTTAGGGAAGTGAAATTGTTTGCGGATTGACCTTGGGTTTGTCTTCTGCTGTTATGTTAATCGCACCTGTGTCATAATCAGAATTTAAAATGAAGGATGCTAATAGTGTCATTATCATCATTCTCAGATCTTATAACTGGATGAGATAATATACTAGTCAACATTTGAAATGGATAAAAAAATTTTCATCAAACTTGTCGTAAGACAAGAACGGGTATTGGGTATAAAGCTAACTTTTAGAAAAAAGGTTTGATCCACTTCAAATGTTGACTAGTGTATATGCACTCTCATGCAAACAGAAAGGATTTCCAAACTCACAGTATTAAAAACTGATGTTACTGTCTGCATGTTTTACATCACATGTGTAATTGTTAAAGAAGGCTGGCTTTGTACTTTGGTTGATGGCGTTTTCGTTGTGTAACTGAGCAGTGACTCTAAACAGAAGATGATTTCTGAGTTGCCATATTGAGGACTTTTTATCAACAGCAGCTATAAATGATAAAGTGGTTATTGAGAAGTAGTGTAGACTTGATGAGTCTTTTCAAATTGCGTGCTAAAAATATTTCTATCCTACAATTACACCTGGCATCACCTGTACCACGCTATGCCGCATGCTGCCTTTGAGCACAGTGTGAACGCTGTAACCTTTGGCATCCCTGTTAACAAGTTACAGCGTTCGCACTGCGCATAAGCAACGTGATGCTACATAGCAGGAGGTAGATGAAACACAGCTGCCTGCATGTAAAGATTTGATGCTATTTGATGTTTTGAATATTAGATTAACCCAGTGTTCTAAGCTATTTTATGTTCATTTTGAAGCACTGTATGTTGATACATGTAGTATAATAATGCAAGTAGCCTACTCATAAGTGAAAATGTAGAATTTAGCAGAGGTTAAAAAACGGCTCAGGTTTTTATTTTTGTTAGGAAGCCTGTTGTGACCAACGTATTAGGTGTTTGTTACCCAATAAATAATTGTATATTTTCTTTTAATTTGACAGTAGCCTTTTTCCCCGTAAACATACACACACCGAACTGTACCGTGACCCTAGAACCGTGACACACACCGAATGCTTTCAACAGTGCAAAGGTAGAAATTCTGCAGGATCTGTGGGGATCTTGGTTTCTTAAGAAAGTTGCGTCTTTTTGGTTATGGTGGAGATGTTCAGTGACCTAGAAAGATCCTCAGAAATGTGGACACCCAGGAACTTGAAACTCCTCACATGTTCCACTACAACTCCATCAATGTGGATGAGCTCTTTGGTCTTCTGGGTGTTTAAGGCAAGATTGTTGTTAGTACACCATGCTGTCATTTGCTTAACCTCCTCCCTTAAGGGCATTTTATTGTTGCCACTAATGAGGCCAAACACAGTGGTGTCGACTGCTTGTTTATGGAGTTTGATCCATACACAGGTATACAGTCATAGGTGAAGAGGGAGTAAAGGATAGGGCTTAGCACACAGCCTTGTGGAGCACCCGTGGTTAAGGGATAGTTTGACCAAAATTATGATAATAAACCCATGATTTACTCACCCTCAAGCCATCCGGGATGCATATATCCAACATTTTTCAGACAATCACATTTTTATTTTTTATAAAATGTCTTAGCACTTTCAATTTTTATAATGTTTTTTTATAAATATGGGGTACTCCTCCTTCAATCCTAAAGATTGTGCATCCATTCTTGACAAAAGTAATCCAGACGGCTCCAGGTAAAACATGCGGTTTTGTCGTAGAAATAGCCATATTTAAAACTTTAGAAACGGAAATAACTAGCTTCCGGTAACGCTTCCATCTTAGATGCCTCTGCATTCAGGAGAGGGTATCAGCGTACTGTACGCACTTTTCTTGGTGACGTATGACAAGGGAGGGCGAAGGCACAGAGCAACCGCAAAGAACCTTCCGCAAAGTGGGTACACTCTCATCTGAATGCAGAGGCGTCTAAGATGGTGGCGTTATATATAGTTCTTTTTATTTTTGGCGAACTATTCCTCTAAGGATGAGGGTGGAAGAGTTGATAATCTTAACAGACTCTGGTCTATAAGTAAGAAAGTCCAGTTGCAGAGGGATGGGCTGATGCCGAGACAAGAAGTTTGGAGATGAGCTTTGATGGAATTACAGTATTGAAGGCAGAACTGAAATCGATGAATAGCATTCTGACATATGTGTTGCCTCCGTCCAAGTGTGTAAGGGCAAGAGCTGAGGCAATGGCATCCTTGGTTGACCGTTTAGGTTTGTAGGCAAACTGATAAGGGTTCAGTGTTGGGGAAAGATGTGTTTTAAACATAGCAACCAAAAGCTAAATAAATATGTCATCGTTCGCAAACTCTGTTGTAACCTGTGAGCCCACTGACTGAGGTCTGACATTTCACCCACTCATTTTCTAAGCCACTTCCTCTCTGGTTTCTAATACAGAGAATTCAGTCTTTGCTTCAGCTCTGATAATCCAGCTTAGTCTGAATCTTTTATCCATTGGAAGATTGAAAACATGGAATAGGGCAATATGCTCGCTCTGTATGGTAATACTTAGCTTGTCCAGTCTGGCAGGATTACTGCAGGGTATTTATTGAGAGCTTTGTGATGTCACTGTGGCCTGACTGCGCCATTTCCATCATTGAGCCAGGACCATCAATGATCCTCTGGAATGAGAGACAGAGATCTACTGGACCTGAGATTATGAGATTTATGGCATATAAAGAGTACTAGTGCTGTATGCGGAGAGGGAGATTTGAAAGACCCCATTAAATTGGTTATTGAGCATGGGTTTCTTTTCTTTGTTGATGTATTTCCTTAATTAAAGCAGGAATTATAGACAGATTCAAGCCTTTTAAAATTGACTTGAAAAATCATGAAAATTGGACTTTTCCATGTTTAAGTGCTATAATTGGGTCCCCAGTGCTTTTATCAACCTAGAAAATGTGAAAAAGATCAACCCAGTAACTAAGTTTTCATAAACCATTCTCTGCAAGCATGTGAAAAAGTAGCTCATTGAAATTTGGCTCCCCTTGTGATGTCAGAAAGGGATAATACCGCCTCTTTAAAGGATTACTCCATTTTTTATAAAAAAAAAATCCTGATAATTTACTCCACCATGTCATCCAAAATGTTGATGTCCTTCTTTGTTCAGTCTTGAAGAAATTATTATTATTATTTTTTAAGAAAAACATTCCAGGATTTTTCTCAATTTAAAAGACTTTATGTGACCCAAATGTAGTCTAAAATTGCAGTTTCAATGCAGCTTCAAAGGGCTCTAAACGATCCCAAACGAGGCATAAGGGTCTTATCTAGCATAACAATTGTCATTTTTGGCAAGAAAAAAAATCTGTACTTTTAAACCACAACTTCTCTTCTTGCACCAGCCGTGTGATGCGCCAGCGCGCCCTTACGTAATGCATCATCACGTCAAAAGGATGTTGTGGAGAAGTTGTGGTTTAAAAGTACATTTTTTTTTCCTTGCCAAAAATGAAATCTGTTTTTGTTAGATAAGACCCTTATGTCTGGTTTGGCTGTAAACTGTTGGGCTCCAATAAAGTCTATTAAATTGAGGAAAATACCTGAAATTTTTTTCCTCAAAAATGTCTTGACTAAACATAGAAAGACATCAACATTTTGGATGACATGGGGGTGAGTAAATTATCAGGATTTTTTTTTTTTTTTGAGGAAGTGGAGTAATCCTTTAATCTGCACTATCCAACCACGGCACTACCATTTAGTGCAGAGGTCAGCTCATTTGCATTTTAAAGGACACACCCAAAAACGTCACATTTTTGCTCACACCTACAAAGTGGCAATTTTAACATGTTATAATAAATTATCTATATGATATTTTGAGCTTAAACTTTACATACGTACTCTGGGGACACCAATGATTTATTTTACATCTTAAAAAAGTTTTATGATATGTCCCCTTTAAGGCAAGGGACAATTATTGTCAAAGTCTTCTGAAGCAAAACTATGGTTTTGTGAGAGAAAACGGTTAATATTTTGAGCTTTTTAAGAAGAAATGCCCTCAAAGCACTTAATTCAGATAGGGGGATACATCAAGGTACAATCTAATTGGTTCTTGCAAGTTTTGGGACTAGTTGTCATGTGATGTGAGACATGCAAGAACCTATTTGCTTTTTAAAGTGTCTTTGAGTCATGTGTAGGAAAATAAAATGACAACATTTTATTAAAATATTCAGCTGGAAAAGAAAATCATGTGCACCTGGGATGACATGAAGGTGAGGAAATTATGAGAGATTTTTAATTTTTGGTAAAACTTTTCCTTTAATTCTGTGGCAGATATGTTTACATTAGCTCCTTATATCAAGGTCCTGGGTTTGATTCCCTGGGAACACACAAACTGACTCGTGTTTCACCTCATCAAACTTATGCCTCCGTTTCATCTCTCCATCTTATTTCCTGGAGTTGAGTTGGATCCAAATGAAGATTAACAAGGAAATAGGTACACCAAAAATGAGAGAAGAAAAAAATGAAACGGTGGGATAAAGCAAGAGACAGATGGGCAGCTGCTCCACAGTTCATTGCGTGTTTTTTTTTATTATTCAGAAGATGAAGAAACAAGATTGAAGTAATTTGTGTTCTGTCACAGTCTCAAATTTCCATTGCTCTCTTCTTCTCGCTTGCTCGCACACAGGTGCGTTTCCTCGCCCCGGGTTATGATAACAGTAATTTAGATTCTGGGGGAGGGAGGAGATGGAGGGTTGTTTGTTTGTGTATTTTTGTCTGGCATACTAGGGTTTTGTAATACTTTTCAAACCAAACAGAAGGTAGACGCACCCTGGTTTTGTGCCCAAAGCATGAGGCAGAAATCTGTGATTCTTTTGTGAAGAAAAGAGCAGAGCAGAACAAACATAAGCTCAGTATTACGTAAATGCATGCGGGAAAGAAACGTTATCTTAATGTTTGATTTCTTGATAAAATTAAATGTTGCAAGGTTTTTTTAAGAATTATACAGTTCATGACTCATGACATTTTACTGTTAACTTTGATAGATGTGGACTAAAGATATGTTTTTAACACAGCAGAGATGAAAAACACCAAGTACTTCCAACTTGATCTCCTAATATTATGTTTCATAGTCTGTATTTTTCACAAAAATTGCAGAGCCCTCTTATGCATTCCTATGCATAAACAGTTATTTAAAGTATAGCAATAAAAAACAAAAGATGTGTGTGGCACTGAATAATCCAGGTTTAAAAATGATCTGCAAATTAACTTTTTCTCTTTCCAATGATTTTCTGTTGTTATGTGATGTTTCTACATAATTTATGCAACAAAAAACTGATTTTATAGTAAATGTTATTTTGTTAGACAGTCAATCTAAAATGAATTATTATTATGGGTCGTACAGCAAGATTACATACAACGTGAATGCAAAGGCACGAATAGATGCAAACTCGCATGGGGCTATGCGAAAACACGTGCTATTGGCCTAAACGTTTGAAGTTGAAAATATTTGCGGGTAAACCAATGACAGCCAATCAAATCGACTTGAATCTAAAGTGCATGTGCATTTGAAATGGCACTGTGGAGAAGCTCATTGCTGAGGTTCATCACATAAAATTAGAGATACGCGAAACAGTGTGTTGAGGACATCTGCTGGTTATAACAGCTGTAAATGCAACAAGAACAGCATATTTAAACATTTAATGTAAACTATAACAAGTGTTTTTATTAAAGGACGTGTGCAATATTAGGTAATGCCATTGAAGGTAAATGATTTCCACGAGTACTGCGCCCTGCAAGCGAATTAACATAAAAGTTATCGATATCATGGTGTGGATGCTTATATATATATATATATATATATATATATATATATATATATATATAGTTATCGTTATCGTTATAAAACAGCCCTTGTTTAACTTTTTCATATCTAACATTGACAACATTAACAGCAAAAATAAAACAAGCAAACTCTAAAACCATAATCTTTTTTTATATATATTACTCTGTAAAAATATTTGTTGGGTCAACCTAAAAAATTAAGTTATCCCATGGCTTCTTTTGAGTAAATTTAACTTAAAAATATTAGTTAAGGCAAAAAAACACACAACAAGACAACACAAAATTTAATTCAAACAGGAAAATTACTTATTATGTAAATTTCTTGTTAAACCAAATTTTTTTACACTGTATTAGAAATGAACATGACGCAAAGCATGCCGAAAATGTACAAACACTTATTTTAATTTAATTGTTTGGCAAACGTTTTGACATGTGTTGGACAAATGCTTAAATATCTTATTAGATTAAATATCTTATTCTTTATTATATTTGGTATAAGGATAATTAGATTATTCAGTATACACAAAATAATACAATTTATCATTTCAGCATCAGCATCATTCCATTCTTGTTTTTCATCCTTATAACTGTAATAGAAAGACCACTTCTCACATTTCAATAATTTCTAAGATGTAATCAAATCTTTTCAAAAATTTTCTTAAAGGTATAGTGGAGGATTTTCTCGAATTTTAGAAAAGAACCGCCTTCTCCACTTAAAATAAAAATTGAACCAATATTCTTGATGATCCACCCATAAAAAGAAAATCCTCTGCAATACCTTTAATCAAACATCACTCAGAAATACATTACATTTATGTCAATAATATTTTGTTGATTTTAAAGTGTTACCCCATAGAGGAGCCATGCGGTGCAGATCACAGACAGTTCCATTAGCCATAATGAAGGCATGAGGAGAGAAAACAGGCAATCATTTGACTCTTTCACAAATTAACTACATTTAGAAAGCACCTCAATGCTAAATCAAAATGCGAAACGTGAACAAATGAATCAGAGATTTAAAAGACAGAAATTAATGTAGCAGAGCAGAAATCAAAACTTAACGCATTAGGAGAAAGTGACTTAAAAATATATTGCTCCCAAATATGAAAATTCTCATAATTTATTCACCCTTATGAAAGTATATGACTTGCTTTTTCAGTTTAACACAAACTATTTTTAAATATATTATATTAAAATGCTGTCATGTTTTGTTTACGTGGTGCTCAACGTGGCAAGTCTCCAAAATGCTTATATATCAATTATTTAAGTAATCCAAATTACTTCAGTGGGTTAATTTATGTCTTATGAAGCTCAATGATACGTTTATAAGACACAATAATATTTATGTTTTCATCCTATTTTGAAACTTACAGTTCAGTTTTACTTTGTTTGAATTAGTTTATTTCAGTTCCTCTTGCCAATGTGACGTTGTCATGCCTGGGTTAAATTCCTCTGGGCATTTGATCTACCCAGTCTAATGTGACTTATAGTTCAACTTTTAAGTCACACAGCAGCAATAATTCATTATAGAAGTTGTGTGTTATCTTTAATCAGTGGTTTATGTAAAGCCAAATATCAAAGAGTTTCATGAGAAATGTTTCTGAGAAATGTTCGAATAGATTAAATGTGTCACCCCTGTCCTCTCTTTTTGTTTGTTCTCAGGAGTCGTAATCCATCTGGTTCTCCCCGTCCACGCTCCATGAAGAAAGTTCACTTTATTAGGAACATGAGGCAGTATGACACCAGGGGAAGCAGGTGTGTTCATAAACTTCATTTTTGGGTGGTAAAGTCCTGTGGCTGGGTCTGTGTCATCTGGCCCAGGGTCTATATCATCATCTTACATCATGTCTGTGTATGTGTCAGTCTTTTCCCACAAATTGGTCATGTTTTCCCCCTGAATCACTCTTTCCTCACATGGCAGAATGTTTTTCGGCAGTAATTCTCTATACTTGTTGCATGCTTAGCTTATGTAAGATTATTCACAAAGCACTGACAGTGTGTACACAAATACTTTAAAGATCTTTAGGATTATTTTCTACAAGCTAATGTATTGTGCAAAGCAGAATTTTGCAAAGGCGATGTTATGCATAGGCGAACGTGACCTTTAATAAACACTTGTTAGTTACTTGTTTCCACTTTTTGATCGTTTTCTTTATTTTTATTGAAAGTTAATGCTTTTTCGATGTAATATATAACAGGGAATGGGAGAAGGCGGAGTAGAACCAGGGATATCACGCTCTACGAGCATTGTCACTACTGCCGACACCGCTGAAGACGGTTTTTTTGCGTCTTTTGAAACTTTGGTGGTCCAACTAGACTTTGGTGGGTGGAGCATTTGCCAACAAGGCACTTGGTGTAGATTTCAGCTAAAAAGTATATGACTTCGTAAAGTACAGTTACATTTATTGGATTTCAGTTATCTAACTTTGAGATTAAATAATACATTATTGTTGGTCAATTTTGGCACAAGGTACAGTATAAACCTGACGGTTGGCTCATTATTACTTATGCATTCTGAAGGAACAATCTTTAATGCTCGAACGGGTGGGGTGCTTTTAGGGTTTTTCGTGGTTGTTCTATGAGGTCTGGGCTTCTTTTAACTGAGGAATGACAGCTATGTTTATTACAATCCCAATATAAACGTCCCTAAATAGACAACAACCCTTATTTTCCACTGTGTTTTCCCAGGCTCTTCCACACAAACATACTCACATTCACAGGGTCCCAGGATTAAGAAAGCAAAGTAAAATTGATAAGACCGTCTCAATGTGTGCTCATGAAATAAGCCTTCTGTTCAATATCTTCATGTATGGATGGTGTATTTTTCTTTACTCAGTAATGGCTAAAATACTGTCAAAGACACATAAGTGACACAGATACCACCAAATTTCCTGTGTGTTTGTGAACGCTTGCCTATGCATTTTAAAGTGGTTTTGCTATTTATCTGTTACTTCAAGTGTAATATTTTCAACTATTTTGTGTGAGAGTTATGTTTAGGGTATAGAAACAAGATACAAATTTATATTACACCTATGAGAGGTGAGTATGACAGAGAGGGAATTGAATTTTAAAGATGATATACTGCAGGTGTGTGTGTGTTGTGTTTGTGTGTGTGTGTGTGAGAGAGAGAGAGAGGGGGGGCGTTCAACAGTATTTTGAAGGTTGTCACTTGTTGGCATCACGGGTGTTGTGTTTGTTCTTGTTGGTGGTCTGAATGTACTGAGGGATTAATTGTGTGTCATTTATCTTGTAAACTTTTGAGTGATGGCCTGTGCGTGTGCGTTTTTCTGTTCACTGCAGGATTGTGCTAATCTGTGCCAAAAGGTCTTTGTGTGCTGCCTTCTCAGTGCTGCCGTATGGAGAGAGTTTCTACATCAGGTACTCAACACACACACACACATTAAATATGTATTTCAGTGAAGGGTCACATTGGGTTATATGTTGTGGTCCTGGCTGAGTTTATAAAGAAAGCTTAGCTGAAGAAGTAGGTTGACCATAATGAGCTGATCTTATTCTTATTTAGCTGGTTAACCAAAGAACATTTACAGAAATTCACCATGGCAACCTAACCCTGCGTCCCAATTCACATACTATCTGTCCAAGTATTTCAAGTATTTAAAATGAGTATTTGTATGTCCCATATTGTAGTCCTACGTGAAAGTATAATGGGCCCTTAAGCAATTATATTGTTTATCTACATAGGCAACAATAATCACTTCCGTAACATGTTAGCATGTACTTGAATTCTCTTTTGCTACACACCAAAATGTATATGCGTACCTCTTAAAAAAGTACTCACGTAGGCATTTTTAAGATTGCTTTAAGTAGGCGAATTGGGATTAAGCAGTTTTCAAGCCCACAATGCATTGTGAAAAATGTATCCAGCAATTTATGTAAAGTTTATTTATTTATTATTAATGTTTATTCAAAGTTTTAGCTATTTGTTATTCCCAAACTTTAGTTTCCAGTTGCTGTCCATGCGCTTAGTGTCATGTATAAATTTTGGGGTCAATAACAAGATGGCAAAGATTGGCAAGATGAGAAATTCTTACTTAAAAGCACCCATCAGATTTATTTCAATGCACATAGTGTATTTATGTTAATTTTTTAGCAATAAAAATTTAATTTTCACCATTTTTATGAACGTTAAGACTTAAAAGATTAGTCAATTTTCTTAAAAGAAAAATCCAGATAATTTACTCACAACCATGTCATCCAAAATGTTGATGTCTTTCTTTGTTCAGTCGAGAAGAAATTATGTTTTTTTTAGGAAAACATTGCAGGATTTTTCTCATTTTAATGGACTTTAATAGAGCCCAACATTTAATACTTAACTTAACACTTAACGTTTTTTTTCAACGGAGTTTCAAAGGACTCTAAACGATCCCAAACGAGGCATAAGGGTCTTATCTAGCAAAACGATTGTCATTATTGACAAGAAAAATAACAAATATACACTTTTAAACCACAACTTCTCGTCATGTAGATCCGGTCGTGATGCGCCAGCTGACCCCACGCAATACGTCATGACGTCAAGAGGACGAACACGAAACTCCGCCCCAGTGTTTACAAGCGTCTTGAAAGAGGACCTTTCCTACGTTGTTGTATGTCAACTGATACTAATTAATGTCTTTGTGTCTATTGTTTAAAATGATCCGCAAATGTGCATTTTATATTTGTAACACGTGACCTCCCTACGTCACTACGCATTTACGTTAGGTCGTGCTGGATCGGACCTAGACGAAAAGTTGTGGTTTAAAAGTACATATTTTTTATTTTTCTTGTCAAAAATGACAATCGTTTCGCTAGATAAGACCCTTATGCCTCTTTGGGATCGTTTATAGACCTTTGAAACTCCGTTGAAAAATACTGTTAAGTGTTGAGTTAAGTATTAAATGTTGGGCTTTATTAAAGTTCATTAAAATTAGAAAAATCCTGCAATGTTTTCCTCAAAAAACATAATTTCTTCTGGACTGAACAAAGAAAGACATCAACATTTTGGATGACATGGTGGTGAGTAAATTATCTGGATTTTTCTTTTAAGAAAATGGACTATTCCTTTAATGGACCTGAAAATGTCAGGTGGTGTAACTGCCAATTGCGCCAAAGAATGAGAAATATTAAATATTTTATCCACCTTGATGGCATGTAAGCATAATCATCAAAAAAATCATTTAAAAATATTATTTTATTAGTTATTTCTTAATGTTTGTTAGTTTTTGTAATATTTGCCCTGACATATTCTAAAAACAGATCTGTTTTTAAATAATCTTTGACAAATTATGTAAAAATGTATGTAAATAGTCATATTACACTAAACTAGATGATTATATTTTATTTCACATTTTTTATGAATATATTTATATTTTCATAAAAAAAACTAGTTACACCAATTGACACAGACCGGTTACACCACATTTAAAAAAATTTAATTATCCCCTAAATATTCTGTCAAAATGAAATAAAACCAGAAATTTAGACTTAAAAAAGAAAATGTATGCAAGTAATCTGCAAATTTATTTTGAAATGTTTATAATTTTATATTTAAATGAACCACACAGACACAAATTAATGTCACGTCATTTCATTGACCCTTTTATTTTATTTTAGGGTGTACTCACATTAGTATTAGTGCTGTCATAGTAGCATTTGGGACAAGCAAACTGATATAAGAAATACCTCGAATGCACTGTAAGTCCCTTTGGACAGCCATTTGTAAGTTCAATCAGGTTTTACTGCTCTTCTCTGGGGATTTGGATCTAGGGAACTCAAAATGTTTCCCACATCCCTGGTCTGTGACTCTGACGTGACACAATCATCAACCTCCCTCCATTCCCACCCTCTCTCTAAAAGAGATAAACAAGGAAACAGACCTTGGGAAACAGTTTTTTCTCCTTCATACTTTCCCCTCATTTTCTCATATATGCACATAAATAGATAGAAAAAGAGAGGAAATTGCAGCCATTTGACACAAGCAGACTAAAAGTATAGATAAGAAAGTCGAGAGGATGTGAGTCTGTTTCATTTTATAACCCCATCTGTAAGTGCTTATCACTCGCTCAGTTACTCACAGCTCAACTCGGGTATCCAAACCTCATCTGTTTCTCTTTCTCAGTGACCCTCGCTTGGATGACCAGCGGCGGAGACACTCATCCGGTGGGATATCCTCCACACTGGAGATGTTTCCTGGCATGGAGGGGGTGGAGCTTGGCATGTACGGCAGGGTAAGAACTCCCGCCACACCTGTCAGTCATTTTGTCAGGGAACTGACAGTCAACCTGCGGCTTAAATCTCTTCATTCATTGCACCCCTGGAGGTAAGGTGTTTTTTTTTATATATATCTCAGGCTGATAGGCTGTTGTGATCTTATTTGTTGTGCAGACGGTGTCATATGCTCAGTTCCTGTACCCTACAAATGCTCTTGACCGCCACAAACCCTCGGTGCCCGTGGATCTGGCGCTACCTATGCCCTATTCCAGAAACAGCATCCCGCACAGTTATCCACCCTCCCGCCTCAACAGTGCTGTGGGCCTTGACCTAGGTAAAAACATGCACATTACATTGCATTAACTCATTCCCCCCCAGCCTTTTTTTGAAAAGTTGCCCGCCAGCATTTTTTGTGATTTTCACAAAAGTTTTTTCTTCTGAAAATAAATAAACATACAAATATCACACAAAAAAAACAGACCCTCTGCCCTCAAACAAACTATAAACAAACAAACAAAATGGGGAAAAAAACATTTTATCCTATCTATATTTTTTCTCTGCTTATAAACTCTTAAATATGGGGATTTTTCTTTAAAAAAGTTAAAAAGCTGAAATAATTGCATTTTTGTGAAGGAATTTAGTTAGAGATCAGATTCAGAACGATTATCAAAACATACACAGAGTTTAAAATTAGTGTATAATTTTTTTATAAATTGGGTAAATGTGCCATCTAGTGGATAATCGCGGTATTACAGATTAACATAAAAACTCATCAGGAATTTTTTTTATGCAAATGATAACTCGTCAATGGCGGGGAAAGAGTTGATGGTTTTATCCAAAGTGACTTACAGTGCATATATTTTACTTAAAGTGCAATTCATATATTTTTATCAGTATTTGTGGTACATAGGGTTCGAACCCATGACATTTTGCTATTGCAAAGTTCTACCAGTTAAGCTAATATTACTATTACTTTTATTAGGTTTTTAACTTATTTATAACTAATACAGAGTAACTATAATTCATTGCAAGCATTTATAATGCATGCACACACTCCTTTCCTTTGAAGATTTCTTGAAGACTGCTTGACTTAAGTGTGTGTGTCATTTGCATTTATAATACATTTGACAGACGCTTAATCCAAATGAATACATTTTATGTGCTCGTTTTATTGGAATCAAACCCATGACGTTGGTATTGCAAGTTTAGCTACATATGTGTCATAATACCTCAAAGCAATTCAAGCTAAATGTGGATGTGAAGAGATTTCACAGTGAATGCATCTAATAAAAATAACTGACAGGAGCTTAATAATATATTATTCACAAAGTGGGTGGGGACATTTCAGTCACCCTGGCAGTCATAGTTATTATCACAGTGTCTCAGGCACAGATGCATGAGTCTGTATGTGTCATTGTTACTAATGCTGCTATTTCTGTACAGTATTTAAATAGTGTGTGAGTCATTAGCACTGCTCTTAGTGTATCTTATTTAGCAACCCTACAATAGAGGCACATGTGTCAGCTGATGATTGTATTTAATATAATTACGTACTGTTTTTCTAGTGTGTTTATCAGTATAGCCCTACTTGGTCAACAAAAATGACCTTCTTTTCTTTTCTAGGTCTTGAAGACAGCGATTATGACCCTAACATGCTCAGCGACCCCCAGTGGCCGTGTGGGAAACACAAAAGAGTTCTCATCTTTGCCTCGTATATGGTGAGATGATCAAATGAAATTGAAGAGATCCAATAAAATAAATCTCTCAGTCAAAATGCATTTTACTCTCTCTCTCTTTCACAGACAACAGTAATAGAGTACGTCAAGCCATCAGATCTAAAGAAAGACATGAATGAGACTTTCAAGGAAAAATTTCCCAACATCAAACTCACACTGAGCAAAATCAGAAGGTACATACACACACGTACACTCACCTAAAGGATTATTAGGAACACCATACTAATACTGTGTTTGACCCCCTTTCGACTTCAGAACTGCCTTAATTCTACATGGCATTGATTCAACAAGGTGCTGAAAGGGTTCTTTAGAAATGTTGGCCCATGTTGATAGGATAGCATCTTGCAGTTGATGGAGATTTGTGGGATGCACATCCAGGGCACAAAGTTCCCGTTCCACATGACTGTATGGGCCATTTTAGTACAGTGAACTCATTGTCATGTTCAAGAAACCAGATGATTCGAGCTTTGTGACATGGTGGATTATCCTGCTGGAAGTAGCCATCAGAGGATTGGTACATGGTGGTCATAAAGGGATGGACACGGTCAGAAACAATGCTCAGGTAGGCTGTGGCATTTAAACGATTCCCAATTGGCACTAAAGTGTGCCAAGAAAACATCCCCCACACCATTACACCACCACCACCAGCCTGCACAGTGGTAACAAGGCATGATGGATCCATGTTCTCATTCTGTTTACGCCAAATTCTGACTCTACCACCTGAATGTCTCAACAGAAATCGAGACTCATCAGACCAGGCAACATTTGCTGTTGTAGCCCATCCGCCTCAAGGTTGTGCGTGTTGTGGCTTCACAAATGCTTTGCTGCATACTTTGATTGTAACGAGTGGTTATTTCAGTCAAAGTTGCTCTTCTATCAGCTTGAATCAGTCGGCCCATTCTCCTCTGACCTCTAGCATCAACAAGGCATTTACACCCGCAGGACTGCTGCATACTGGATGTTTTTAGCTTTTCACATCATTCATTGTAAACCCTAGAAATGGTTGTGCGTGAAAATCCCAGTTACTGAGCAGATTGTTCAATACTCAGACCGGCCCGTCTGGAACCAACAACCATGCCACGCTCAAAATTGCTTAAATCACCTTTCTTTCCAATTCTGACATTCAGTTTGGAGTTCAGGAGATTGTCTTAACCAGGACCACATCTCTAAATGCATTGAAGCAACTGCCATGTGATTGGTTGATTAGATAATTGCATTAATGACTAATTGAACAGGTGTTCCTAATAATTCTTTAGGTGCGTGTATGTACGCCCCAATGTATTTGTTGCCAATCTGAATAGCGAGTGCTTTATAATAATAATAATGAATGGATTAATGTGAACTTTCTTTCTCTATCATCAGTCTAAAGAGAGAAATCCGCTCAGTGGGTGAGGAGTCCGGTCTGCAGCCGGTCACAATAGCGATGGCGTACGTATATTTCGAGAAGCTGGTGCTACAGGGACATCTGAACAAGCAGAACAGAAAGCTGGTGACGGCCGCTTGTCTCCTGCTCGCTGCTAAGATCAGCAGTGATCTGAAGAAACAGGAGGTCAAACAACTGATTGATGTGAGTTAAAATCATAAAAACATAATGTACAAAACATTTTTTGAAAATATAACCTTGTGTCTCCTTCATCAGTCATTGAAAAATCATTAACCACTCGCAGAATGGTTATTTATTTCTTTTGAAATGTATATGTCTTTCTCTTCCTTTTCCTATAGAAATTAGAGGAGAGATTTCGAATAAGCCGTCGGGAGTTGATCGTGGTCGAGTTCACCGTATTGGTGGCTTTGGAAATGGCTCTATACTTACCGGAAAGTAAAGTCATGCCTCACTACCGCAGGCTGGTTCAACAAACCTGACATGTGAACATGGCATGAAAAAGTGGTGATGCCCGTCGGTGGTGTCAGTGCAAGCACACATTAATACAACGCTCTGATCCAAATGATGCTACTTTTAGCACTCAGGCCAGTGTTATTTATTTTCATACCACCATGGGAATTGTGTTAAAGGAAAGATCTAGAAGTTAAAAAGAGACTTTTCATTTAAAACACTTAGAAGGGAAGTGTGTGAAGAGTGCATGCATGCTTGTTTTAAACATTCCATATCTATTTACCAAAAAATAACATTTATTTATAGATGTCACCTTTTGTGTATTTTAGATGTATCATCCACTGTAACATGAAAGCACTTTTTCTAAACATAATGCAATAATAATATAACCATTAGCACAGATGTCACGCGAATATGCACTTATTTTTATAACATACTTCCATAGCATTACCGAGTGACTGATCCTACAATGCCGTACCGTAGTATTCAAACCTAATCTCTTTATGTCTCTGACAGCCTTATTGTGGGACTCTGCTGCACTTTATTGAAAAGAGTGCTCTATATTAGAGCTAATATGTGAAAAGGCACATTGGCTGTGCTGCTATGTCTGGATCTAGAATGAATTTATATTTATATGTCTAAACTTTGTCAAAAACTATAGACGTGACATCACAGTGTACTGTTTTATGAGATGGATATAAACACATTGTTAGCAATAGAATGAGACTCTAGATGTTAAACAGGGTTTTACCCCCACAATCTATGCAATATTTAAAGCGTTACTCTAGACAAATATTAAAATTACCCCATGATGTATTCACCCTCAACCAATTCGAAATACACATGTCCATCATCTTTCAGACGAACACAAATGTACTCTGAAAGATGATGGACGTGTATTTCGGATTGCTTGAGGGTGAGTAAATCATGGGGTAATTTTGGTTTTTGGCTGGAGTGTCGCTTTAACATTATATATTTTTCCATTTAATTGCAAAACATATCACACCTACCCAGCAGAAAGGCTCTGTTGTTGTGTGAAAGGTCATGTGTGTGGTTTTGTACTTTATAGAATGATTTATTTTATATATGTTTAATGCATTTTAGTCCTTGTTTCTATTATGTACTGTCAATGTTGGCCACAGTTTCCGTTATATTTTTATGATTGTAGAATAATTTTTCCTTTAATGTCCTTATCCTGATACTGTGACCTTGAGAGGTCCAAACTGAGACATTTGCACGTTTTTGATCCTTTGCAGTGAGACGCAGTGTTTATTTTGTTCATGATGCTGGGTTGCTGCTGCCATCTGCAGGAAACATTTTGCAATCACAGTGTGTCAATAAAAAAAATTATAAGGAAGGTAAAGGCATACTAGATATTTGGAAATAACACATAGAGGAGACTGTTTTCAAGTTTTTTATTTATTTATTTTTTGTAATTGTTATGCTTGTGTTTAAGAATCCCTTAGCTAAATAAAATAGCATTCAGTTAAAGTGCCTGTGAGTTTTTTGTTGAAAGTAATGGGATTGTATTTAGAGATTTACACTGTGATTTTATTATAATCTGTAATACTTCCTGCACATTTGTCCTGTTAGAATTGTCTATTGTAAAAATGTGCAAATATAAACCAGCTGTTTAAACTGAGAAATATGCTAATAAATCCTCTTACTTGTAGCCAGTTAATAAGTTATTGAGTGTTTTATTAACAGTGTGTTTACTTTGTTTCATTAGTGGTTTTGCATACACTTTAAAAATAAACGCTGCTAAATAGCACTAAAAGTAGTTCACTGGCTTGTAGGGGTTTGACGAGATCTCGCGAGATTAAATATGTATCACAAATTGAATTAGGTCATGGTGAAATGCTGTCCTTTCTCAAACAAAAGCCTGCATCCTTTTGAGGTTCCATTTGTAGACTCCATATATCATAAAGACGTCTTATTACAGAATATTAACAATTATAAAGTTTACTAATATTGTAAATTGTTGTTATATGCTTGCTCAGTTAACTGAAATAAACAAGGCTTGATGACGTGTGCAACCTGCAGATGCGACCTCCGGAGGATGCAGCTTTCTGTCAACATTATCCGTCTGCACAAGCGGAGGCTGCAGTTTCAGGACCGCAGTTTCAGGACCGCAGTTTTAGGACCCTCGTTTTTTTTAACAGCGCAATCTAGCGAAACTGTAGCCTCTGGTGGTGCAGGCAGATGCTACTTGAAAAAAGTGCCACAAATGCATATTTTCACCCAATTTAAACTACTTTTAAAGTTTTAGATGTTTTTAAAGGTTTATTACACCCAAATACTGCTTTCTTTATTTAAATTAAATCTGATTTTTAGGAATGTTAAGTAATTATTGGCTCTACGTTGCATTATTTAATAACTCATCGAGTAAAATAAACAAGGAATCGTGTACTTTAGCCTTTTTAGTCAATCACATATTCAAGAACAGAGGGAATACACAAGGATGACTCTGGGGTAGATTTAAAATTTTTGTATTTATAAAATTATATATTGCAACAGTTGAATTTTAACACACACAAAAAAAATAGTGTAACACTTTACAATAAGGTTCATTAGATAACATTAGTTAATGTATTAACTAACATGAACAAACCATAAGCAAAACATTTGTTACAGTATTTATTAACCTTAATCTTTAATTAAGCTAAATAAAGCGTTTAATTGTTTTTTCATGTTAGTTCACAATTCATTAACCAACTATCAAGTATTACTAATTGTTGAAATTAACATTAACAAATATTAATAAATGCTGTATAAGTGCAGTTTATTATTAGTCCATGCAATTAATGTAGTTAACTAATGTTAACTAATTAACCTTATTGTAAAGTGTTACCCAAATTTGTTAATGATGTGAACAACATAAGAACTGCATGGACAACGTCTTCACTGACTCCTAAGTGAGAGAAAGATAAAGAAATGAATGAAACCAGGAACATTTAGTTGAACATGTTCAACAACTCTTTAATTTTTGATTTCAAACTTTAAAGATTTTAGTCACCACAGAGCACACACATTATATACGGTACAAAATTATATCAATCTTCATACCAAGTAATGTTCATATTAGTATTGCATAGTGTTCATTACAGGATCAAAGGTTCTTGAAACATTCATGTCAATGAAGCACATCTGAGCAGATAAAAAATAATAATAGAGAGAGATAGATAAATATAAATATTAAATATTTAAAGCACACATTGTGATGTATGCAGCAGCAACTGGATGCTCTCCCCTCTTTTTTTCAATTGTTTGTCTATGATTCGATTAAATTCCTCCACTTCACTGAAATAGTACATAAAGAACATAATCACTGATTAACAAAAATGCTTTTAAAAAGTGGTACACAGTACAGTACAGTACAGTACAGTAAACAGTAGATGACACAATCTAACACATGGTATTTTAACAGTCAATTATTATGATGGCCTACTGTTATGTCTGACTATAAAAATGTCACATGTCTCAATCAACATTAAAACCACATCTAAATGAAGAGACATATTCATAACATGTATTGTGTGGTAACGTCAAAAAGGCTGACTGTGATCATGTGACAGTTAAAACATATTTATATTATTTTAACTAAAAAAAAGAAACGAGTAACTAACTAACAAGTTTTTACAACCAGCGTAATACAGTTTTCTTGTACTCTCACTAAGTCAACACAAGCTTTTATGCAACAGTTTAATTAAAAACGAATGTGCTAACAAGTTATTTACAGCATTATTCTATAAAAAGCACGTTGAATGACCTCTGTGTATGAAATGTGCTACACAAATAAACGTGCCTTGCCATATTACGTATGATGGATATGCAAGACTATTTAGCAAATCACAATCACTATGTTAATCGGCTATGTTAACTTTCCAATGAAATGCATCACGATTGTATTTAATGTTCAAATAAAAATTGATTCAAACTTGATACTCACACTCTGCTTGTCATCCATCTTTGTTGGTCCTCTAGTTCGCTAGGTGGCGTTGTCACTAAAAACCTAGGGTCCTATAACTGCGGTCCTATAACTGCGGTCCTATGACTGCGGTCCCGAAACTGCAGTCTCCGCTTGTGCAAGCAGATGCTGTTTGAGAAACGGCCACTGTCTATCAGCATAAAGTTAAGTTTCTTGCTAAAGCTTTTCTTGTGCAATGTGAATACATTATATTCTGTCTTTTACTGCGTGTGTTTGGGTTTCCAATGTTCGTCTTAGACGCGTTGTGTTTGTTGATGTGAAGTAGATTATACCTCAGAGTTCACCTGATTTTATCTCTGCATGTTCTTGCTCAAGAATAACAGTGGCTGTATCATTTCTACTGTAAAGAATTGGACAAATATTAAAGATTTAAATGTATTTAAACGTTGTTTGGCTAAAGTAAACGTTTTCTCAATCTAAATAAGTGAAAGTAACAGAAGCGGGTTCGTTAGCGCCCCCTGCAGGCATCTGTTATAATACTTAATGCTGTTTTTTATGTGTTTACTTGTTTTGATACTTTATTTGAACCAGTTATTATTGCATCGTCATTAATATGTCATTTTAAAGGTTATTGCTCACTTGGGTCTATTTTTATTACCAAAAAATATTAAAGTCGCCATGAAACGGAAGTAGCAGTTGCCTCATTTTCCCCGTGGTGACGTATATCCGAATGAAACGGCTTTTGTGATGAAATAAGGCAGGGCTGGATTTAACTTTTGTCCATCGAGATCTGATTGGATCGTTTAAAGTTGGGTCGTGTTGCTAATTGCTAATCGCTGCGATCTTCTACCGGACCCCGCCCACCTGCCATACTTTTGACTGGAAGTGAAGAGATATCGTTTTGAGGAGGGGAGGAGATTTGCATTTTTGATTAAAGATTATGAGAACACACAAATTTTTTTTAAATAATGAAGCTCACAGATAAGTCATTTGTTAATAATACCACAATATTAAAAAAATATATATAGTTTTTCATTTCAATTTCATTGCGACTTTAAATTACTTCATTATCAATTAGAAAATAATTGTTAGGGACAGTCCTAGATTAGTTAAAACATCAAAATTTGTTTCTATGATTTCAGTTTCCCATTCATTTCTATTATCATTGAGGAAAAGTAAAAATCTCAATCTCAAACCCGATCTTGTGTCTTGTCTCGTCTTGTGAATTCAGTGTCTTGTCACACCCCTACTGGATCGTAATCATAGAGGAACCATTTTAAGTGCCATATAGCACCTATATAGTACCTGTGTAGAACCATTTTATGCTATAGATCCATATCTGGTGTTATAGTGGTGCTATATCACCCCCGGGTGGTTCTTCATAGGTGCTATATAGCACTAAAATGGTTCCCCTATGAGTACGAGATTTTAGAGTGTTTAGAGTGTACAGTAACTAGTGAGACTGGTCATAATTTTTTAAAGGTCTTGACCGCGTTTGTACTCTGTCTCTTCTCAGAATAAGAGAACTCTTGATTTCTTTTACTCTTGACAGACCAGTGTTTTTTCAATTTGTGCTACCTTGTCAGATTTTGCTACCTCCCATAGAAAACATACAACAGTAACTACTAAGCCCAACTCTTGCCCTAACCAAACACCTAAACCTAAGACAACGCGAGGGTAGGACAATCTGATGGGTAGAATCAGAGCCCATTAGAAAGAGAGTCACGTCAACTCTGTTCACTTTTAATGAGGTTTTTTACAGCCTCTCAAGAGTTTACAGAAGTTACTGTCAGCCCAATAGAGCTATATTAGCAATACATTTGAATCAAATATATATATATATATATATATGAAATCATAATGTAATAACCATGCACAAAAATAAAAAATAACTTGGTCTATTCAAAGGAGCAAACAAACTTTATTCACTAGAGAAACACAAAAAATTACATATTTTCACAAAATGAAAAACACCCATTCATTCTTGCAAAATAAAACAAAAACATTTTAAATACTTTGTAAAACAATCTGAAATTAATTTAAAAGCATTTATAATCACAAATGTTATAAATATATATATATATATTTCAATTTCAAACTTAATTATTAGACTTATTTACAACGGTTCATAATAACATATGGATTTTTGTACATCATTGTATTAAATGAATTATAATGGACAATTATAAAAAGCTGTTTTGTATGAAATTATCTTTTCTTTAAGTGATAAAATGTTAACAATTGTTTACTTATACATGTGCATGCTACTGAGATTTCCACCGGTATTTCAACAAATACGTTTTTGCCATTTCCACAGCTCTGTTTTTTTAACATGTTCATTGTTTGGTTCACTTGCACTGCTGTTGTATGACTGCTATAACACTTGAAATCTTTACATGTGGCTTCATAGTGGTATTCAGGAAACATGTCAAAATGTTTTGTCAGTCTGTGGAAAGAAGGTAAGATTTTAAAACATGTAATGCAAAACCACTTTATAACATAATAGCCTGGTTTCACAAACAAGGCTTAGCTAAAGCCAGGACCAAGCCTTATTTAAATGAAGATGTTTAAGCATCTTTTATAAACATGCCTTAGAAAAAGACGTTACTGGTGTGTATCTTGAGACAAATCAATGGCTCTGGTATATTTTAGAATCTGTCAGTGCAAGTTACTTTTAGTTGAGACAGCTCAAATGTTTTTTAGTCTAGGACTAGCCTTAAGCCTCCTCTGTGAAACCGGGGCAATATGAAAAATGTCAAATCTGAGCTACTTTTAGATGTAAACACAAGTATTTTTACTTTATTCAAGTACATTTTCAAGTATCTGAACTTTATCAGACCATTTTCTTTTACATTCTGAAGCACATATCATACTTTTTATTTCACTATTTAACATCATGTAATACTTATTTACATTGAAAATCTAGTACTTTATTACTTTAACTCAAGTAAACGCAGCTAAAAGTTGAAGAATGTACTAAAGTATTAATGGAAAAAATAACAGGTCGTTTTTATGATATGTAGAGGAGTGAGTCGGTATTATTCATGATTCTTCCACTGAAAGACACTACTTAAAAAAAGTACTTGAGAATTAACTGTTGTTTTATACACACATGAAATGCCACTAGTAACTACATTTATGCATTTTACAAGGCATGCAACTAACATAACAGAATAATTGTATGAATTTTTCTTACTTGCATTTCCAGGGTTTTATTTTGTTGTTCTTGTACAGGTTCACTCCTCTGCAATCTGAACGATTTATGTTTTTGTTATGTTGATCTAAAATTTGATTGAATTGTTCTTTATTGCAGGGCTGACTGCAGTCAAAACAGTCCTGAGATTTAAGATGGTGAGCAGATGCGGCAGCAGAAAGAGCCACCTGATAAAAAAACAAAGCACGTGTTAGTAAACACAAGGCTTCTTTCAATCTCTATCTCATTACTTACAGTACAATTCATTTGTTCATGATATCATAACAAACAGTGAAACATGCATTTTATAAACACTCTCATTCATGTACATGTTTGTACTCACCAACAGCAAGCAAATATTCATTCTTCAAATCTTTCACAGCCCAGAAACGTCTAAATCCACTGATCCACAAGGCAGAGCAGGAATGCAGGTATGGAGTGATTCCCAATGACATTTATACCTTGAGCTGGACGCTATTAAGGATTTTACAGTGACGTAGTCCACCAAGCTCTTTCCAATACGACAAATTTGCATGAAACAAACAGCGGTGCAGGTAATGCCTACTCTATTTTCCATAAAGATGCCGTTACCTGTGCCGATTCAGGTGTGGGATTGGACTCTTTTTCAACTTGTGTAGGGAGGGTGACATAATCTCACCGGAAGAGAAATAAAAAAAAATAAAGAGCAAATACAATACTGTGCTGACAGTGATAATGCTGCAGGCCAATAGAGACATTATTACAGTATCTATCACAACAGCAGGTCTTAACATTTCATATTCTATACATATATTCTTTTATTGTATATAATTTTCAATGGGGTGGTTTCCCAGACAGTGCTTAAGACTAGTCCCAGACTAACTTAAATGTTAGTGTTGTCTTGATATCATTTTATCATATAGTCTACATAGACATTTTCCCTGTGTGCTGAATTATGTAGTAGAATAAAAGATAAACAACCTATGTAGCCCACACATCAGCCTACACGACTTCTCCAGAGTTTGATACCGATGGTTATATTGCACCTGTGGTAGAAACCATCTTGTGTCTGTCTATTGTATTTATGATTTGTTTATAATACTGTGAAAAGGTCACTTTCATTATAAATGTTTGCATGTCATCAGGTGTAACCCACATTGGAGAAAGTTGCGTATGCATCTCTTCGTCCCGAAATGACTCTTTAAAGTATTTAACATTACATTATCATCATTTTTTAAAGATTTGACAGTATGTTTGAATTACAGTATATGTGAATTGGTTTATTTCAAATCCCTCGTTTTGTCGATTTTTTTTAGATCCCAGCAATAAGCAAGATAGAGGAAATTTCAAAAAAGAAAATTGAGACTGAGTTTTGTTTAGATGTGGAGTATGCAAAGTAACTTTTGATCTGAATCTGATACTGCAGGTAGTAAACACAAACTTGTGTCTATTATTCGATCACATGTCCTTAATGGGATTCCCTCTCAGTGGGATTTTCTTACCACAACATGTAAATGAAATGGAGGAAAGGAAATTCCATTCAGAGAGTCTTGTGTGAATCTCATGACCATTGACGCTTCCATAATAGCCGTTTCCTAATCCGTCACTTGAAGGATTTTAGGATCTACTTTTACTGTTATGACTATAAGGTCAATTCTGAAAAATCTGTAATAGTTTTAGAGAAAAAAACAAGCCACCTGAAAAAACACATTGTAAAAAGTAATACCTAGATCTAACTTATAAAAAGTGAGGCAAGTGACTGCAAGTTTTAGGTTGAGTCAACTTGCAACCTTTTTTAAGTATATTGAACACACTAACAATACTTAATATGAATGCAATAAAATTTAGTTGAGTTAACTAATTGTACTAGTATTACTCAGTTAGATAAACCTACTTTTCTTGGTACAGGTAACATATTTATGGTTAGTTGTTGTTTTTATGCCGTGAGATGAGGGCTAGAAACGTTTATTCAAACAACGCACCCACTCAGTTTCGTTTTGGGCAGCTGTAAAGCGTGACATACTTCAGTATGCAGTCTATGCACAAGCACCAGTCTTCTGAACAATGGTAACTACAAAACTCAAAGAAGAAACAGAAACTCTTTCAAATATCGAAGATAAATGAACATTAAACACTAACAAGTCTTTCTTTTTAGTTAAAAACAAAACAAAAAAGGTTTCAATTCAAATTTCACTCTCCAAATGCAGTCCCATGCAAAGCATGCTGGGAACTGCAAGTCCAATGCCTAGTTAGTTGTGTTTATTAAAATAATTCATGTAGTTTTAACACAAAATTATTAAGTTAATTTCTTTCTTACAAATTTAAATTGATTATACATAATAAAATTAAGTTGAATTTACTCAATAATGTGTTCATTTAGAATTAATCAATTTATTCCAATTTTTATTTTATTTTAACTCATATTTTGATTAAAAAAACAAGAATTAAAATTTTTTAATACAGTTTACTCAATTTATTATTTTTAAATCTACTAAGGCACAGAAACACTTTTTACAGTGCACATTTGAGTCTTTCTGAGACGATTCATTGCTGATGTGCCTCTATAGCTTAATTGTTAGAGCAAAGGTCATGGGTTTGATCCCCAGCTACATACATAGATGAGAAATGCATAGCTTGAAGGCAAATAAAGGCAAGTAAATGTATGTAGCACTGATAATAAAGCATGATTACTAGTGTTTAGTCTAGTTTATTTTTTTTTATACCACAGGTTTGTTAAATGTTTTATTCTGATTGGTTGAAAAATGTTCCATAGGTGTTGATTATTTTTTCTGTTAACCGCACAACTAACTTAAGTTTTGTAAAACTTAAATCAGGGGTGTCCAATCCTGCTCCTTATAGGGCCGGTGTTTCTACAAAGTTTTGCTAAACTCTACAGGACACAGGCCCTCCAGGAACGAGTTTGGACACCCCTGACTTAAATGTACTAATATAACTCAGGCCTAGTCCTGAATTAAGCTAAAACCTGTACGGGAAACTGGCCCTAAGATGTTGAGACCAAAACCAGACCAATATCTAAGCAGGGAGAAGCCAAATCGACTCCAAAAAAAGCGCTCCTCAAATTCATCTGAAAAATATCCACAACCCTAAACCTAAATGTCAGAAAAATAATTTGTAGTAATAGTAGTGAATATTACTTGTAGGGATGTTTCAATGGTTACTATGAGCAAACACATACAAACATTAAGGAGTTAAAATTATCATCATTATTTTCTATGTTGCATCATTCACTATAACAACATCATTCATTCAAAGCAGCTGATTCATTCAGTAACAAAAACACACAACAGTTCTGTGATAGATTGTATGAAAAAAATGGAAAAATCTTTTTTTTTAATTGTGTGTCATGTTTTGGACATTATGGACATTAATTGAAACCACTCCCACATCCTATAAGTTACAATTCATTAGTTTATTGTCTCATTGTTTCTGTTTTCTTTTGTTGTTGTTTTATGTAAGGTGTTCTGTTTCCTGTCGTTCTTCCTAGACAGCAGACGACCCGGGCCGGATATTTAAAGATACAATTTTATTGATTATTGTGGCAGATGCTGTAAAACTTAAAACACAAAATGCTTGGAAAAACATTGCTTCCAAAGACTTTTAAATGTGTGCCAATATTTTAAGCCTATGCTTTAAACAACAAAAAATGCACCATGAATGTTGATACTTTGTGGACCTGCAAAATGTTTTCACTGAAAGTCTGATCCGTCCAAAACAAAGAAAATATTATATCAGCGTTTTTCTTTGGAAAACCTACATTCCAAAGCATATTATCATAATTTTTACTCCACTACATTTCATAATTTTAAGTTTTTGGTTTATATTTAATATTTAAGTACATTAAACATCTAGTTTTTTATCTTTTACTTAAGTAAAAAGTACTTCTGTATTTTTACTCAAGAAAAGTAAAAGTACACAATTTTTATGTAATCAGGTATTATCAATTTTAGTATGCAATATAAAAGGAATTCACAGTATGATTCTATGCTTTAGAATGTAGTGAACATTTTAGTAAAGTAAATTTTTTTCCCAAGACAAACACTCTGATAAAGCACAGATGCTTGGAAAATTTACTTAAAAAGTAGTGTCCGCCTCTGCATGTAGATATTTTGTAAAACACAATAGCAGAAAGGCACCATAGTGAAAGTTCATGTTGAACAGCAGACTCCTCTGTTTTGAATATGATCTGGGTGAGGAAGACTAACCGCAGTGTGCATATAAAAAGCAGAAGTAACTGAGATGGCTCTAACCATGATAGGTAATATTCCATACATGGAGAGAATCCTACAGCCGGGATTCCCTTCCTATGGACTATCCCGACCACAATGGGTTGAAGAAATGCTGCTTACCAGGGATGAACGAGGATTTCTCCATCATGACCAGACAGGAATCCCCTTTATAATTATTGGTGACATTAAATGTTGTGCAAGTCGTAGGCCAACACAAACTTTGCTGGTTTTAAAGGGGCGGTGAATTTGTCGATTTTTTTATACTAACTGTTGTCTGATGTCTACTTATGATGTTCGCGTGGTTTTTACATTCAAAAACATCAAAAACAATAAGTAATACACTATTTTGTAACATGGATTAGTGGCTTTCTGGAGAAAAGCTTTGTTTGAAGGGGCAGACCGCATTGAAGACCTGGACGTAAATGCCCACTGCTATGATTGGACGGCTTCATTCCCCTTCATTACATGTGGGCAAATGTTATAAAAACATTAATGTGTGAAAATAGCAGCCGAACACATATATGTTTGAGCCACAAAAGATTCTGGGTGAAAAAGATGATACACACAAATGACAATACGTATAGTAAAGTATAAACAAAACTTTAAACTCGACGTGACTAAATTACCGTATACAACACAGTAAGCGCGCATCAGAATCTAAACTGCGGCTGATAAATCCTTATGACTAACTTTGTATATTTCTATTGTGCTTGTGAGGTTGCTCTTAGATACACGTAATGTTACATACCACAGTTATATGGAAAAAAAAAGCTTTGTTGAGTGTTTGACCTTTCAAACGCAACTTGCCTAAATTACCGTATACAACATAGTAAGCGGGCATCAATCTAAATTGCAGCCGGTAAGTCCTTCCTTATCACTAACTTTGTATATTTCTATTGTTATATTACAGTCGTATTGTTAAGTATTGTACCTTTATTAATCGTTTAATGTTTTAAGTAAATTAAAACAGTCAATCATACGTGTTAAGACACCGATGTTACAACAGGACATATCAAGCGATCTCTTCTAACAAAGCAATAGTGAAACGCAGTAACTTAAATAAAGTTAAATGTTTAACTTACTGTGTATACTGCTGTGTAATTTTTGTCAGATCCAATATTAGTGGTGCTTTTAATCACAGTCTCTCTGCAAATCCAGCATCGACTTCTTTACAAATGACAAACTTTATCCACGCATTCCTAATGTTATGTTCTTAGCCTCCGTTATCCAGCATCTGTGTTCTTCCCATAGACGGTTCTTCTACAACCAAAAACTGCGTTTCCATGGTTACTCTATCATAACAGATCACCGCATTAAAATAAAAATCTCTCAGAAAAAATGTATTTAAAAGTCATTTTGGTTACATTTGGCAATCTTTAAAGACATGTTTACAGATTGTTGAGACACACGTGTGTCACGCGAAGCTGTGGGTGGGGCTACAAAAGTGGTCGTTTTATTTGGCTTTGGGGAGGTGCTTCAATTCTACTTTGACGTCATATTTCTCCGAATTTCTCACTCGGTCATAATACTGGCTTAGTGCCAAAAACTGTTATATTTCAATAGCAGGGACGTTTTCAGTTCTAAAACTTGCAGGATGTTCATTTAAGTATGATGACCTCTTATATAACAAATTATCAAGTTAAAATTGAGTATTTGATTCACCGCTTCTTTAATGACTATCCAAGTTTATTTTTCACTCTCTTTATTAAGATAAATTATAGGACATATGTACACAAAATGTAACTATAAGTTTTGTTTTCAGACTGCTTCATCTTGTTGATTTTTGTTTTTTGAAATATCTGAAAACAGATATTGGAAACACAATGGTGAATTTGTCACTGTAATAATATAGATACAATAATATTGCTGTGAATTTTAAAAAATAAAGAGATGGATTTCATGAAGGTTTACATGGCCTTTATAGTTAAAGCAAAAGCATAAAACATATGTTGTTTGACGAGAGATCACCCTAGTTAAGGGAATTCCCTGTTTGTGTGATATTAGCATGGATGCTTCTCGTCCAATCATATTCAAGGACTGGAGCTAAATATTCTTCCTTTAATAATAACAACAATATATGACATTTATTAGTAATAACAATAACAGTCCAAGCTTTTTTTAAACTAGTCGTGCTGATATTCAACCATAACATACACTTGCTTGTGTTACATTTTATTATATTAATATTTTTATAGCTCCAATATTGAGTAGGAAAGAGTCCTTTTACAGGGATGTTTTCCTGTGTCCGAAGCATCAGGTGTACTGATGACAGCTTTTCCATTTTTAAGTGTACTATTATTAGATGCTAGGCCATATATAAACAGCAATGAGGATTTCCCTGTTTTACAATCGGATCACAGACTAACACTACTGTTTTATCACCACAGGTTTTGCAAGCCCATAGTGTTTTGCATATGATGCACAAGATCTGTAAAGAGGTGGATTGTAAATTGTGTTATATATTGACATGATATTCCCCTGTTTTTTAACTTGGATTTTATTATGCATGACCCAACAACCCTCTTGCTTGTGTCATATTACTTTGATATTAATTTAATATATTGTAAAAATTTATTTTAAAATGGTGTAGTAAGTTTTTTTTTAATCGTTTAGCAAATAACCTTTAATCCTTAGCACACCTTTAGTTTAGTTTATCCTGTCTGAGTGAAAATGTCAATTCCACGTCGCCTTAGGCATCAATAAGTATAAATATAAGAGGGAGTCCTGAATATGTAAAGTAGCTACAGCACAGGGAATCCTTACACTGGTACATGTAAATGTTTGGGAAACACGTTGGTGGATCACGTCATTCATTTTGAAAACTGAACCATTGATGGTCAAAATAAACAAGTAAACAGCCATACAGTATTACAGTTAGACTTAGAAACTTTTACCTGACTGTCTGCTTTTCAGTACAAATCTATCATTTAATGTATTCAACTCTTATAAATACAAATACAGTTTCAAGGCATTACAATGCATGGATGCAAAAAAAAACACTGTAATGCTTAAAATACATTGTTATGCCTCTATTGTACATATATTGTGACATTTTAAAAATGCATTAATGTTAACTTTGCTGCTGTATAGAAATCAAATTTGTAAATATTTGAGATATTAAATAAATTAAACCATTTTGTCTTAGAATTTTCATTTTTAATACATTTTCATATATCTGTGAAATGTAATCACAAATGTGAGTACATATTCATTACTTGGGATGACTGAAACAAAACACATATTTCTTTAGTTTGCATAATACCAAGAAAGAAAACAAATCAACGCATTTCTGGCTTAAACTGGGGGGGGGGGTTCAGTCCAGTATTGGTTAAAGAAACAGTCATGAGACCTTTTAACCTTCTGATGTCTTTGACCAGGAGTAAACTCACCAATTCCAATCCCACATACTAATGGTCCATTACCACAGGCTTTGCATATCTGTATTTTACATATGATGCAAATGAGCCGGCATTAAATTTTTATTTTTGTTGTTTTTTATGGGTTTCATTATAACATAAACTAAAAATATATTTCATTGATTTTATAATGGATCCTATTATGTGTAATTTGGCTACACTTTAACTATGAGAGGAAATACGCGGGAACTGCAATGTTTGCACATAGTACTTCATGAATGTGAAGATTCATATTTCCTTATATTTTTATGATTGTACAATAATTTTTCCTGTAATGTCCTTATTATTATACTGTGACCCTGAGAGGTCCAAACTGAGACATTTGCAGGTTTTTGATCCTTTGCAGTGAGACGCAGTGTTGATTTTGTTCATGATGCTGGGTTGCTGCTGCCATCTGCAGGAAACTTTTTGCAATCACGGGGTGTCATTAAAAAAGTTATTAGGAAGGTTTAACATAAAAGCATCACACATAGATGAGACTGTTTTCTAGTCTGGTTTGTTTTTATTTTGTTTTTATTTATTTATTTTTATGCTTGTGTTTTACCTCCCGAAAACATACAACACTAACCCTTAAGCCCAACCCTCCCCCTAACCAAGCACCTAAACCTAAAAGACAACGCGAGGGTAGGACAATCTGATGGGTAGAATCAGAGCCCTTTAGAAAGAGAGTTGCGTCAACCCTATTCAGTTTAATGGAGTTTTTTTAAAGCAATTGGGGCTCATGGAGCCTCTCAAAAGCTCCCAGAAGTTACTGTCAACCCCATAGAGCTGCAGCAGAAAAGACTGATGAAAGACTTAAGAAGTTTAAAAAATAAGATTGTATATTAGCACTACATGTGAATCAAATTACTTTGTGCATCAATGTGTTTGTAGTGGATTATTGTATGTGTGTATGTATATGAAACCATAATAAATATAATGACCATGCACAAAAATTAGAATAACTTGGTGTAAACAAACAAACTTTATTCACTAGAAAAACACAAAGTATAATATATAAAATGACATATTTTCACACAATAAAAAACACTCATTCATTCTTGCAAAATAAAACAAAAACATTTTAAACACTTTGTAAAACAATCTGAAATTAATTTAAAAACATTTATAATCACAAATGTTATAAATATATATATTACAATTTCAAACTTAATTATTAGACTTATTTCATAACTGGAAATATGGATTTTTGTACATCATTGTATTAAATAAATTAGGAAGGACAATTATAAAAGTCTGTTTTGTATGAAATTATCTTTTCTTTAAGTGATAAAATGTTAACAATTGTTTACTTATACATGTGCATGCTACTGAGATTTCCACTGGTTTTTCAACAAATATTTTGTTGCCATTTCCACAGCTCTTTAGTTCTAACATGTTCACTGTTTGTTTCACTTGCACTGCTGTTGTATGACTGCTGTAACACTTGAAATCGTCACATGTGGCTTCATAGTGGTGATCAGGAAACATGTCAAAATGTTTTTGAGGAATCATGCTGTGGAAAGAAGGTAAGATTTAAAACATGTAATGCTAAACCACTTGATAACATAATGTAGTAATCAAATTAATTTAACTGTTTGTACACAATAAGAATTAAAAAACCCTCACCCTTACTGTATGTGACTTTTAAAACTACACACATGAAATGCCACTACTTACATTTATGCATTTAACAGACACTTTAATCCAAAGCGACTTACAGTGCATTACAAGGCATACAACTACTTAACATAACTGAATAATTGAATTTTTCTTACTTGCATATCCAGGGTTTTATTTTGTTGTTCTTGTGCAGGTTCACTCCTCTGCAATCTGATCGATTTATGTTTTTGTTATGTTGATCTAAAATTTGATTGAATTGTTCTCTATTGCAGGGGTGACTGCAGTCGAAACAGTCCTGAGAATTAAGATGGTGAGCAGATGCGGCAGCAGAAAGAGCCACCTGATAAAAAAACAAAGCACCTGTTTAAGACTTCTTTCAATCTCTATCTCATTACTTACAGTCAGTGTTGGGTGTAACTAGTTACTAAGTAATTAGTTACTGTAATTAAATTACTTTTCCCTTGAAAAAGTAAAGTAAGGGATTACTCTTATTTTTCTTGTAATCTAATTACAGTTACTTTTGATGTAACTAAATACTGTGTATGGACTCTAAAACTATTATGTTAACAGTAATACAAAGGTGGATTTAACATGGTTTAAGTTTAAAATTATCACTATTAACTGGTTGATTATTAGCATTAATATTAATGAGATGCTGGCTGTTTATTAATGCTTAGCACATATCTGATTCTGCAAAACCTTATTCTACGTCCTTAACCCTCCCCATTTCTACCAATACTTAAAATTAACAACTTCTTTAGTATTAATAAGCAGTATTTGGAGTATATTGAGGCAAAAGTAGTTAATAGTTAGTTAATAGAGATGATTGGACCCTAAAGTGGGAGCAGAATAATTGATGTACTTTTATATATTATTTTTTCGAGCCATTTCAAGCCTATCCTTGTATCATGTACTAAATAGGATTTAGAAAGTAATTAGTAATAAGTAATTAAATACTTTTGCGAGAGAGTAATTTGTAAAGTAATCTAATTACATGATTAAAGATGTAATTAGTAACTAGTAATTAATTACTTTTTTTGAGTAACTTACCCAACACTGCTTACAGTATTCATTTGTTCATGATATCATAACAAACAGTTAAACATGCATTTTGTAAACACTTTCATTCATGTACATGTTTGTACTCACCAACAGCAAGCAAATATTCATTCTTCAAATCTTTCACAGCCCAGAAACGTCTAAATCCACTGATCCACAAGGCAGAGCAGGAATGCAGGTATGGAGTGATTCCCAATGACATTTATACCTTGAGCTGGACGCTATTAAGGATTTTACAGTGACGTAGTCCACCAAGCTCTTTCCAATACGACAAATTTGCATGAAACAAACAGCGGTGCAGGTAATGCCTACTCTATTTTCCATAAAGATGCCGTTACCTGTGCCGATTCAGGTGTGGGACTGGACTCTTTTTCATCTTGTGTAGGGAGTGTGACATAATCTCACCGGAAGAGAAATCAAAAACAAAGAGCAAATGCAATACTGCACTGTTTATTTTATACATATATCATATTCTATTCATATATAATTTTATCATATATCATTGCCTAAATATTTATCATTTTGTCATTTGAATCATACTGTATATCATTTTGTGTGTACTGTATATCTATATTATAGTGTTATTGATGTTACATTTTCAATCAAAAGTTAAAATATAATTTAACAAAGAATGATTTTATTACCAATATATATGTTGAACTTTTATGTTTTTAAAAATCCCTAGACAGCAGAAAAATATCAGCCTATACACATGTTTTCTGTTTTAAATGAGAAAATCAAAGTTATGTATTTCTCAGTTATGGATGTGACATTTCTGAAATCTGTGCTTAAAAAACTTAAACCGAGACTTCGCAAGGATATTTAAACCACCAAATATTAACATCTGAGATATCAGTATGGATAAAACATTTTTTAATAATAAGGTTGACATTTACATCGTATTACATATATACGTGTATACTATGTCTATTCCTGCTTTTCTTATCTTAACAATGATATGTAAGCCTTTCTTTATATCTCCCTTGTGCGCCTGCTGGGTTGGATTTAGGAGAAAACAGGGCACCAATAAAAACCCAAATATGATCTCAAAGCAAACATGAAATATTGTTTGTGCAACAACCCTATTCCTAACATGAATAAGTTATGTGCATGTGCGTGTCTGTAAAGCCCACCCTCATAATAAGTAAGGGGATCCCATAATACTGTATATTCAGGCTCCCTTATTCACACTCACAGAGAAAGACATTTTCCCTGTGTGCTCAATTAATAAATGATAAAAAACCTATGTAGCCCAAACATCAGCCTACACGACTTCTCCAGAGTTTGATACCGATGGTTATATTGTGAAAGCCCATGTGGTAGAAACCATCTTGTGTCTGTTTATTGTATTTATGATTTGTTTATAATACTGTGAAAAGGTCATTTTCATTACAAAGGTTTGCATATCACCAGGTGTAACCCACATGAACCATGGAGAAAGCAATGCATATGCATCTCTTCATCCCGAAATTAACCTTTAAAGTATTTAACATTATTTTATCATCCGTTTTGAAAGATTTTACAGTATATTTGAATTACAGTATATGTTAATTGGTTTCTTTTAAATCCCTCTTTTTGTCGATTTTTTTAGATCCCAACAACAAGCAAGATATTCCAATGGAGAGGAAATTTCAAAATAGAAAATTGAGACTGAGTTTTGTTTAGATGTGGAGTATGCAAAGTAACTGTTGATCTGAATCTGATACTGCAGGTAGTAAACACAAGCATGTGTCTATTATTCGATCACATGTCCTTAATGGGATTCCCTCTCAGTGGGATTTTCTTACCACAACATTTAAATGAAATGGAGGAAAGGAAATTTCATCTCATGACCAATTCATTGTAGAGGTGCCTGTATTGCTTAATTGTTAAGAGCATAAACTACCAATGCAAAGGTCATGGGTTTCAACCCAGGAAACACACAGACTAATAAAAATGTATACCTTGTAATGCATTATAAGTCACTTTCAGGGGCGTCATGCACCAATTTTTTTAGGGGGCAGAGTGTGCACAATTCACAGAAATTGTGCATACACAGACATCAAACGAATTATATTATAGAGCTTTCAGTCTTTTCCATAGCACTTACATTTCTAACAATATGAGCGCCCCTGCCTTCATGCAAAAAACTCCAAAATAAAAGTGTTGACTCACTTTCATATCAAATACTATTCAATCGGAATAATGACGTGATATTGGTATCATATTTAAAACAGAAACGACATGTTTTATTTATTTAAGTTTTGTTAAATGACTTGTTTAATTGTGTCATTAATGCATTTTGCACAACAACTGCATTATGAAATTAATGTCATTTTAAATCCATAAAGTATATAAACAACGAAAATGACATAATAGTGATTGATTTTAATGTTCAATGATGATTTAAAAAAATATGTTTAGATAAAATGATTGGAGGAACGGATTTTTGCATTAAATTTTACCTCATATGTGAGCATGTGTGATCCCGCGCCCACGTGATTTCTGGCGAACTTTGGCGTTGTGCAAGATGAATCTAGAAATTTCTAAATATAACGTCGAGACGGTCACATTTTACATTTTCTACACAGAGGAGGTTAACTACACATTACCGTACTGTGGTTTGAAAATTTTGTGAGCGTTTCTTGCACGTTTTAATTCCTCAGATAGCCAAATGCAGCAGCAACATGAAAGCTCGTGAGCGCGCTCACGCTGATGACGTCTGAGGCTGCTCTGACTGGAGCGCCTGCCGCCAGAAAGTAATGTAACATGTTCAAAACACTATAACGGCAAAAATCTCTGAAAAGTGACAAGGATGCAGCACAGAATTAATAATATTGTGCATATAAAACAGATTAAAAGACAAGTTACCGATTGATGGACGCTTGTTTGATTTTCAGGTAGCATGCAAAATCCATTTGGCTCAAAAAACCAAGTGCCCCCTCAGTTTGAATGGGCATGACGCCTCTGGTCACTTTGGATAAAAGTGGCATATTTTAAGATCGGTATGTGCACGTTATTTTCAGTTGAGACAGCTCAATCATGTGTTTAGTTTTTGTGTCTGATAAAGTATAGATAAATAATTTTGTATAGTTCACTCTGTTTGAAAGCCTGTTTAAATGTATAAAGATTATAAAAGATGCAATCTTATTAATTATTGTGGCAGATATCGTAAAACTTAAACCATAGAAATGATTGGAAAAGCATTGCTTCCAAAGACTTTTGAAGGTATTTCAATATTTTAATCCTATGGTTTAAACAACAAAAAATGAACCAAGAATTATCGGTACCTTGTGGACCTGTAAAATGGTTTCACCGAAAATCTGATCTGCCCAAATCAAAGAAAAGGTTACCCAATTGCATGTAGATATTTTGTTAAAAAATGATAACAGAAAGGCACCATAGTGAAAGTTCATGTTAAACAGCAGACTCTTCTGTTTTGAATATTATCTGGGTGAGGTAAACTAACCACAGTGTGCATATGAAAAGCAGAAGAAACTGAGATGGCACTAACCATGATAGGTAATATTCCATACGAGAATCATACAGCCGGGATTCCCTTTCTATGGGATATCCTCACCACAATGGGTTGGAGAAATGCTGCTTACCAGGTATGACCGAGGATTTCTCCATCATGACCAGACAGGAATCCCCTTTGGGTGCACTTAAATATTGTGCAAGTCATAGGCCAACACCAACTTTGCTGGTTTTAATGATTCCATATTTATTTTTCACTCTCTTTATTAAAATAAATGTGTTTTCTGAGGTCCAAAGCATAAAACATATGTTGTTTGACAAGAGATCAATAAGGGAATTCCTTAGTGTGATATTAGCATGGATGTCTCTCGTCCAATCATATTCAAGGACTGGAGCTAATTATTCTTTCTTTAATAATAACAACAATATATTACATTTATTAATAATAATAGTTATTTCCAGTCCAACCTTTTTTTAAACTAGTCGTTCTGATAAACAACCACAACATACTCTTCCTTGTGTTACATTTTAGTATATTAATATGTTTTAAAATTAATGCTGAGGTATGCAATGTTTTTGACCTTTTACCACATGGATGACTTACGGATGACATGACTTACTGACCTGTACCTTAAGAGAATACAATATTGAACGAAAGAGTCATGTGACTTTTTACTTTTATCCTGTCTTAAAGCAGGTGTGAGAGGTGTATTTGATGACAGCTTTTTCACTTTTAAGTGTATTATTAGATAGATAAACAGCAATGAGGATTTCCCTGTTTTACAATCGGATCACAGACTAACACTACTGTTTGTTCACCACAGGTTTTGCAGGCCCATAGTGTTTTGCATATGATGCACAAGATCTGTAAAACGGTGGATTGTAAACTGTGTTATAAATTGAAATGATATTTCCCTTTTTTTTACTTGGATTTTATTATGCGTATGACCCAACAACCCTCTTGCTTGTGTCATTTACTTTGATATTAATTTAATATATTGTAAAAAAAAATTTAAATGTTGTGGTAAGATGATATCTTTTTTATCGTTTAGCAAATAACCTTTAATCCTTCGCACACCTTAGTTCAGTTTATCCTGTCAGTTGAGTGAAAATGTCAATTCCACATCGCCTTAGGCATCAATAAGTATAAATATAAGAGGGAGTCCTGAATATGGAAAGTAGTAAACAGCACAGGGAATCCTTACACTGGCACATGTGGCACATCATGTAAATGTTTGGGAAACACGTTGGTGGATCACGTCATTCATTTTGAAAACTGAACCATTGATTGTCAAAATAAACAAGTAAACAGCCATACAGTATTACAGTTTGACTTACAAACTTTTACCTTTTTGACTGTCTGCTCTTCAGTACAAATCTATCATTTAACTTATAAAACTGTTTCAAACTGATATTATGCAGAGTTTCAAGGCATTACAATGCATGGATGCAAAAAAACACTGTAATACTTAAAATACATTGTTATGCCTCTATTGTACATTTGTGACATTTTAAAAATGCATTAATGTTAACTTTGTTGCTGTATAGAAATCAAATTTGTAAATATTTGAGATATTAAATAAATTAAATAATTTTGTCTTAGAATTTTCATTTTTAATACATTTTCATATATTTGTGAAATATGAGTACATATTCATCTGAAACAAAACACATATTTGTGTAGTGTGCATAATACAAAGGAAGAAAACAAAACAACAGATTTCTAGCTTAAACGTTTTTTTTTCTCAGTCCAGTATTGGTTAAAGAATCAGTTATGAGACCTTTTAACCTTCTGATGTCTTTGACCAGGAGTAAACTTAAGTCACCAATTCCACAACTACATATACAAATGGTCCATTACCACAGGCTTTGCATATCTGTATTTTACATATGATGCAAAAGAGCCGACATGAAATGTTTCTTGTTGTTGTTTTTATGGGTTTAATTATAACATAAACTAAAAATATATTTTATTGACTTTTTAATGGATCCTATTATGTGTAATTTAGGCTACACTTTAACTATGAGAGGGAATATGTGAGAGGGAACTAATGTTTGCACATACAATTCAGTTGTTGATATAAAGAATTGAATTGTTGGAATCAAGAATTAACATTGTTACTAGTGGAAATGTAGCCTGGGTGCCAGCCAAGCTTAGCCCCGCCCACAACATTTGAGGACGGGAAGTTCGGTCTGGAGTTTCTCCATTGTGGCGCTACTATGCTCGGACAAAAACTGTTCGGACCAATCGAATTGTCAGGGTGGTCTTTATACGATGATGGACAGATGATCAAATGTAATCAACCACAGCTTGCAATAGTGTAAAACGTTAACAAGGCACAAACCGGCAGCTGACCATACTAATCTTCATATAATAGTGGATTTTATTTGTCAGAAAACATTGTTGATGTAACTACATAAAAATACTGCCTAAACATATTGGTGTGATATAAATATTGTAAATCAATGCATTTCTTGACTATTAATTAAGAACAAACTCACAGCCCTTTGACTCTAACTCAATGTATTTCAATGGCTCACTATGAACTTCCACAAACAGAAGTCTCCATGAATCACATGACAGCTGAGCTTTTTGAACTTGTGGCATATTTCTAAATGGCTTTGAGTAGGATAAAATATAAGGACACAAGTCAAGACCACATTCATAAATATACAAATTATTCCCGCCACTTAATCGCACCAGATTGGACTACCTAATCCACATGGCCAACACATTGATGTGATCCGTGTCTGTTTTAAAGATCGCTCTGAATGGGATCTCTATGAAAAGTCTGTCACAAAAATTGAATTATCTCTGTTTTTGCAGAAACCCATATTAAAAAGCTGATAACAAAAGAACCACTGAAGGCAGGATGAAACGGGTTTTTTTTTGTTTGAAAGCAGAGGGTCTGTTCTTTCATTTGTTATATTGTATGTTTATATATTTAAAGAAGAACATTTTCTGGAAGGCATTAAACTTTGGTGAAAATCATGAAAAACGCTGGCGCTGGCTGGCAACTTTTTTTAAAAACGCTGGCGGTGAAAGAGTTAATAGCAACCAAAGAAAAGTCATAGACACGAAATTAATCTTTGCAATGATGTCAATTATAATTCTATTATGACTTTTACTGTGAATCTTTCAGATGAATTTGAAGTCTGGTCTGGTCTTGGTCTAAACCTTGTTTTGTTTTTTGCATAGGGGTTTTGAAGCGAAGTCACATTTTTATTAAATACTAATAAAATGACTAAAGTGACATTTGTAAAAATAAGGCATATCAATTACTGACTAAAACCATTAAAGTGAAATTACTTAAAATAAACATAAGAGCCTGATATATGCTCATTTACAAGAAAACATGTCATCTTACACATATACAGTATATTTAATATGAATGAAATCATAATAAATATAATAACACAAAAATTAGACTAACTTGTGTATTCAGACGAGCAAACAAACTTTATTCACTAGAAAAACACAAAGTATAATATATAAAATGACACTTTTTCACACAATGAAAAACACCCATTCATTATTGCAAAGTAAAACAAAAACATTTTAAACACTTTGTAAAACAATCTGAAATTAATTTAAAAGCATTTACAATCACAAATTATATAAATATATATTTTTAATTTTCAAACTTAATTATTAGACTTATTTACAATGGCTCATAACCGGACATATGGATTTTTGTACATCATTGTATTAAATTAATTATAAAGGACAATTATAAAAGTCTGTTTTGTATGAAATTATCTTTTCTTTAATTGATAAAATGTTAACAATTGTTTACTTATACATGTACATGCTACTGAGATTTCCACTGGTATTTCAACAAAGACATTTTTGCCATTTCCACAGCTCTTTAGTTCTAACATGTTCACTGTTTGTTTCACTTGCACTGCTGTTGTATGACTGCTGTAACACTTGAAATCGTCACATGTGGCTTCATAGTGGTGATCAGGAAACATGTCTAAATGTTTTTTCAGTCTGTGGAAAGAAGGTAAGATTTTAAAACATGTAAAGCAAAACCACTTTATAACATAATAGCCTGGTTTAACAAACAAGGCTTAGCTAAAGCCAGGACCAAGCCTTATTTAAATGAAGATGTTTAAGCATCTTTTATAAACATGCCTTAGAAAAAGACGTTACACTGCAAAAAATGACTTTCTTAGTATTTTTGTCTTGTTTTCAGTAGAAATATCTAAAAATTCGTAAATTAAGATGCTTTTTCTTGATGAGCAAAATGACCTAAGTAAATAAGTCTAGTTTTAAGACAAATAATATACAATTTAAGTGACATTGTCCTTAAAACAAGCAAAATGATCTGCCAATGGGGTGAGAAAAAAATTGTGAAATAAGATTTCGTTTTTCTTAAACACTTAATTCAAGTATAATTTTCTCACCCCATTGGCAGATATTTTTGCTTGTTTTAAGCACAAATTCGCTTAAATTGTATATTTTTTGTCGAAAAACGAATAATATTTTCTTAGGTCATTTTGCTCATCAAGAAAATGCATCTTGATTTAAGAATTGTTAGATAGAGCTCTGGTATATTTTTTAGGATCTGTCAGTGCAAGTTACTTTTAGTTGAGACAGCTCAAATGTTTTTTAATCTAGGACTAGCCTTAAGCCTCCTCTGTGAAACCGGGGCAATATGAAAATGTCAAATCTGAGCTACTTTTAGATGTAAACACAAGTATTTTTACTTTAATCAAGTATATTTTCAAGTATGTGAACTTTATCAGACAATTTTCTTTTACTTTCATTACATTCTGAACCACATATCATACTTTTTATTTCACTATATTTAACATCATGTAATACTTATTTACATTGATAATCTAGTACTTTATTACTTTAACTCAAGAAAACGCAGCTAAAAGTTAAACAATGTACTAAAGTATTAATGGAAAAAAACTGGTTGTTTTTTATGATAGGTGCAGTGAGTCTGTATTATTCATCAGAATGTAGTATAGTATAGTATAAAGTAGAAGTATACCAATAAAAGACCCTCAAGTATACAGATTGAAAAGTACTTGAGAAGTAACTGTTGTTTTGTAAAATATTACAAAGGACATATTAATGTGGGTAATGTAGTAATCAAATTAATTTAACTGTTTGTACACAATAAGAATTAAAAAACCCTCACCCTTACTGTATGTGATTTTTAAAACTACATTAATGAAATGCCACTAGTAACTACATTTATGCATTTAACAGACACTTTAATCCAAAGCGACTTACAGTGCATTACAAGGCATACAACTACTTAACATAACTGAATGAATTTTACTTACGTGCAATTCCAGGGATTTTTTTTTTTTAAGATCGTGTACAAGTTCACTCCTTGGCAATCCAAACGCTTTATGTTCTCTATATATTGACCCAGAAGTGTTTGGTATTGTGCATCTTTGCAGGGGTGACTGCAGTCGAAACAGTCCTGAGAATTAAGATGGTAAGCAGATGCGGCAGCAGAAAGAGCCACCTGATAAAAAAACAAAGCACGTGTTAGTAAACATAAGGCTTCTTTCAATCTCGATCTCATTACTTACAGTACAATTCATTTGTTCGTGATATCATAACAAACAGTTAAACATGCATTTTGTAAACACTTTCATTCATGTACATGTTTGTACTCACCAACAGCAAGCAAATATTCATTCTTCAAATCTTTCACAGCCCAGAAACGTCTAAATCCACTGATCCACAAGGCAGAGCAGGAATGCAGGTATGGAGTGATTCCCAATGACATTTATACCTTGAGCTGGACGCTGTTAAGGATTTTACTGTGACGTAGTCCACCAAGCTCTTTCCAATATGACAAATTTGCATGAAACAAACAGCGGTGCAGGTAATGCCTACTCTATTTTCCATAAAGATGCCGTTACCTGTGCCGATTCAGGTGTGGGATTGGACTCTTTTTCATCTTGTGTAGGGAGTGTGACATAATCTCACCGGAAGAGAAATCAAAAACAAAGAGCAAATACAATGCTGTGCTGTTTATTTTATACATATATCGTACATATATCGTATTCATATATAATTTTATCATATATCATTGCCTATATATTTATCATTTTGTCAAATAAATCATACTGTATATCATTTTGTGTGTACTGTATATCTATATTATGGTGTTATTGATGTTAAATTTTCAATCAAAAGTTAAAATATAATTTAACAAAGAATGATTTTATTACCAATATATATGTTGAACTTTTATGTTTTTATAAACCTCTAGACAGCAGAAAAATATCAGCCTATACACATGTTTTCTGTTTTAGATGAGAAACTCAGAGTTATGTATTTCTCAGTTATGGATGTGACATTTCTGAAATCTGTGCTTAAAAAACTTAAACAGAGACTTTGCAAGGATATTTAAACCACCAAATATTAACATCTGAGATATCAGTAAAACATTTTTTAATAATAAGGTTGACATTTACATCGTATTGCACATATACGTGTATACTATGTCTATTCCTGCTTTTCTTATCTTAACAATGATATGTAAGCCTTTCTTGATCTTTCCCTTGTGCGCCTGCCGGGTTTGATTTAAGAGAAAACAGGGCACTAATAAAAACCCAAATATGATCTCAAAGCAAACATGAAATATTGTTTGTGCAACAACCCTATTCCTAACATGAATAAGTTATGTGCATGTGCGTGTCTGTAAAGCCCACCCTCATAATAAGTAAGGGGATCTCCATAATACTGTAATAATAGTCAGGCTCTCTTATTCACACTCACATCTCTCACAGAGAAAGACATTTTCCCTGTTTGCTGAATTATGTAGTAGAATAAATAATAAACAACCTATGTAGCCCATACATCAGCCTACATGACTTCTCCAGAGTTTGATACTGATGGTTATATTGCGAAAGCCCATGTGGTAGAAACCATCTTGTGTCTGTTTATTGTATTTATGCTTTGTTTATAATACTGTGAAAAGGTCATTTTCATTATAAAGGTTTGCATATCACAGGTGTAACCCACATGAACCATGGAGAAAGCGTGGCGCATGCATCTATTCATCCCGAAATGAACCTTTAAAGTATTTTTTAAAGTATATTTGAATTACAGTATATGTGAATTGGTTTATTTCAAATCCCTCTTTTTGTCGATTTTTTTTATACCAGCAACAAGCAAGATATTCCTATGGAGAGGAAATTTCAGAAAGAAAATTGAGACTGAGTTTTGTTTAGATGTGGAGTATGCAAAGTAACTGTTGATCTGAATCTGATACTGCAGGTAGTAAACACAAGCATGTGTCTATTATTCGATCACATCTCCTTAATGGGATTCTCTCTCAGTGGGATTTTCTTACCACAAAATGTAAATGAAATGGAAGGAAATTCCATCCAGAGAGTCTTCTGTGAATCTCATGACCAGTGAAGCTCCAATAATAGCCGTTTCCTAATCCGTCACTTGAAGGATCTTAGGATCTACTTTTACTGTTATGACTATAAGGTTAATTCTAAAAAATCTGAATAGTTTTAGAGAAAGAACAAACCACCTGAAAAAAAACACTAGTTATTCTGAGAAGATTAATTGCTGATGTGCCTCTATAGCTCAATTGTTAGAGCATTAACTAGCAACGCAAAGGTCATGGGGTTTGATCCCCAGCTACATAGATGAGAAATGCAGAGCTTGAAGACAAATAAAGGCAAGTAAATGTATGTAGCACTTTATGTAGATAATAAAGCATAATTAGTGTCACGTATAGTTTATTTATTTTTATACGACGGGTCTGTTAAATGTTTTATGAGTGTTGATTATTTTTCTGTATACCATACACCTAACCTGTCAAATGTCTTAAAATAACCACCAGAGCAATGTCTGTGGTAACCGTGGTATAAGGAGAATAACTCCGGTCCGAGTTATTTGAAAATAATGCACACCTGCAGTGTAATGGCACTTTGCTTTGCAACGTCCACACTACCATCTTGGGTACCACCTTGTGCATTATTTTAGAATAATTCAACGGCCCGCCATCGATCATTCCTTACATAAAGCACACAAATACAGCAGATTTCTTCCTAAGGTGCTGTACAAAGAATTACTAAATAGCATTTTGTAGTACATCCATTTAAAAAAGAAAGGAACAATATAAAAATACATATACATAAAAAAATTCCTTCCAAAAGACATTTGAAGGCATGTCAATATTTTAAGTTTATGGTTTAAAAAAAAAATGGACCAGGAATTTTGGTACCTTGTGGACCTGTAAAATGTTTTCACCGAAAATCTGATCTGTCAAATCAAAGACAATGTTACCCATTGCATGTAGATATTTTGTAAAACACAATAGCAGAAAGGCACCATAGTGAAAGTTCATATTAAACAGCAGACTCTTCTGTTTTGAATATGATCTGAGTGAGGAAAACTAACCGCAGTGTGCATATGAAAAGCAGAAGTAACTGAGATGGCTCAAACCATGATAGGTAATATTCCATACATGGAGAGAATCATACAGCCGGGATTCCCTTTCTATGGGATATCCTCACCACAATGGGTTGGAGAAATGCTGCTTACCAGGGATGAACGAGGATTTCTCCATCATGACTAGAGAGGAATCCCCTTGGGTGCATGACATTAAAATACACAGTAGTGTGCAAGTTGTAGGTCAACACCAACTTTGCTGGTTTTAATGATTTCAGACTGCTTCATTGGACATCTTGTTGATTTTTCTTTTTTGGAAATATCTTGTTATGTTACGTAGAAGAATTTAATCACCAGTAATCACGAGTAATCATCATTTATTATTCAAGCAGCCTCATACACCTCGTGCTTCATCACTACGTATTCTTTTTCTACCCGCTTTCTCTGCTCCTACGTTACTTAACTAACCTCCTCAGCGACACCTATTGTCGGGGAGAAATATAACATAGAAATATAACATATTCCCCTTTTACTCAAAACAATTCTTCATAGTAATTCACATTAAGAACAAATACTCAGTACTTAAATATTGTATGTAACTTAGAAAACATACAATACCAAAACTAACTTATATTTCTGGAAGCACTATGAATGAAATTATTAAAGTGCATATCCAATTCTAAATAAGCACCAAATACAACAACGGGTATGAATGCCACAACAACTTCACTATACCTCAACAGAGTTAATACAGTGACATCCCTTACAACAGTATTTTCACTTTAATGAACAAAGTCTTGTAACCACGCCGGAGAGCACCTCACACGCTGAGGTCGAGGTAATACAACCTCACCAGAACCGGGTCTATTAACATTGACCGGCGCTTGAGGTGGCTGTGTAAGCCAATCAGTCACAGTGATTGTAGCTGATCCACTAGGAAATAATGCCAGCTGTGATGCGTGCCATTTCCTTCCATCCGAAAGAATGAAAGTATTTCTTCCCACTTGTTTCCTGATTTCTTTTGGCTCTGAAAATCTTTGATGTCCTTTTGATACATGCCAAGGAAGTTTGACACGCACTTTGTCCCCTCGTCGTAGAAGAGTGAAGCGGGCTCTGTGCCTTGTGTCAAACCATTGCTTCATTTTTGCTTGTCGCGCTGTTACCCGTTCGCGCACAACATCCGCCTTCGCACCAGATGTCAGCGGGGCCAATACGTCCAAACGAGTGCGCATTTTCCTTCCGTGCAGCAATTCAAAGGGGGTCACTCCAGTAGTGAAGTGAGGAGTTGCTCTGTAGACGTGAAGAAATTCAGTGACAGCCATTTTCCAAGGTTTTAACTCAATTATGGCCGACTGAATGCAACTCTTGAGAACCCTATGAAAACGCTCTATTGCTCCATTAGCAGCCGGATGGTACACAGGCGTACGCACATGATCTATGTCCCTTGACTTAAGAAAGGCGGAAAATTCCGCCGCTGTAAATTGAGGTCCATTATCCGTTACTATACACTCCGGGTTTCCGTGCCGACTAAACACTGATGTGAGGAAATTAACAACTTGCGATGCGCTCACTGAAGACACAAACGCTACTTCAGGCCATTTGCTGTGATAATCTATCAGTGTCAGAGCATAGCGGCAATCCCAGGTAGCTGATTCAAATGGACCTACCACATCCATTGCAACTTTACGCCATGGCTCGGCCGGGAAGGGAACAGGTTGCAGTGGAGCAGAATTGAGTTTAGCAGTTTTATCCGAAACCTGACACAGCTGGCAGGATGAAATAAAGCATGTAACAGACTCGTCCATCCGCGGCCACCAATATAAATCACGTAAGCGTTGCTTTGTGCGCACTATACCCTGATGTCCCTCGTGCGCGAGCATCACCAGTCTATGACGTAACAAAGCAGGCGCGACTAAACGTGATCCCCTTAGAATAAGGTCATCCGTTGCAGCCAGTTCGTTTCTCAGTTTGTAGAATGGCAGCAAGAGGGGGTCCACATGTGAAGAGGAACGCGGCCAGCCTTTTTGTATCTGCGCGCGCAACGCACACATCTCCGGGCAGGATGCAGATGCAGTAACAAACTCTTCTGGTGTCACAGCCGTCAGCGCAGAAGTAAGCAAAGCTACTTGTTCAGGCTCAATGTCCGAATCAGGGCACGTAGCCTCAGAAGGCAGAGGAAGACGGGACAGGCAGTCCGCGGTTGAATTATGGCAGCCCGGCCGGTACTGTACTTCGTAGTTGAAACATAACAAGCGCGCGGACCAGCGCGCTATACGCATTCCCGCACGGTCACCCCCTTTTGTAGTTAGCAAAGTGGTTAATGCCTGATGGTCTGTGCGTAATGTAAATGTCCGCCCCCACAAATACGTCCTCCATTTCTCTACTGCCCAGACGCATGCGAGGGCTTCCTTTTCCACAGTCGAATATTTTCGTTCGGGTGTGGTGAGGGTTCTCGACGCGAATGCCACAGTGCGCTCGGACTTGTCTGGGTGTATTTGTGAAAAAACGGCTCCGAGGCCGTAATCCGACGCATCCGTCGAAATGATTGTAGGCAGGTCAGGGTTATAAAGAGCCAAAGCAGGACTATTAACCAATAACTGTCTCACCTCAGAAAAGCTGTCTTGAGCCTCATTTGACCATCTGAACTCCGCATCCTTCCGCAAACAGGCGCGTAATGGTTCCACAACGGAGGCAAAATTAGGTATGAATTTACTATACCATGATAACAAGCCCAGAAAAGAGCGCAATTGAACTGCGTCCGTGGGAACTGGTGCCTGTAAGATTGCACATAGATGTTGCTTGTCAGGCTGGATACCCTGTGCTGTGACTGTGTGGCCCAGGAACTGTAAACTGGTTTGTCTGAAATGACATTTTGATTCATTAATTTGCAATCCAGCATCTCGTAATCGTTGCATAACGCCTTGCAGAGAACGTTCGTGTTCCTCAGGTGTGCGTCCCCATATTATTATGTCATCCAAATAGTTTGCCACATTTGGTAAGTCCTGTAAAATAGTGCACATCATCTTTTGAAACGCAGACGGGGCCGAAGCCAGGCCGTATGGTACTCGACAGAACCGGAATAGTCCATCGTGCGTGATGAAGGAAGTTAAGTCTCTGCTATCAGGGTGCAACATGACCTGGTGGTATGCGCTTTGGAGGTCCACAGTAGAGAATAGTGTAGCCCCGGTAAGTGACGAGAGCAGCTCGTCCATGTGTGGCAGGGGATAACTGTCTGTCACAATGGCCTTATTGGGTTCTCTGAGATCGACACATAAACGGATGCCACCAGTTTTCTTTAACGTGACAACGATCGGCGATACCCAGGGTGACGCGTCAATTTTTTCAATTATGCCTTCTTTGAGGAGGCGGTCCAACTCGTTAGAAACAGCAGAACGAACTGACAAAGGCAAGCGTCGTAGTTTTTGGCGAACCGGAACAGTATTACCGGCGAGCTTAACTTTATGGACAAAACCTTTTGCGCATCCTAATGCGCGTTGAGGTGAGGCTGTTTTTGTAAGACACCGGACAGCGCTAGACGAAGCCTGTGGTTTAGCATGTGTTAACGCAGGAAGTAGTCGTTGCCCTTCAAAGCGCAACCGTAGTCCTTTTATTAGATCCATTCCAAGCAATGCAGTGCCGGAATCAACTATGTAGAATTTTGCGCTGCATGTGACGTCATCTCTAGACACGGTGGCGGGCAAGCAGGAGGCTTTTATGTAGACCGGGCATTCAATCCTATTTGTAGCTGCTAGGTCGTGCATGTAAAGAACAGTATATTCAGGTAGTGCAACTTCGTGTACTGCACGTGATTCAGACGATCGGCACACTCGCGCAAAGTGTCCAATCTTCTGACATTTCTTGCATTTTACTTGGGAAGCAGGGCAGTGTTGTGCGTTGGCTAAATGTTTATCTGACCCACAGCGGAAGCATGTGCGGGATGTAGATGACACCGCCCCAGAGCCAAAGGAAGTGTTAGGAGGCTTACGTGATGGTGTGCGTCTCCGTCGACCAGAAGTATCCTTTGACCGCGACTGTATAGTCTGTACAGGTAGGGGCTGATTCCCTGCGATACTCTTTGCCTGTTCTGCGGCAGCCTCGATCTGAGTGGCAATTGTAATAGCCTTCGTTAACGTCAAATCGGTCTCTAGCAACAGCCTCTCGCGTATACGGTGACTCGCGACATGTTCAATTAACTGATCTCTAATCATATCATCAGTATTAGCACCGAACTCACATTTGGAAACTAAGTCTCTTAAAGTTGCAACGTACTGTAAGACTGACTCACTGGGAGCTTGAGCACGTTTGCGAAATGAATGTCTCTCCGCTACCACGTTGATTTTTGGATTGAAGTATGTTTGCAACGCAGCCATTGCCGAGTCCAGCGTGTCACCTGTGTCTGGCAGTGTATAGAAGAGTCGTTGTCCCTCCGTTCCGAGACAATGAAGTAGGAGAGCCATTTTCCTTCATTCCGGCCATTCGTCACCTGTTGCATTAATGACAAGAAGGTAATTGCGGAACATTTTCTCCCACGTTGTAAATGATATCGACGGCTCTCCTGGGCATGGAAGGAAGGGACTTGGAAATGGGGCATTTAATGCTGCCATCCTCCTTCAGTTTTGTGCGCAGGCAGTCACGATCCTCGTCGCCAATTTTGTTATGTTACGTAGAAGAATTTAATCACCAGTAATCACGAGTAATCATCATTTATTATTCAAGCAGCCTCATACACCTCGTGCTTCATCACTACGTATTCTTTTTCTACCCGCTTTCTCTGCTCCTACGTTACTTAACTAACCTCCTCAGCGACACCTATTGTCGGGGAGAAATATAACATAGAAATATAACATATCTGAAAACAGATATTTGAAACACAATAACAAATTGGAACTATAAAAAAAACATAAAATATACAATAATATTGTTGTGAATTTTGCATATAAAAATGAAGAGTTGGATTTCATGAAGGTTAACATGTTTTTAGTTTTCTAAGGCTTAATATGTAAAGCAATGGATTTACAGTAAGAGCAAAAGAAGGTTTGATGAGAGATCAACCACCTCTTGTCCAATCATATTCAAGGACTGGAGCTAAATATTCTTCCTTTAATAATAACAACAGTATATTACATTTATTTATAATAACAGTTAGTTCATGTCCAAGCTTTTTTAGTCTTATACAGCCTTAATATACTCTTGCTTGTGTTAAATTTTAGTATATGATAATATGTTTTAAAATTAATGTTTTTGACCTTTTACCACACGGATGACTTTTCTAAATGACTTACTGACCTGTAGCTTAAGAGAATACAATACTGAGTAAGAAAAGACTCATGTGACCCTTTTCAGGTACATTTTACCTTTTTCCTGTCTTAAAGCAGGTGTGCGAGAGGTGTATTGATGAAAGCTTTTTCACTTTTAAGTGTATTATTATTAGATAGATAAACAGCAATGAGGATTTCCCTGTTTTTACAATGTTTGTTTACCAAAGGTTTTGCAGGTCCATAGTGTTTTGCATATGATGCACAAGATCTGTAAAAAGGTGGATTTTAAAGTGTGCTATATATTTGACATGATAATTCCTTTTTATGACATGGATTTTATTATGCGTATGTCCCAACATACAACCCTTTTGTTTGTGTCATATTATTTGATATTAATTTAATATATTGTAAAAATGTCTTTTAAAGTGGTAAGATTAGATATTTTTAATCATTTAGCAAATAACCTTTAATCCTTAGGACACCTTTAGTTCTATTCGGTCAGTTAAGTTAATCAATAAGTATAAATATTGTTGCCTTAGCAAAGTTAATGTAGAAAAGCCGGCATGAAATGTTTCTTTTTGTTGTTTTTTTATGGGCTTTATTATAACACAAACTAAAAATATATTTCATTGACTTTTTAATGGATTCCTTTATTTGTAATTTAGGCTATACTTTATCTATGAGAGAAAATATGTGAAAGGGAACTGTGTTGCCCATAATACTTTTTGAATGTGATGGTTTGTATTCTATACTTGAACCTAATTGGAATCTACTATTTTCACTTTGCGTCTGTTTTGATTTTCAAATTAAACAAAACATAATAATTTATAGTGTTGGTTTGTTGCCTTATTTTTAATTACACAGAATTTATGATCAATGTATTTATAAAATGTCATCCCTGCTGAAAAAAAAACAATAAAACCATTACAGAAAATTCTAATGGTTTCCATAAAAATACCAATAGGACCCATTAGCTTTTACCATTAAAACCATTAAACTGTAGTGTGTTTTGGGCCATGTTCCATTAGAACCAATACATAGAACCAATACATACCATAGAGACCAACAAACACCAATACACTTTAGTGTGTTTTGGGCCATATTTCATTAGAACCAATAAAATTCCCAATAAAACCAATAGAATTTCTTTGATGGTGTTTATAGTTTTTTTTACAGGGATAAAACTGGGGCCCCCTCGCACCACCTCACGGACCCGCTATGGCACTACGGCCCCCAGTTTAAGAACTATGGTAGAGGATATAACTATTTGTTTTGGAAGATCTGCAAAGTGGGCCCACATTGACTCATTACAATAAAAAAAATGGATTTATTTGTAAATTATACATTGACATTATAGCTCTGGATTTGGGCTGTTAAACACGCTGTACTAAAATAGAATATAGCTCATTGGTTAATCAAAGTGAAAACTGATGCACCATTTGCTGTGGTTATTTTTTAAATAAATATGTCACTACAAAAAATAACGTTCTTATTATTTTTAAAGAAGGCTATTTGCGTACTGTGTTTTGTTTTTACATGATATCAGATTTTCCCCGAGGCTGCAGGGACTTTTATATCCAAATGTTGCAGGAAATGTAATATATATATATATATATATATCCGTCCTCATATTTTTTAAGAAACCATTTTTTTCGACAGTAATAATATTTCGAACCACTGAATAATGTAAAGCGGCACACATTCCCTTACAGGTCTTCCGGTGACGTCACGTCCTGTCCCGTTCTCCTTCCTTTCTGCGTCGGCCATTTGTGTTAAACGGTAAGAACGGCTTATGCTCCAGTTTATAATAGCATTTTTGTATTGCTTTGAGCCGCATATCAGTGTTTTCTTCAGCTATTTCACGCACTAAAGTACTTTGCGTTTGGTCAGTCCCATATTTTCTGAATAAATCTGTTTTAAACCTTTTTATATATGATTAAATATGACCGCAGTGTTGGGTTGCTAAACACATGTGGAAGTCAAGCGCTCATCATCGTGGCCGCGCGAACCAGTTATCAACCCGATAAAACACAATTTATTTCGCTTTGTTTTAGTTGTCTGTGTTAAATATAAGTAACGTTAAATGTCAAACAGACGCTGTTGACTGCGAAGCTTGTATTGTAAAGAGGGTTGTTTGTAAAACGTGTGTGCGTGTAAGTCGGATGTATTTTTGCTTCAAGAATGATTTGATTTTTTTTGTTATTGATGTGCAGACAAGCTGATTGACTGTCATCAAGTAAACTCAACATGCAGAACGACGCTGGTGAATTCGTGGACCTGTACGTCCCCCGTAAATGGTAAGGTTTACCAGGATTTTCCTATTTTCAAATTTAAAAATGCATTTGCAACTGAACTGGACTGTCTAACGTTACTGTTTGTATTGGATTATGGACTTGTTTTTTGTTGTGTGGTGGTGTTCAGTGATGTGCGATGCGTTCCGTGTCGTCATAATCTGTTTTAAAACGTGTATTATGTCCTTAAATAAAACGATATAGGTTTAGACTTAAAATAATTCCTGTAAAACACGTCAACTAGTACAACTACAACGTTCTTTATGTATACTCGTGTACTAAATAATCTTTTATTTTCAGCTCTGCTAGCAACAGAATCATTGGTGCCAAGGATCATGCCTCCATCCAGCTCAACTTTGCTGAGGTTTGACAATAGTTAGGCTTAACTATTCTTTTATAGACTCATAAAGTCCAATCCTTACGTACCCACTTCCAGAATGTTTTAGATGTCTCATTATATAAAACACCTGATTCAACTCATCATCAGCCGCCATGGTGATTTATATTAGGAGACATCTAAAACATTCTGGAAGAAGTACACGAGGACTGGGGTTTGGAAACATTGCTGTAAATGACTAAATTATATCCATAGAGTAGGGCGTGTGATAAAATGCATTTATACGTATAATCATAACAGCATCCATACACAATTGCTGAATTGCATGAATGTTGTCTAAGTGTTCAACTGAAAAATTAACTTTTACACTCTCTTATAGTTGGATCGGGCGACAGGCAGGTTCAATGGACAGTTTAAAACCTATGCCATCTGTGGAGCCATCCGTAGAATGGTATGTTTGGTCTTAAAAGCTAAGCCACATTTAAAGTCCAGTTTTGTCCATGAATGTGTCATATATCGGATGTTACAACTAACCAATGAATTCATAATAATCGATAATGAAAATGATAATGGTTTGTGATGTCATTTGCCCACTGCCCCATTGCAACTGCATGAGCTGTGCAGTTAAAGTCAGGGGCGTCTCACCTATACACACCATTTATTAGTGTTGTAACAATAAATCACTACACACTAAAACACCTGTTCGATCTAGATTCTGAATCGCGACTGTATTATGAAAATCTCTTTTATGTACTACAGCTCTTCGATCAGTAGGAAGTCCTTACCAATATGAAATCACTTAGTTGGAGTCGTTTATAAACATGCATTTGAAAAAGCAACACTTCAATAATCATCCTACATATTCTTTATTATCATGAACATACCTGAAAAGGTTTGATGAACAGTGATATAAATATGCTTAGAGGCATTTCCTGGAGATGGTGTGTAAATGGTGGTGCTTTTGCAGCACATATTGAGTCTCTGCACAAGAGCACCCTCTGGCTTTTGGATGTAGTTAAAAGCACAATGTTTTTTTTTTGTTTTTTTTAAAGTCACAACTATTTTCAAAGCATTTGTTTACTATCATGCAGGGTGAAGCTGATGATTCTCTCCTAAGGCTTGCAAAGAACGACTCTATTGTAGCAAAGTAAGATCATCAAACAAGTTCCCTCAATCATTAATTTACCTCCCTGTCAAGTTATAAATGGTATCTGAATCCCAGCATAATAAAAGAGATATGGTTAGATTGATATTAAAGTTTATTTTATTTTTGTAGTGCTATGTACCCATTAGAAACATCATGTGTAGACTATTTGTATTGAAACCTTTGAATTGGTAATAATGCAAAGGAAAACATTTTTTTTTTATTCTATTTACAAAATTACTATATTTGATTATTTGTTTCTGTGTAATTGTCAGAATGTGTCTGCTGTTGCTGAATTAAAGCTCTAATTCTTCTGTTTTCTCTCTACAGGAACATCTAAATGTAATGATGGGCTCCTGATGTGTCTTTGTAAAATAAAGTAAAACTCAACTCTTGTGTGTTGAATTGACTCTTTAAAACATTGTGGTTGGTTAGGTTTTTGGTAGTAGTACTTCGATTTTAAAGAGGCTAGTCAAAAATATTTCAATTCATTTAGGGGTGTTTTCCCGGACAGGGCTTATCCTGGTCCCAGCATTTCAACTGTGACAATTCTGAAATTTGCACTCCCACTTACCATGGATCATAAAAAAATGCTTTGTAAAACTATTGTTCATTAGTTAATGCATTTACTAATACAACCACACTACAAAGTGTGCATCACTTCATGGTCCCCCTAAAGAATATTTATCACATAAAACAACTTCCAACTTAGAATTTAAAATAAACACATTAAATTATATAATGTAGTGTTGTCGGTTGGTAGCTTATATTTAATGATTTGTGAAATTAATGCATTTTAAAGTGTCATCCCGTGGCTCCCCTAGTTTGGAGATCCTGGTCTAAAGGATAAAAAAAAGCTTAAGCATTAAGGGGTTAAAATTGTGGTCTACAAATTAGCCATTAAATAACATTAAAAACGCATTCGTTTAAAACACATTAGGTATTTCGCTCCAAACTTTGGTATAAATAATATATATTATTCTGAAGTAGAAAATCTTAGCCAGCTGGGGGCGATATAGACTACTTCAAGAAAACATCCAGCGGTTGTTTTGGTGGACAAGAGAGCCGTTTAAACTTGACAAATAAAGTTATAAGCTAAACTTTCCCTGTAATGAATACCTACAAAACGCATTAACTCCTTTCTCTGTTATTGGAACAATATTCATACTGGAGTTTTTGATGTTTCTTTTTGCACTATGTACGTTTGTAAAATTTAGCGTTGATGATATTGAAGGTAACGACGGTCCTCCGCCCGATAGAGGCATGGTGAGCTGCCATCCTTGTTTTCAAACATATCTCGTTGTTTTTAGATTTATGGCTGTCATTAGGCAGTAGATCTGTCTGGATGCTTTGTTATGAGACCCATACATTCTTCCTGTAGAGGGCGTATGGCGGCTTAGTGAGTCTTGTTGCTCATTGACCAGCATTAAAATGTCAAGTGTGTTTATTTTGTTAAATTAAAACTATTTGAATTGTAAATTTAGTTAACATTTCAGTCTATTAAGATCAAAAAACTGTTACATAAACAAATGAAAATCAGATGGAGAAAACGATTAAAAAAAGAAAAAAGTATTGAGTGATCACGAACGAATGTGATTGGACAAGCGTAGTGCGCGATGAGGAAAGTAACGGGTGTCACTTGACAAAGCATAAATAGTTTTATTTATGTAGCATTTTTTGACAATGAGTTACAATTGAATAACGATTATATACAAAATGCACATCGAAGAGTTAAAACTATATTTAAAATAATTAAGTTATTATTTACCGGAAAACAACGAAAAATCCGCGCCCGTTTAGCCCCGCCCACTTTAGCATTCTCTGTTTTGTGCTAATCGCCTTTCTTCGCATTAGTTTTGTTTCTACGGTTGTATGGCTGCTTTTCTGCAGACACACATAGGATCTCTAATTCACGTGTGGAATAATGAGTAATCCTACACTGCGTCCACGGCTGTTTTGATTCAATGCTGTTATTTTTTTCATCTTGCATTTCCGCTCCAATGCTGGGAAAAATCTCAACCTTTAATCGACCTCACTCAAGCTAACGAAGACGAACGCTGGAAGAGACCTGCTGTCTGACAGCTCTCAAGTGCATCTTTATATATTTTTCAGCTTGAGACTTTCAAAACCTTTTTAGGATATCCGTTCAGTAATTGCGATTTCAACAGCTTGATTAACAGTTTTAATGAATTAAGATTACTACTACTGCTAGTAATGATAATAATAATATAACGTTAAGTGAATTGTTTCATCAACGGTTCTCAGACATTACGTCCTTCTGGTATACAAAATTTGAGCCTTTTGCTCTTATTTAAAACGTATTTAAAATTAAATGCTAATTTTAATGTAAGTTTTGTTAAAGATTTCAGATGCAAAAACAAACCACGCGTGTATGAGAGTGAAACACTCCCACGCGGAAGTGACTTACACGTTAGGCCAGTCGTCTGTCATTTCTAAGTTAACGTTACTTTCTATTAGCCATTAAGAAATATCATTAGATATTATAATGATTCCCGATAAAGCACCAGGCGAGGATGTGTTGCACGCATCAGGGGACTTAAAGAAAGAAGCCCACGTCCCCACCTTTGAAAAATATAAAGAGCTCTACGTCAAATCTGTCGAGTCTCCCGAGGGTAAGTTTCATGTTTTTGTGTAATAGATGAAAGGTTTATTATGTTTAGAAAGGATTTTACTGCATATGTCTCAAATCCTAGAGCCCTAAATTGGTAGCAGTTTGGGGCATCAATAACTACAGGTGCCGTTTCTGACCTATGTACAGTGTGAATGATGCATCCTAGATGGTTAGGGATTTTAATGTGTATTGAAAATTGAGCATCTGTGTGTTTGTCTCGTTGTATCCAGAGTTCTGGGCGGATTTTATCAAGGATTTCTTTTGGAAGAAGAAATACAATGGGAAGTTCCTGGATTACAACTTCGATGTGACCAAGGGGGAAATTTATGTGAAGTGTATGGAAGGTGCCTCAACCAACATTTGCTACAATGTTTTGGACCGCAACGTCCATGACAGGAAATTGGGGGACAGAGTGGCTTTTTACTGGTTGGTATTAATAAACATTGTGGTTTAGATGTCTTAGTATATGGTAGTCAAGCAATCCCAACGTCTTTTTTTTTGTTTGTTCTTTAAACACAAAGCCACATCATTGCTGTATTCTGGTTAAGACATGAATGCTTGTCCACATACTCGCATGGTGTTGTTCTCTTTCAGGTTATGTGGGTTGATATAGAGCTGTTTATTATATTCAATTGAGAAATGGAAAGACCTGCTGACAAGCAGAAGTGCTTTGGAGCAGAATAATTGGGATAAATTTAGACTCTCAAGCTAATTTCGTCAATCGTATAAGCTTGAACCAGGTCCAGCTCATAAGTAAAGTGCATCTTTAGTGTTGCACCTTCATGGGTCAAATTTATTTGTGTGCTGAATGCTGCCTATAGGTCACAAGTTCATATTTTGGCAGTCTTTGTTTATTAGCATTTCGGTTCACAAAAATAGCCTCTCTACATGCAGCAAATGCTTCTTGGGTCAGTTGGTTTAGTCCTCTGCTTTCACAATGCCGGTTTTGCAATATCGAATCACTTTGTGTTAGATGTTACACAAGTTTGAGCCATTGGAGGATTTTTCTTGAAATTGTGTTGCCGTTGTAGACTTCTGCTAAACTTTGCCTTACTGTGCTCTATTTAAAGTTTGCTAGAAAGCCAATTCTGTCAAAAAGCCAAAAAAGTTATAGTTTAACCTGTACAGTTTAACCTGTTCTTCAAAAGAGTATTGAGACCACACGAAAACAAAAATTATTTAAAATCTGTTATCTTGAAGGATAAGTAAATTCATCCAAAATGTTGATGTCTTTCTTTGTTCAGTCGAGAAGAAATTATAATTTTTTATGAAAACATTCCAGGATTTTTCTCATTTTAATGGACTTTAATGGACCCCAACACTTAACAGTTTTAATGCAGTTTAATATTGCAGCTTCAAAGGACTCTAAACAATCCCAAACGAGGCATAAGGGTCTTATCTAGCGAAACCATTGTCATTTTTGGGAAGAAAAATAAAAAATATGCACTTTTAAACCACAACTTCTCGTCTTCCTCCAGCTGTGTGACGAGCCAGCGCAGTTCACGTATTTGCGTAATGCTGTGGAAAGGTAACGTGTTACATATATGAAACGCACATTTGCGGACGATTTTAAACAAAAAACTGACACAAAGATATTAAATAGTATCATTTCACATACTATAACGTCGGAACGGTCCTGTCTCCACACTTGTAAACACTGGGGCGTAGTTTCGATACGTCCGTGACCTCTTGACGTGATGATGTCGTGTCACAGGACCGGGGAAGACGAGAGGTGGTGGTTTAAAAGTGCAAATTTTGTATTTTTCTTGCCAAAAATAACAATCGTTTTGCTAGACAAGACCCTTATGCCTCGTTTGAGATCGTTTAGAGTCCTTTGAAACTGCAATTTTAAATTGCATTAAAACTAATAAGTGTTGGGGTCCATTAAAGTCCATTAAAATGCGAAAAATCCTGTAATGTTTTCCTCAACAAAAAAAATTCTTCTCGACTGAAAAAACAAAGACATCAACATTTTGGATGACATGGTGGTGAGTAAATTATCTGGATTTTTTTTTAAGAAAATGGACTAATCCTTTAAGTGCAAGTTTTCTTTAAAGCATACCAAATACTAGGACATCCTGACATTTACTGTTGTTATGCTGATAACATGAAATTATGAAGAAATTATCAAATCCAAACTATTTGTCTTAGACTTTTGGGGAAATATTTACATATTTTTATGAAACATGATAGAATATTAATGTGTTAAAAATTAAACTGACAGTAATAATGCATTGGTGTTTGACAGGGAAGGGAATGAACCTGGTGATCAAAAGACAGTGAGCTACAGAGAACTGCTTCAACAAGTCTGCAAGTTCGCCAACGTCCTCAAGTCACAAGGTACAACTCAACGACAAAGATAAAAAGCTGTTCAACTGGTTTATGTATCCTAATAATATAACCGTGACTAGCAGTAGGATGAAATTTGTCTCTCTTTCTCTCTCTCTCTCTGTGCAGGTGTAAAGAAAGGTGACCGCGTATCTATTTATATGCCCATGGTAGTGGAGCTGGTGGTAGCCATGTTGGCCTGTGCTCGGATCGGAGCGGTGCACTCTATTGTGGTCAGTTGATTTATATTGACCAATCAACATCTATTAAATAAAGCAATAAGCCACAAGAGACTAGGTTATAGTGATTTCACTGGGTTAAGGGGTATTTTTGACCATCACACACAGCAGGTATAAAAGGTGCAATGTGGGATTTTTAAAAGGATCTCTTACAGAAATGCAATACAATATACCTTACTATATTATCAGTAGTGTATATAGACCGTATTGTTTTTATTACCTTAGATTAGAATGACCCGTTTTTATCTACATACACCAAGGATCTCATTATGTGGAGTCACTGTCATGTTTATACAGTCGTTCTACTAGGGGTGTAAAAATACATTGATATGGATGGGTAAATCGATTTTATTTCTAACAATCCGATGCATCAATGCCACGCGTAAAAAAATAGTTTTGAGGTACCTTTATTTTAACACTCTTCGTCTCCATGTCCTCATTCCTTGACGTAACGTCCATCTACAGATTTCCACCAAAGTGCGCATTTCTGTTCATTTTCATCTGCTAGCATCGGCAAGTGAATGTGATGCAGCAACAAAGCTGTTGTAGCATGAAAACACAGCGAAAGATAAAGAAGACAAGCGTGTATTTAGTCTTCTCTTCTAACATGATGAGTTATAGCACCCTCACCTGTTTTTACTAGTAGTTAAATATAGTTTTTTTTAAAGTTCAATAAATGTAACTTTTTTAAATTGAGACTTGTAACATTTGTCATCATCATTGTGTCATTTTTATGATGTAAATTAAGTGACCAAAAGCAGTATCGGCTCAAGAAAATCGGCAGCCTGTATCGGTCATCGGCTAAGGCTGATGAAACAAAATCGTATCGGCATCTGCACTGAAAAATCCATATCGGTCGATCCCTATCTCAGACGATTACATGTTTGTCCTGTGGCGGCTACCGTATGCGTTTCGAAATTGAGGGCTGAGCTCTGGAATGAGCTGTTGTCTGACCACTAGATGCCGCTTAAAAACCCTACACTGCTCCTTTAAAACAAAAGCAATATAAACCGGAAAACAGTTTTTTTTGTTGTGTTGTACAGTGCTATTTATTAAACAAAATAAACTGTTTGTTCACCAACTAATAATGCATTATCTTTACTCTAGGCATCAGAATTCAGCCCCATAAAAACACTTAAACCAAGCCCTATCCTTGTTTGTTTGGGTGTGATGTTGATTGGTTCGTGAGGAAAAGAAAAAAGTTACAATATGTCATTATCATGTCATGTTTATTGTGTGTTTTTAACATTACAGTTTGCAGGTTTCTCCGCAGAGTCGCTGTGTGAAAGGATCATAGACTCTCGCTGCTGTCTTCTGATCACGGCAGGTGCGAAAAGTGTGATCGAAAAATCTGACGACATTTACTCTCTGTTAGGGCTGGGCGATAATTCGATAACGATAATTTTACCGATATAAACTTTTTCGATAAAACTATAAGGACAGTTCGATAAGTGATCGATAATGTTTAAGCACTGTGCGTAATGTTGCGCGAGCACTTCCGGATGCGGCACGCGCTCTTGGTTTACAATCACAGTGACAGTCAGACTTGAAGGAGTGGAAGATGAGGCAAGTTATTCATTTATAAGTAGAGACCTATGATTTTCGCGATGCGGATAACGCGGACGGAATCACGGAATCCAAATGCGCGGAAACATTTTCTTGTGTGTAATGTTGGACGCGCAAACAGGGTTCGTCAAACACAGCAGACACAGGTGCGTGCAGTATACTGTACTTTCATTCAGCGTCCGCCTTGCGCACGCACACGTCTGCACAGCTTTAAAAGTATATTTACAGGACATTCACAAATTCAGGAAACTGAGGAAAAGCAGCAGATCCACCACTGCAGTGAATATAGTGTTTGGGTATGTGCGCTCCCACAGCAACGTGACACTCTTGACATCCATTTATCAGCGTGTATAGCTCGTATATGTATAACACACGCGTGATCACTGAACTAAGTTTTCTTTCTTGTTTAAGTGAACATAAACAGCTGTTACTCAGTATATTGAAACTTAAAGCAGTCTGTCTTGGGTCTTAAAGTGACAGTAGTCTGCTGCTTTTGTGTCAGAAATGTGTTGATTTCATAACAAATAGATTTACATTTAATACAGATGCATTAAAACAAGATTTTAGTTTTTGTATTTGTCATGTTCTGAATAAAAAGTAGTTTAAAACCATTATTAACTGTCTGGTTTTTACAATTTTCATTCAGGAGCAAAAATCTGCCTTTAAATTTGACAGGAGTAAAGATTTGTTATTTATCATGATAATTATCGATATCGACTGATATGGAAAACATTTTCTCGATAATTTTTTGGGTCATATCGCCCAGCCCTACTCTCTGTGTTTTAAAGCAGCTAATCCGGAAATCAATGAGTTAAACTTTCATCGCAGAAAAAAACTTTCACAATCTTTAACAAGTCTCTGGATTAGAAATGCTGTCAATCATATAACTATTAAAAGCTATTTGGCCAGTGTGCTGTGGTTTTAAGTAGAGGGTGAACTCCATGCTAAAGTTTGGCTTCTTCATGAAGATAAAGCAAAGTTACACAGTTGCAAAGCAGCTTTACAAAAGAACACAATGTAGATTAAACCCAAAACACAACAGTTAAAAATTATAGATGATTTTGTAGTCCAGCACTGGTGTCGTCTGAAGACCTTGCAAGGGCCGGTGATATCCTTCTATATGTGTTGGCTCCAGACTGGAGCTGGCGTAATCGCTAGTGACCTAGGGATAAACATAACAGCTGCTAATAATAATAGCTTTTTAGGTAGAGGATAGTTATTAATAAGTCATAAACATAATTTAAAGTTACATGATGCTGTTATATATATATATATATATATATATATATATATATATATATATATGTTAGGCAGACGAGATGTGTCTTTAGTCTAGATTTAAACTGGGAGAGAGTGTCTTAGCTGATATTTACAGTGTACTTGTTATTATAAAAGATATCCTAATGGGCTTTAATATGGGCTCAGATGGGCCTTCATATTATTACAGTACCTGTAGTAGACACGTGAGAGCCGGTTTGTATTGAGGATTGTACTGTAATGACTGTAATGTTTTTTACTTTTCTGATTTATCATGGAATATTATATATATTTTTTGTGAATGCAGTTATGTTTGATTGTCTCCCCTCTCTTCAGATGGTTTTTACCGCGGTGATAAGCTGATCAATCTGAAACTCATAGCTGATGAGGCTCTACAGAAATGCAGGGACAAGTATGAAAAACACTTTCACTGTCATGTATAATCAGTGTGCGGTTTGTAAAAAAAAATTCAAATATTTTTACAATCACACTCCTCAGTTTTTTTCCTGTGTAAGCCTTCTTTTCGAAGCGAGGGAGAAAGGGGTCTCACGTGTAGCATGTGCCAGCACAATCCGATGAAGCAACTGCAGATGCTTTGCCATATTGCTTGTGACACCCAACTTGCAACACAGTAGTTAGTCACAATAATTACACTAAGCCACACTTTAAGCCCATGTTAAAGTCGTGTGTTAGGTCTATGCCATAGCTGCGCCGTTGGTTATCCATAGCCTGACGTGCACCTTGCCAAATTTTTAACAGCGCGTCAGTACTAAATGGACTGCAAGCGTTGTGATTGGTTGCAGAAAAACAGTGGAAATGAATTGGACACGAGTGAAAAGAGCAAGATAACTCACTAGAAAATGTCCTGTTGTGCTGTTAAGTGTCAGAATAAGAATGCCAAAAAAGATGGCTTTCATTTTTATAGAATACCATCGTCGAACACATCATTTGAAGATAAACGTAGGTGTTTATGATTACATTAAGCCCTTAAACGGACAGAATGGAGCGAGGAAATCATCTGGAAATCTTGTAATAATTAGAATAGAAAATAAGTAGAGAAGATGTCCGGTGTTCTGTCGAAGTCTGTTCCCTCCATGTGTTTCTTATAGCGTTTTTATCACGTTACAATTATTATTTATTCAGAATAAATGTTTTTTTATACTGAAAAAGCAATAATGTCACAATTTTTTTTAATATTTCATAATTCTTTCGTTTTCTATTATTTCTTTTTATTTCCTTATATCTTAGCTTATGTCTTCTTCCTGTTTGTTCTAAAATTATTATGTTTACATACTTAATAAATATATAAATATAGCCCACACACACACATGATGTAAAGTGTTATTAATATATAAACAGGCCTTTTTAATGTATGTTTAAACATAATACTTTTATAATAGTTTTAGAACATACACGTAAGATAAGGAAGAAATAATAGAAAACAGGAAAATTATGAAATATTTAATAAACGCTATTATATATAATACATGATAGTATTGCTTTTATATGTACGGTACTTTAGCGATTCGGGCTGTAAAAAATAATTGATTTAGCAAAAAAGAACAATACATATACATTACATACATGCATATCAGTAGCCAAGCCATTTAAACTTTTTATCTATCTAAAAAATAAACGTAACGTGATTAAAACGCTATAAGAAACTTTGCACTAAAGGGAAACATAGGGGAATCAGACTTCGACAGAACACCGGATCCATAAAAATCACGGTTTAATGCTAAAACACTTCACAACCCTACTGCAGAGCAGTCACTTTATGCAACCAGTTTGGCTCCGCCCACAAAAAGCGTCATCTCTGTTTGCAAACACGAAATTGGTCTATACTTAAATCTCAATTTCTTACCATCAGATCCTTCTCAGTGGAGAAATGTATAATGCTTAAACATCTCACAAAGGAAGATGAAGGCACGACCCCTGGCTCGCTGTCTCCACCGGCAAAGCGTGCCTGCCCTGACCTGCAGGTAAAACTTATTGTCTTTTCATCAGGTATATGTGAGGATATTAAACAGGAAACCTTGCAAGAAGAAACTATAATATATAAAAGGATTTATTACTGATCATAAATCAATCATATGAATTGTACTTCCTGAGATTGAAAGCCTTATGTCATTATGTACATCTTTTTAATTCATTTTTGGTTTGGTTCCTTTAATGTTCAAAAATAGTTCACCCAAAAATAAAACGTCTATCATTATATTCCCTCATGTCAATCCATACCCATATTGCTGAGAATTGTATACAACGTAAGTTCATAGTGAACACGTGTAAAGGTCTAAAAAGGACAAAAAGCGACATCGGTCAAACGCCATATTTATGATTTAAAGACTGCAGTGGAGTGACGATTATTACTGAAGAAATGTATAGATAACAGCAAATAGATTATAATGTCACAAGGGTAATAAAATGATAGACATTTTTTGAGTGAACTCCTATTCATAACTCCTGTCCTTAACATCATCCGAGTTTTGTTTTACTGTTGTAAAACCATAAAGGTCTTGCAGGAGCTCTCAGAGTTGTTGCACTTAAGACCTTTGAAACATTTAGATGGGTATATCATTGACTATATGGTGACCTGTATTAAATCTTTGATAAGTGTTAAACTGCATTTTTTCCCTCAATGTGGGTCCGTGTCTACTGTATGTGTGTCTTTTCCTCTCTTTTGGTGTGAGTAATCTCTCCATTAACCCTCTTTAGCAGGAGAAACACAATGAAAGAGTAAGACGGGTCCATCCTCCCCCACAGGTATTTCATTGCTCCTTTGTGCGTACATAACTTGTAACTTAAACCGTTCTTGTCATATTAACACTGGTTTGTCGGCTCTTTCGCTCTCGGCAATGGACTTTGTCACTGTCTTCTCATTCTCACGTACAGGGTGTGTGTGTATGCGTGTGTGTGTTTGCTTTTGCAAATGCAATTTTGCTCTTTAAATCAGTCTTGGCATCAGTTTCACTTTCAAAATTTGTGATTGACATCAGAGGCGTGTTCTGGGTTATGAAGAGTTTGAGGTGTATGCATCGCATTGCAATTGTCGTGTGCTGTTGCTTCAAGACAGGCAATGATAATGATTTTTTCCCCTCCATTTGTAAAATGAATGGTACATGCATTAACAGTAATATGCATTTTGCAGATGCTTTTATTCAAAGCGACAGCTCATCACTTAACACTTGTAAGCCAATGGTCTCAATAAGATCACATTGGATGAGAATCAAAATCTAAACGTGTTGCTTCATTGATGTGGTCAATTGTAACAGGTGAAAAATTAAATGTGACCATTGCACTTTTGTCTCGTACTTACCTTTTAATGTTCAGATATTTCTTGACTTCACAGCAAACAAAGTAGCTTTGCCTTTATTGTTCCAATACTTATGGAGGGCACTGTATATATAATGTTTTCAGATATTTCTTGACTTCACAGCAAACAAAGTAGCTTTGCCTTTATTGTTCCAATACTTATGGAGGGCACTGTATATATAATGTTTTCATTGTGTTGTACATTCAGAAAAGTTAAAACAGTAATAACATTATGTTTTCATATACATTAACTTGTCAATGCAAAACCTTCTGTCCAGCATTATATAATATTTGTTAAATACTTACTAATGAATGTTTTATAAAGTGATACATTTGTACTGACTGCCAATTCTGATATATGCAAATGTTTATAATAGTGCACGATTTTAAACAACAACATATGATGGGTTGTTTCAACCCATTGTTGAATCAGAAATTGACATTTTCTAGGTTAATTTAACCAATAGGTTTGTCCATATTTTACTCAACCATGGATTAAAACAACCCAGCATTTTGTTTAGAGTGTAGTGAGCTTAAGCTCTTATTATTTTAGTGACTAGACTTTATTAAAGGGATAGTTCACTTAAAAATGAAAATTTGTTCATTAAATCACCCTCATGTTGTTCTAAACCTGTATGAGTTTCTTTATTCTGTTGAATATAAAAAGTAGGGCTGTCAAAATTAATGTGCTAATAACGTGTTAACTTAAATTCGTTTTTAACGCCACTATTTTTATTAACGTGCGACTAAAGCAACGCGCAACTTCTGTTTGACCCTTGGTCTAGCTCAGTGGTTCTCAAACTTTTTCTGCGTGCGGCCCCCCTTGTGTACAGTGCATTCCTCCGCGGCCCCCCCAAATACAATTTTTGACAAAAAACGTTCTAAAGTTTAACATTTTAATTAAACAAAACGTATTAAGTTATACAAAGAAGTGCTGTTGGTTAGTAGCCTTATTTTTTTTTTTAGGTTTAATAACACAGAATTCATGATAAATGAATGTATTTTATAAAATGTCATAAAGCTGGGGCCCCCCTGACACCATCTCGCGGCCCCCCTGGGGGCCCCGGACCCCAGTTTGAGAACCAATGGTCTAGCTGATCTCTTAGCATAATTTATTGAATCTGATTAGTCCATTAGCATCGCGGCTAAAAAAATAACCAACGAGTTTTGATATTTTTCCTATTTAAAACTTGACTCTTCTAAAGTTACATTGTGTACTGAGACCGACGAAAATTAAATTTCTAGGCCACTAGGAACTATACTCTTATTCTGGCGTAATAATCAAGGACTTTGCTGCCGTAACATGGCTGCAGGAGGCACAATGATATTACGCACCAGCCGAAAATAGTCCCCTTAGTATCTTTCAATAGCAGGGGACTATTTTCGGGCACTACATAATATCATTGCATAGTGGAAGTCAATGGGTACCGTCAATTGTGTTACCATCATTTATCAAAATATCTTTATTCTGTTGAAACTCATACAGGTTTTGAATAACATGAGGGTGAGTAAATGATGACAACATTTTCATTTTTAGGGAACTATCCCTTTTAAGGAATATTTATAAAAAAAAATCATAAAATCATTTACTCACCTCCATGTCATCCAAGATGCTTAAGTCTTCGTTCGGTTGAGAAGAAATTAAGTTTTTTGAGGAAAAACTTTCCAGAATTTATCTCCATATAGTTTGTTGGACCTCAAGTCTGCGTTTTACATAATGTAACGCATAATCTTTTGACGTGAATGCGTGAGGTCGCGCTGGCACATCACATGGCTAGTGCAAGATGAGAAGTTGTGGATTAAAAGTCCTTTTTTTTTGGAGAGCTTTTGGCTAGATAAGACCCATATGCCTCGGTTTGGATTGTTTAGAAACCTTTGAAGCTGCGTTGAAACTGTAAACTGTTGAGGTTCAATAAAGTCCACCATAAGAAGAACAATCCTGGAATGTTTTCCTCAAATAACTCTCTTCTCAGTGACATGGTGGTGAGTAAATATCTTGATTTTTTACGAAAGTGGAATATTCCTTTAAGCCTTGCTTGTATTAGAAGATGAATGTGCTGAAATCTCTCACGCTTTCTGATGGATTTGACGCTCTCTTGAATTAGACTGAAGTGCTGCTCATGTAGTTTTCCTTCAATCCCTAAACTGCATGTGAAAGTAGATCTTCAGACCTCTCTGATGTTTTGTATACGTCTAGTGTTTGTGTTACTATATGTGTTGTTAACTAAAATTATTTCACTTTTCAGTTTTGAAACATGTTTACATCAAAGCAGATCTGGTTCTGTATTGCAGCCACTTTGGTTTGAATGGAATGAGAAGTCAAGTCAGTCTGCCAAAGTTATGGAAAATATTGAAAAATAAATCTTGTCAGTTAATTGGTAAAAAGAAAAAAATTAATGCTTGCAAACTAATAGTATGTTGATCAAAAAGTGCTTTGAAGACAAAAAATTAAAGGTTATTTTATGCTAATGTGTATGCGTAAATTCTTCATTATAATTTAATTCCAGCTGTTTACCGTTATTCTTGGTATCCACACAAGAATGAAATGCACTGACATTTTGTGCTTCTTTTTAATGCACTTCTTGAACTTAAAAAAGTGTACCTTTTTTGTTAAAAATTAAATCAAAAGAAATAGGCAATTTTTCAGACCAAAAGTCGTAACTTCTCGCAAAGTCATCGCTTGTCCTGTTAATGGCTTTTCGGACTGACTTGATGATGTCACTTTCCCTAAAACTTGTATTTTTCTCAGATTTTGATGAAGTGTTTGACCAGCAAGAGCAAACATGCGTTAAGAGGGGCGGAGTTAATTAAGCGTGCTCTCTGTGCTATGATTGGTTCAGGTGCCGTGGAATCCTGAGGTGGATATGTGTTGGCATTCTCTGATGTATGAAGCTTCAGATGAGTGTGAGCCTGTCTGGTGTGATTCAGAAGATCCACTTTTTATCCTCTACACAAGTGGCTCTACTGGAAAACCTAAGGTAGATCCTCAGCACATTTGTGTTATATTAATGTGCGCTCTTTACTTTTTTTAATCAGTTGTCTACTTTTTGCTTTCACCCATCAGGGTGTATTGCACACAGTCAGTGGCTACATGCTCTACACAGCCGCCACCTTTAAATTTGTTTTTGATTACCACCCTGATGATGTGTACTGGTGCACTGCAGACATTGGTTGGATCACCGGTCACTCATATATTACATATGGGCCATTGGCTAATGGTGCTACAAGTGTTCTGGTGAGGGAAATACAGTATCTATCTTTTTGGACTTGTCAGATTTAAGTAAGGATTGATTGAGATGATGTTTAATCAACTGTAAATTTAAAGATTATAAAACTTGTTTCCTAGTTTGAGGGTCTGCCCACATACCCGGATGTGAGCCGAATGTGGGAAATTGTTGACAAATATCAAGTCTCCAAGTTTTACACGGCACCCACTGCCATCCGGCTCCTTATGAAATATGGCAGTGAGCCTGTACAGAAGTAAGTCTGGTGTTTAAAGTGTGTGTGTTTATGATTTAATACTTGATACTCGAGTGTATTTTTCACAGATCGCTCATTATGTAGGATGATTTTTTTTAAAAACACAGTAAATCTCAGAAAAATGACTTTGATAGCTGGATTGTCACATGCAAAATCACAAATGGCAAATTGAAAATCTCTGTATTGATTATTGTTTATAATTGTGACTATTACTAGTACAGCGTTCTGTGATTTTGTATTGTTTTCTTATTAAAGGCCAAAGTAGGGGACTACGTACAATGCAACAAATGTAATTTTCGTCTTCAGAAAAGTTGAAACTGTACTGTACACACACCGCCAGATTTTTGAAACCCTGCCTACATTGTATGCATAGGTCGCATATGCGCCTACAGGAGGATGTAGTATTTAACCCAGGAGATGCATTGCATTTTGTCACAATGTGCATACACCAAACGTCTGTGTACACGTACTAGTTAAATAAACTATACTTTGCAAGGGTTTGCGTTTGACCTTGCGCATACGTTTGCATACACGTAAAAAACAGACTATACTCCGTGCTTATTAAAATGGCAACAGTTTAGAAACGCATTTGTGTATAATGCAACTTTATAAACCTAAGTTTTATGTTATTTAAGGTATAAACGGGATTCTCTGAAAATATTGGGTACGGTAGGTGAGCCCATAAACCCAGAAGCCTGGCATTGGTACTACAATGTGGTGGGAGAGAAGAGATGCCCTGTGGTGGACACCTTCTGGCAGACTGAAACGGTACGAACTGCACATATCTTTTATTAATATGAAACTTGATCCAGGAATATTGAACTCCATTTTGCTTTTAAAATATATATTTGTTTCATGCTACTTTAGTCAAATGTTCATATTTTAAACATTCATTTTATAACATTATGCAACTGTATTGTACATTAGGCTTGCCGCGATAGTCGGTGTAACGGTGATTACCGGTGCTTCAGCCTCTCACCGGTTAGATCACTTCCCCACCGTGACACTGTCTTTCACCGTCGTTTTGATATTTTCTTGTAATTTAATCGTTTAATTTCGTTAGAGAGAGCAATCACTGAATGTGTCTGCTGCCTGAATTCAGGTGTCAGATTTTATTTATTTCTGTCAGAGTGTGCAAGGTGAGCTGACTGACAAGACGATGGCAGAAGCCGCGTGCTTACTCGTTTTTGTTATAATATACATATATGATGTTTAATATAAGCAAGGTCATTTTGTTGTTGTGTTTTTCATTAAGAATAATAATAAACTCATCATTCAAGCAGCGCTTTATGGAGGAGTAGCTAGTTGCTCTGCTTGGGACTGGCGGGTTCTGTGAGAATTACCTGCGCACATTGACTCTAGCACTTCATTAAACCAGCTGTTGCACTCGCATTGCACGCAAATTCATATGCGATTTAACGCAGCGTACGAACGTGCTGCATTAAAACAGTTGCATCTAATTCAAAAGTGAAAGTAAAATGCGCATTTATAAGCCCCTCCTAACTGGTGAAACCGGTATAACCGGGTTTGTCACACGCTGATTAACCGGTGGGAAAATTCTGTCACCGCAGCAACCCTAATGTACATGAATGTGTAAATGCATAAAGCACCTCAGCTTGTTTAACAGCACCTTTAGACATTTACAACACTGCAGTGTGGTTTTCCTTAAAGGGCCCATATTAGGTTACATTACAAGGTGTTTGGACTAGGGCTGCACGATTATTCGAAAAAAGAATCACAATCTCGATTCATACATAAATGCGATTTTTCTTTCTAAATGATGTATTTCCCTGTATTCACACTGCATTCAGGTGTTCATGTATTTACATCACAACAATCCAAGATGCTATGTCAGTCAAACTTGCTCACACTCACACAGTGTAAAATCAAACCCTATTCATTTACCAATCAGACCTGCTCATTTTTTCCTCTCTCTTCCTCATTTGCAGCATTCTGCTGTCGCTCACTTGAGGTGTAACAAGGCGGCAGACCGAAACAATTTTCACACAAAAGTAGAAAAAACTAGCGCCTTTACAGAAAATCCTGGTGCCGATGGAGAGAGTGACAATGAAACAATATTGGTTCCGAAAACAAAGGCTGCAGACTCTGGAGGTCGCGTATGCAGGCTGCATACATCTCCAAGCCTGGTTTATTTAAGTTAACTAAGCATTACATTCGCAAATCATAAACGTATTACAAAAGTGTACGATTGACTAAGAATAATAAAAAAAACTTTATAATTGTTAATATTCTGAAATAAGCAAGTCTTGATGACGTTTTCTCGGATTAAGACATGTCCTCTGTTTCATCGTTTCGTGTTTAAAAGGTTACGTTTTTTAAAGATTCAAGGTTGGCCAGTTTGAGTGTACAGAAAGCCCAGTGCAATTTATTTTAAATTTTATTTATTTATTAATTTCAACATTCTATTGTTTGTTTAACAGCCAACAAATTTTAAGTTACTCATCTTAGGGGGTCTAAAATAAGGAAGAGACTTAAGACACTTTATAATAACTGAAAGTCCTGTGTAGCACTTTTTTTTTTCTTGAGTGCAATAAATGTTTTTGATGAAAAATGAGAATCATGTGAAAGGGTTCCCATTGATCCTTGAAAGTTTGTGAATCTGGGGGAAGAATTCAAGGCCCTGGGAAGTTTTTGAAAATATACATACATAGATACAGGTCATTGAAAGTGCTTGAATCTATTTTATGCAAGAAGTTTTCTAGAAAATAATCTATATTATTCCCTGTGTAGTGTAGGATAATATTAAAAAATTCTAGACTTTTTAAGCACACGTGCTAAACTGTTCGCTTTAAATGCTTTTTTCATCTGTATGCGAATGGTTGATTCATACCGAAATGCTTTTTTGCATATTTGTGTTTGACAAATGAAAACGTCTCGGGTTACATATATAACTGTTGTTCCCTGAGAAGGGAACAAGACGCTGCGTCTCCTTTGCCATACTTCCTGCGTCCCTGTAACGCCGTCTTTGGCAATATTTCAGATAGCGATATACTTCCTGGCTCCCTCGTCACCCTGTCTTTGTCGTTAAGCCTCACCATTGGTTGAATTTGATATACACATTCAGACACACTTACCCCTGGAGGCGTCCCCAAAGTGTCACCGCAGTGACGCAGCGCGAGTTCCCTCGAAAGGAAACTGTAACAATGTATCTTAAAACGTAACACGATGTAACATTGCTCTCACTTGAAATGTGTCCCCACATTTAGTTCTTGAATTTGAGGGTTCACATTGGAGAGCTACAAGGAAGGTCAATAGCCATGACATAGACTGAAGGAACATCTGTGTTGCTTTGAGACCAAGTACTGTATGGTTGGTTGTATCTTTCACAGGGTGGACATGTGATGACCCCTCTGCCGGCTGCCACTCCTATGAAGCCAGGATCTGCTGTAAGTGATTCAGGGCTTATATTATACTGCATGTCTAAAAGGCGGTTTCCTGGACAGGCTTTTGAAGATCTAGGACTAGGCCTTAGTTATATTAGGTCTTTAAGTTAAGGCAGCACAAACATGCGTTTTAGTCTGGGACTAGGATAAGCCCTGTTCGGGAAACCGCCCCCTAAGAGCTTTTGTTGTTGTACCACATATAAATATGTTGCAACAAAAGGTTTCTAATGCTCAGTTTTGAAGTTTAACTCTATGTTCTCTATGGTTGTTTTTGTATCTTTAATGTCGTTTTTGTTGATTAGACGTTTCCGTTCTTCGGGGTTGTACCTGCTATTCTGAATGAGTCAGGCGAGGAACTCGAAGGACCAAGCGAGGGTTATCTAGTAAATACAGCTTCTTTTATTCCTGTTATAGAAATTATATATTCATAGGTTTAAGTTTGAAACCATTATGGTTTATGTCTTCAACAGGTCTTTAAACAGCCTTGGCCCGGGGTGATGAGAACTGTATACGGGAACCAGCAGAGGTTCGAGACCACCTACTTTAAGAAATTCCCCGGATATTATGTAACCGGAGATGGTACGTTACCGTGACTGCTTTGTGTTTTTATATACAGTATGTGGAAATTGTTAAAATGTTAACGGAAATGATTGTTTGTGCCTCGTGTGTTTGTTCAGGGTGCCGTAGAGATAAGGACGGCTACTACTGGATCACAGGAAGAATAGATGACATGCTGAATGTATCCGGTGAGTGGCATCATAAAGGAAATTATTATTGCTCATCCGTTGTCATTTGGAAACTTCAAAACCACACAACAAAATTAATAAAAAATTCTGTTTAGTAATTTTCTTGGCTATGAGAGAGAAGATTTGGAAATAATACAGATTAAATTCAGCTTAAGTTTACGTGTTAGCACACCAGAAGAGAAGTTGATGATGAAATTTAGGCCACATGTAACACCCATTAAGATCTTCCTTGTTTTCTTCTTAGACTCTAGAGGTTCAGTACAGTCACGGCGTGTTGATAAAACATTGCAAAGTGCAAAGTACAGTAACTGAACTAGCATAGCGCAAACGTTTGAATAATATCAAGTGAATGTGTCTCTTTAAGGGCACTTATTGAGCACGGCAGAGGTGGAGTCGGCTCTGGTGGAGCATGAATCTGTGGCAGAAGCAGCTGTTGTGGGAAGACCACACCCTGTGAAGGGTGAGAGTCTCTACTGCTTCGTCACACTCAGCGATGGAATCAACTACAACCAAAAACTGGAGGCGGAGCTTAAAAAGCTTGGTGTGTATACTTATTTCATACATTTGTCATTGACATTTCATACTTACTCCAGTGTCATTTAAAGGGGACATTTTACAAGACCTTTTTTATGATGTCAAATAAATCTTTGGTGTCCTCAGATTACATATGTGAAGTTTAAGCTAAAAATACCATATAGATAATTTATTAACATGTTAAAATGGCCATTTTATTGGTGTGAGCAAAAATGTGCCGTTTTAAATGCAAATAAGCTAATCTCTGCACTAAATGGGAGTGCTGTGGTTGGATAATGCAAATTAAGGGACAGTATTATCCTCTTCTGACATCACAAGGGGAGCCAAATTTCAGTGACCTATTTTTTTTCACATGCTTGCAGAGAATGGTTTACCAAAACTAAGTTACTAGGTTGTTCTTTTTCAATTTTTCTTGGTTGATAAAAGCAATGGGGACAAAATTATAGCACTTAAACATGGAAAGTCAGATTTGTATGTCAGATAGTCTGTATACAGAAATTCATCCAATATATTTAGAAAAATATACAAGTTTGCCGAAGCTGAATAAAAGCTTTGTGTGTTTTAGATATTTTAGTTTTTATTTTAGTCGTATAGTAGTTTTATTGTTCTTTTAAAATCACTTTTATTTTTTATATATATTTTTAGTTTTTTTCTAATCTAAAATTGCTATTTAAGTTTAATTTATTTTTATTAGTAGTATAAGTTTTCATTTAATTATTTAAGTTTTTAATATGATTGATTTTATGTAAGGTATAATTGACGACGGGCCGTTAAATTATTTATAAATAATTCACACCTAAGGTGGTAATGCAGCCATGGTGCAAAACGTCTAATAAAATTGCAAAAGCTTGTTAACAAACTTGCTAAAAAAAAGTTTAAAATTAACATGAAAGTTGAAAATACACCAAATAAAATTAAATAAAAACTCAAATACATTTGCCTCACACAAAGCTATCATTTGGATTTGTTTACCATATTCAGCTGAGATAACTGCATTTTTTTGAAGGACTTTTGTTAGAGATCAGATGATGATCAAAAATAAATTGAGTTTCTATTGTTTTTGGATCAGTGAATGCTTTAGTGTTTTATAATTTGGGTAAGAGTGCCACCTAGTGGATAATTGGGGAAATATAGATTGTCATAAAACTCCTCATTGGGAGGGAAGCATTTTCTCTTAATTGACGAGATTCAATTGAATTTTATTCATATGGCGCTTTTCACAATTGGTAATTATTTCAAAGCAGCTTTACATTGATAGAAGCAGGGGAAACAGAAAAATCGACAGACAATATAAGTAGCAAAATACAGCGGCTATGAATAAACTTTACAAGTTAGCATATTAATAATGTCTTGTATACAAGAGGGTGCTAAGTTAAGAAAGTGCATGTTGACTTCCCGGGCTGAAAACCCCCTAGGAGAAAAACCTCCAGATTTTTGTTTATGTATTTAAATGAAGATTTGATGAATTTTAATAATTTCACATTTTTACTTCCTTTTTTGAACAGTGAGAGAGAAGATTGGAGCAATAGCTACACCTGACTACATACAGAATGCACCCAGTCTCCCGAAAACTAGATCAGGTATTACATTTACATTTATGCGTTTGGCATTTATTAAGAGTGTCTTACAGTACAGTGCATTCAATCTGTACATTGTTTTTCATTTGCTATTCATTTAGCTACAGGAACATTAACATTAACTCTTTCACCGCCAGCGTTTTAAAAAAAAGTTGCCAGCCAGCGCCAGCGTTTTTCATGATTTTCACCAAAGTTTAATGCCTTCCAGAAAATGTTCTTCTTTAAATAAATAAACATACAATATACCAAATGAAAGAACAGACCCTCTGCTTTCAAACAAAACAAACCGTTTCATCCTACCTTTAGTGGTTCTTTTGCAATCAGCTTTTGAATATGGGTAGGTTTTTACAAAAACACCATATTTTGAGCAAAAAGCAAAAATAATTCCATATTTGTGACGGACTTTTCATAGAGATCCCATTCAGAGCGATCTTTAAAACAGACACGGACATGCAGCAGCTTGCCATAGGGCAATACTTCCGGTTTTAAAAAGTTGCGGAAGGGCGCCACCTGGTGGATAATAGCGGTATTGCGGAAAGACGGAAAATCTCGTCATTGGCGGGGAAGCGTTTTCTCTTAATTGACGAGATATCTCGTCAATGGCGGGGAAAGAGTTAAAATGCTTGATGCTTAAAATGTGTTAATAGTTATATATTAAAAATTGTGTCAGTAATATGTGTTAATACTCACAAGTGTACATCTTTTTATCCAAAGGTAAGATCATGCGGCGGATCCTGCGGAAGATAGCATCTAATGAGCGGGATTTAGGTGACGTGTCGACACTAGCGGATAGCTCCGTCATTGATCAACTGTTTGAAAACCGCTGCAGTACCGCCGTGTGACCACCAGTGTCGCTCAACTCAAACCTGCTGTCAGGCCCTGTATGAGCTGCAAGGGGGGTAAAGTCTGGAGAGCTAGATTGTGTAAAGCTAGCAGGCCGACAGAACGCTAAAGGCTTATTCAGAGATGTATAAATCCTACCGCAGTTCGGCGACTTTTAAAAAGATTTGGGATTGATTATGGTCTCTCTAGAGGATTTTTATAAAGGATTCAATTGTATATTAAAAACCATTTTTCCTTCCTAAAACTTTATTTTTGTTATTTACCATAAATATTTTTTGTTATTTCTTTTTTTTTTTGCTTTAGCACTATTGTGCAATTGTGTCGTCTCCAATTCATTTGAACACAAACCTGGGTTTCTATTTTAATTGCTGTCTCCATTTCTAAACACCAGTTGTGTCCTTTTTGTCTTCCTTATGTATTCATTTACAATTACCTCCTTTATTTGGGTTATTCATATAACATTATATGACTACATTGTTCTATCAATTATCAATGTGCCAACATAACAGAAAACTTAATGTGTGAACCAGCTTGTGATTTTTAGAGAGAGCATTTTCTATACAAGTCAAAGCATACAGTAATGCTTAGCAGGATAACGTGGTGTAAAGCAGAAGTATGTAAAAATATCCCTCCAACAGTTTGCAGCTGTTCCTGATGAGTGTGCTTGTGATCTGTCTGCTAGTTAATTCCTTTATGGAGGTTTTAAATGAGCTTTGATTAACCTGCAATAGATAAACACTGTGTATGTGCATCTTAAAACTCATGCAAGAGTCAACGAGATCTAACAGGACAACAATAGCCATTCTGTTTGTAACGTCAAGTTTTATTTAAATTAGTGGAAGTGTGGAGGACCATGTGCCATTTAGAAATACTGTTATTTAATTGTGCAGACATTTATGAAAGGTCTTTCAGGTGAGGAGTGATCAAATTCCAGCTTTCACCTGCTCTGGATTTGTCCGTTTTTTCAGGGTTCAGCTGGTGCTGTTCATTCAGCTCTAGGCATTAACTGTTTTGTGAGCTTTTTATTGATCCAGAAGTGGATGAATATTAGCTGCGTTTATCAGTCCTCTTAAAACACTCATACTTTCTGGGTGAGCAACTGTACCTTTAAATTCAGTTTAATGTATGTGTTTCTTTTTAATTGTAATCATTTTATTTGAAAAAAAATGTCTCATACTAAACTGGGTGAATAAAAGTGCTAAAATGAAAAAAGGTTATTTTTGTATTTCTGTGCTTTTGGTCTTAGTACACTGCTTTTTATATATATATATATATATATATATATATTTATTTATTTATATATATATATATTTATTTATTTATTTATATATATTTTTATATTTATATATATATATATATATATATATATATATATATATATATATATATATTCTGCACATCTACTCCTTCACAAAGAAAATCTGCTGCTGTCGTTTCCCTGCTGTTGGTTTTCAAGTCCCCACAAGATGGCAGTCACTCATATCTTTCCACATGACAAAGAAACTGTGGCTTTACAAAGGGTCTAAATCAAGGGTTAATATTGTTTTCCATCACACAGAACCCCTTTCTGCATGAACTACATGCATGTTAAGTGAATTAACCCGTAAGTTCATGTTTGATGCTCTTTTTCTGGGATAAAATCCCATTGGCCATCTGTTACTCAAGCAGTGTGAATCTGATTGAATAATTCATGGCACATTGCTCACAGTCTGGGGATTGTGTGGAGCAGAGGGCCAGTCGGTTACTCGAAGTCTATTTGTTTGTGTATTAGTGTGCACAGGTTTATTTTTGAAAAAGTCCTGAGAAATAAGCTGATTTCAGATGACATTGAAGGTGGTTATCATGATTTAAAATTGGACAAATAAAAAAATGCGACTTATTTTTAATGTATGAAATGTACATGTTCTTACACTGTCCGTGGAAGTCACTTGTGTCTGCATTATATATAAATGTAGCCATAACAGAAACTGAAAAGCAGTTGAGTTAATTTTTTCGTTAATGCATTTAAGTTTATTTAATTACCCGCCTCAGCTGCTTGTAAACTGACCCAGTTCTCTTCATGATCCTCACAATTATCTATCTGAAGTTTTGGTCTTATTTCAAATACATTTATGCTCTTTTCACACCCTGAAAATCCAGCTAAGACCAGCAAAAGTTGGTAGCTGGTTTAAGCTGGTCCTCCCAGCCTGGCAAAGCTGGTCTTTCAGCCTAAACTCCATCTTAAAAAGTGATCAAAACAACAGCAAAACCAGCTAAAACCAAACTGGAAGACCAGCTAACCAGCTTATGCTCATCTTAGATGGATTTTTACAGATATAGGTTTCTCCTTTTTTTCTGATTTCTTCATTTTCCCCATCATTTATCTCTTCTCCATCCCCTGTATGTGCTCTCATGTCTCAGGCCACATTGATGTTTGTTGTACCATACTACTGGGAGTCAACAAGCCCATTGTCAGATAATAACTCAGTATTTTCCTGGATGTACAGCGGATATCTCAGCGGCGTCGGGCTCTTTTGTGTCTGGATGACTGAAGGGCTTGAGATCTCTTGTGTGGTTTGAGATGCAATACAGCGAGAGGCAGGTGCAAACTGTCTGTACTGTACGGATTGACTCGGGGCTATTTCTCTGTTGTTGCTGCTGTTAGAAAAATAAAATAAATACATTTGTAAAATAACTGCTTTTTTCATATTTACCAGATTTTGCATTAGAAATTTCATGATGCTAAAGTCTGTTTCTATCATCAGGTTGATCCCCCTGTTGAAGCTGTCTGCTTCATTTTATCTGGCTGACTGCAGGGCACAAGGGGAGGTCTCTAGTATGTCTGTCAATGTTGGCCCAGCTGTCACCAGCATTTGACCACTGAACATATGCACTACGAAGCTGCTGCCTTTGTTTCTCCTAATAGGCCTTCATTACACACACACTTGTCACACTCCAGGAAACAGACACGCATGGGACAGGTGGGAGAATAGAGGGCTCAAAAAGATGGAGAGTAAGAAACAAAAGGAGTTATGAGGGATGCGAGAGACACAATGGATGAATAATAGAGATGGATTGAGAAACTGGGGAAAAGCTATATAACATTTATGTATTTGGAAGATCCAGATGGGCTTTGCATACAAAGAATCAATAACAGTGGAGTCTTTTTAGAGTAGGTTATCAAATTATAGCTAAAGCGTATCAAAAACTACACTGAGCTAACATTACTGTGTAAAATGGGTACTATATAATAATGCACATTGTTAACTACAGATCTGCTGCTAAACCTGTCTTCACACATACTGTAGTGGTGATCCATGATCGCCGTCTCCCCTTGTAATTAGGAAACCAAAATTATATATATTCTATATTTGTTCCAGAGTTCACTTTAGCCACTAGTCAGACCATTAAACAAACAGAGACCAGAAGTTAAGTTCCTTACAGAAGCTAACTGTGACAACGCGCATGCCCAATGAAAAACATTTATACTATTTAATATACTGAAAAAATGATTCATTGAATTTAATCAATTTTTTAAGGTAAGTGGTTGCAATCAATTTTTTTTAAGCTATTTAAACAAAAAAAATTAGTAAATTAAAATAAAATATAAAACTTTTGTTTAAATGTAGCTTAAATAAATTGATTGCAACCACTTACCATAAAAAAATGATTAAAAAAATTGTTCATTCAATTTACTCAATTTTTTTAAGGTTAGTGGTTGCAATCAATTTATTTAAGCTGTTATAATAAATTATCTATATAGTATTTTGAGCTTAAACATCACATATGTACTCTGGGGTCCCCAAAGACTTATTTTACATCTTTAAAAAGTCTTGTGAAATGTCCCCTTTAAAATATCTTTCTTAAACTTCATATTTTTTCAAAAAAGAAAAATTAAGATTTGACTTCATTACTGTATGTCTATGATTTTTAAAAAAACGAATTTATCTCATTTATCCACATTTATGGATATCATTTATCTCATTTATCCACAGTTGCAGTATCCAGATAATTCCCCAGGAAATCTCCAAAGGACTTCCCCATTCATTCCATCATCACAGGGAGTCAACAGGGGCAATATTCCCCTAAAAGCCCAGTTTCAAAGATGGGAGAAAAACCTCATTACACATCACTTTCAGTTTCTCTGTTGGAGTCTAAGGGGATCTAAAGCTGAACATGAGGCTGACACATTGGGCAAGAGACAGTTAGGATAAAAAGAGAGATAGTAGAGAGAAAAAGGGATGCATATGCTGCATATATGAACATAAGACCAGCTGGATATCTGCCTTCCCAACCACAGCAGACTGTTTACATCACAGTCTACCATCACAACTTACCATCACATAACAGCTGCTTTTAAATATGTAAACAGAGATCATTTTCACCCTCTGTGTCATTTATTATGCATGATTTATAATCCATTCTTCTCAACAAAAGGCACAGTGAGCATAGGTATTTGTCCATATGCAGAAAGCACTGATGCACCATTGATGTATCCAATATCACTTAAACACACCATTACTGGTGATCAATATACAGATGATTGATTGACTTATTGAATACATGGATTGGATGGCTTCTAGTTGATGTGACTGTATACAGAGAGTTTGGACCAAACAGCAAAGTCTCTACATGTAATTTTAACCACAGATCTCAGGCTCTATGCATCAGAGTTCAACAGAAAGTAAAAAACGCTATTACGAAATGCTCTGTCCATCTATTATTTCCATCTCTTGCTTGGTTTCTTTCTTCGGTCTGTCTCCTCCAATCCATCTATTTTCATCTCTATCTTCACTCACTCTGTGCTCACCACTTTCTAACTTCCTGGCTCATTACCTCATCGGATAAATCTCCGTCTGACAGCCGGGAAGTTGTCCATGGTTGTGAGACATTCCCTGGAAGGGAGATACTGGTGTTTCACGGCAATTGTTTCAGACAGCCATACCAATCAGTTTTGGAGTTTGACCGTTCAGTTTAAGGGTGCAAGTGTTTCTGTAGCTCAATTGGTGCATTGCATTTGCATTGCAAAAGGAGGTGAGTTCAAACACACATATGATAAAATGTATATCTTAAATGCACCGTGAGATGCTTAAGATAAAAGTGTCTGCCAAATACATACATATAAGAATATAAGTTATTAAGCCTGGGTCATGTTATATGCACACCCCAAAAACTGAACATAACAATGTCTGCTTAGATGCACACCATGGTACCCGGTTACTTGACGTAAGTTGGATGGGATTTTTATCAGTTTAATTGTTTGTTTTTCTTTGTTATATTCAATGTCGTAATTGTGTGGTTTGTGATGCATTTGATTTGACGGTGTTGGAAGTTTAACAATATCACTTGTGTAACAAGTTGAGCCGAGGTGACTGGTCATTGAGGTCATCTCCCCTGTTTGTGTAACACTCATTCAATGGACCAATTAAAATGAATAATCATGAAATATTTACTGACAGCAACACATGCTAAAAAAACAAGCGATTTTGTTATTGTTAAATTTGTTAATTTAGTCCTAAACATTATTATACAAAATTGAAGTAACCAGATTTGCTAGGCTATTTCCTAGCAACAGCAAACAACCTTAAATTGAAAAGAAAACTGCTTTATTCAAACTTTGATGTTGTTTTTGCCTCCAGATATATTTGGAGATTGCAATATTAAACAATATATTCATCATAGAGACTCAAAATAATGTTGGATTACAGCTAAATTTAAATGAATATGCACCATTATGCATGTACAATAGTAAAACAAAAGTGATTCACATGAAACTTTAATATTCACAGTATAAAAATGGCTAGGTTATTAGCTATGTTGGGTAAATACAGGAGAAAAAAAACTGCTGGGTTAAAATTGACCCAATGCTGGGTTGTTTTTATCCAACTGTTGGGCTATTTTAACCAGGGGCCCGTTCTTCGTACGTCGCTAACTCAGTTAGCTGGATTTGAATGTTGATGATTTGGCATGATCTTGGATTATTTGGTTCTTCGAAGCTCATTCTAAACTTGCTGTCATAGCAACAGGTCCGTAAGCTCAAACCAGAGTCGTATAATAACAGAGTTACGAAACGCTTTGATCTCGCCGCCGTGCGGTCACGTGATTCATGTAACGTTCTACAGTTCCAAACCAAGCAGGGCTGTCAATCTGTTTGCATAGGTTTTCAGCTATTTTAGATAAATATTAGCTTGTAATGTGAATTGATCACTATACTTACTATGTTTATAACGGGTTTTTTTTTACTAGGGAGTGATGTAAATATAGTAAAACAGTTAATAAAGATTTGTTAATTGTGGCCCAAAGATAACTGTGGTTATCTATAACAACTACAGCAACACAGTTTATCTTTTATTTTTGTAGTAAAATATGGCTATATAAATGGCTATCAATCTGCTAAAAACATAATTCCTACACTTTTACTATATTAAAATCACAAAAAAGATCGCCAACGTGGTTATTTGTAACAGTGAAGCATAACATAAACACACTAAATTAATATTTAATTGTATTTATAGTACACACATTAAATGTTAATATAATCATACATGATTTTCGAGGATACATCACTCGTATTACTTACCAAACACAATGAAACACATAGCAGCATAAGCAGTGTGACTTTCTTATAAGGCATTTAGCTTGTCGCTGTTGCCCCCTAGTGTTACTCGTAATATATAAAAAAGATAAGTATAAAGTAGATGGTACGGTGGCCCTGAAGTGCAAACCACAACAACAAATTACTAAACAACAACAACAAATTAAAAAACACCACAACAAATTAAAAAACACTGCAACAAATTAAAAAACAACAACAAATTAAAAAAACACTCCAGCAAATTAAAAACACAACTACAAATTAAAAAACACAACTACAAATTAAAAAAACACAACAACAAATTAAAAACACAACTACAAATAAAAACACAACTACATTAACCTACTGGAACACTACAACAAAATAAAAAACCATAACAAAATAAAAAACACAACAGCAAGTTAAAAAACACTACAACAAATTAAAAAACACTACAACAAAAAAAACCATAACAAAATAAAAAACACAACAGCAAGTTAAAAAACACTACAACAAATTAAAAAACACTACAACAAAATAAAAAACAACTACAAAATAAAAAACACTACAACAAATTAAAAAACACAACTACAAATTAAAAAACACAACTACAAATTAAAAAAACACAACAACAAATTAAAAACACAACTACAAATAAAAACACAACTACATTAACCTACTGGAAGAGGTAGGTACCAGTGGGCAACATGAGACATCGCTGATTGGACGACACTGCAGTTCGGCTTTTGAACCAGAAGTTATTCTTCCTATAGCGTGTGGTTTGGAGAGGAGGAAGGACAGCAAAATGTTTTGCCCAAACTGCGGAAAAGAGCTGGTTGAGCCGTCCCCGAACTTTTGCAGCGGCTGTGGCAAAAGGCTTAAAGAAATATCTACCATCGGAGACACCCAACAATCTTCGAGTAAGTTAATAGGAATAGTGTAATGCTTACATTGCTTGTGGATGTAACGTTAGCTTACTACTATCGTTAGCGGTTTCCAGACCGTACCCTTAGCCGGCCCCAGCAGCCGCTACGTTTGGGTCATCTGTAACATTCATATTTGAAAAAAATGCGCTACAGGACGAATAACTTCCGGTTCAAAAGCCGAACTGCAGTGTCGTCCAATCAGCGATGTCTCATGTTGCCCACTGGTACCTACCTCTTCCGGTAGGTTAATGTAGTTGTGATTTTTAATTTGTAGTTGTGTTTTTAATTTGTTGTTGTGTTTTTTAATTTGTAGTTGTGTTTTTTTATTTGTTGTAGTGTTTTTTATTTTGTAGTTGTTTTTTATTTTGTTGTAGTGTTTTTAATTTTGTTGTAGTGTTTTTTTAACTTGCTGTTGTGTTTTTTATTTTGTTATGGTTTTTTATTTTGTTGTAGTGTTTTTTAATTTGTAGTTGTGTTTTTAATTTTTTGTAGTGTTTTTTAATTTGTAGTTGTGTTTTTTAATTTGCTGTAGTGTTTTTTTAACTTGCTGTTGTGTTTTTTATTTTGTATTTGTTTTTTATTTTGTTCTAGTGTTTTTTAATTTGCTGTAGTGGTTTTTAATTTGCTGTAGTGTTTTTTTAATTTGTTGTTGTTTTTTAATTTGTTGCAGTGTTTTTTAATTTGTTGTGGTGTTTTTTAATTTGTTGTAGTGTTTTTTTAATTTGCTGTAGTGTTTTTTTAATTTGCTGTAGTGTTTTTTAATTTGTTGTTGTTTTTTAATTTGTTGTTGTTGTTTAGTAATTTGTTGTTGTGGTTTGCACTTCAGGGCCACCGTAAGATGGCCACCAGTAATAAAATATTAAACCATTAAATCTATATTATTCACACATTATACACAACTCATTAAAATATAAAATTTTTACTAGTTATTATTAACGATAATCATTACCTACAGCAGAGTTCATAAAATATCACTGTTGACTATATTAAAGAGTAACTAAACCCCAAACCAACTTTTTTTAGTTAATAATCTGTAAGAATGATGCTTTATTAGTGCTGTTCATTGATTTTAGTAAGTTTTTTGACATTTGGATATAAAGTGTTTCAATACTACAATATATGGTGTAAAAACGTCTGAGTGCTGCCCTCTTGAGGTTGAACGGTGGCTACTGCAGTTTAATTTTCCTATTGGATGTTGGGTCCAAGAAATGACTCGTGACGTAAGCAGGTTCAAGCTCACCACGCCCTTGTTACGATCTCACCACACACTTAGTTCGTCCCCTCTATCTCCGTTGGGATCTGCCCACTTTTCTTGCATTTTTCAAATATTGCAGTGGGTGGAGTCAGGCTCTGACCAGGGGTTTAGTTACGCTTTAATGAAATGTCCGAAAATGTAAAGAGAAACGGTAATTTCATCGATTTACCAGCAGGTGCCATTGAAATGAATGGGCTTCAGTGCTGCGTTTGGAACTATGCGTCACTACCGGTCACTACATCAAACGCTGTTACTTCCGCATTCCATTCTTACAACGGACGTCTATGTGAGTGTCGTAACTCTATTATTATACGACTCTGGCTCAAACCTGCTCGGGAGCAGGCTTATTTCATGTAAACAAGATTAGTTTGTACCTTTTTAAGCGGATGTGATACGGAAAGTCTGACGCAGTCGCGTAATTCTCCATTATACGAGCGCAATCTGCGTAAGATGCATGATTAATATAAAGAGCTTTTCAAATTCAACACGTAATAAAAAAAGAATATATTAATTAAATCTTTTAGCAATGTTATTTAAAAAAATATATAATATAACAAATATATTTTTTCTGTACTTGTGCGACTTGTTTTTGTGTAACAGGTGTTTGATTATTATTCTTAAACGAATGACATGCTGATCACATTCATTTTAAATTTGTTTGAATTTTCCTTAATAAAAACAGCAATTAATCATACCCAGCACTAATAGATGTTATGTACAATAAAGACTATTACTCGGTGTGAAATAATTTTCATTTGAATAAACTAATATCCTATTTTTTGTTTTGTCTTTAGATTGTCAAGTAGCTTACAATGTCATGCATGAAAGGGTTTTCGTTTAGTAATTTCTATCTGTTCTATCTTTAAAACGTTGTCTACAAATATGTTTCCCTGTCCCTTTCCTGTGACAAAAATGACCAAAATAACCAAATAAGTTTTTTGCACATATTTTCACATATCTTTATCTTCTTTACTACACTTTTCTGTGCAGACTCAACAGATGCAGGACTTTCAGTTAATGTGGAATACTGCTAATATTGCTAATATAGTCAGAAATCAGTTAAGAATAATGCAATTGAAGTAAACTTATTTAACCACTTGCATATAGTTTCTCTAAAGGACTGTCATCTGAGAGGATTTCTTTACTGTCATGTGCATTGCTATCAGAAGCATTTTATAATCTTTTGATGTAGAATAACATTACCATTCCCTTACTGCACATCATACTTTATTTACCACATTCTTGGGAACTGCTAAAAGTGTTGGTGTATTATCTACAACTGCACAAAAGAGAGGAACAGACAATCTTATAATAAACTACAATTCAAATTTTATTTATCAGCAATTAAATTGTTGCATTGGCTGTGGGTTTAAGAAAGAGCAACTGCTCCACAGATGATCTGTACAATCAATCAGTTTAGAGACATCACTCCTGCCAGCACATCACATGAAGATGGAGGACCACCACCTGTTTATTGTACATTACCTGTATTCTGCTTTTTATGTTGCTGTTTCAAACAGATAAAACAGCATTTAACTGTTTTTAAAGAGACTTTAGGAGCATCAAAGTTTAATTACAATCATTAATTTTAATCTTTGACAAGCATAGTAAAAATATCAAGATTATATTTTCACAGAATATTTTACATGATATAGGATAATTTTATGTACCAAAGTAGCTTTAACTGGGTTTACAAATTCAGCGTCATAAAAAGTTCACAACCTTTCATCAATAGCTCGTGCACTGCAGGGGTTAAAAAATTGGGCGTGTTCTTGGCCATTGTAACAACCGGCCAATCACAGCGTGGCTGATCAGTGTTTCTACTAACGATATGTATTGACTTTTCTTGCAGTGCACGAACGCGCAGTGATCTCAGATAATTCAATCCTGCCATACTAATCATCAACAGCAGTGGTGTTCAAAGAACCAAATAAGCGAGATCATAATTAGTGAGATCTAAACATCTCAGATGTCTCATTTGATCTCGGATGTATTAAGCGACGTACGAAGAACGGGCCCCTGGGCACTGAAAAAAAAGATTCATTCAATTTACTAATTTCTTTTAAGGTAAGTAGTCGTAATCAATTTATTTAAGCTACATTTAAACAAAAAAAATGGTATTAAATCCATGATTTACTAACCCCCAAGCTGTCCGAGTTGCATATGTCCATCGTTTTTCAGACAAACACATTTTCGGATATTTTAGAAAATGTTTTAGATCTTTCAGTTGATTAAATGTAATGTTACGGGGTCCACCCATAGTCCACGACCTTCAAGTCCGAAAAAAGTGCATCCATCCTTCACAAATTAAATCCAAACGGCTCCAGGATGATAAACAAAGGTCTTCTGAGGGTAATCCGCGAGGTGTTGTTGTAGAAATATCCATATTTAAAACTTTATTAACGAAAATAAATACCTTCCGGTAGCGCCGCCATCTTAGTCGCGTCCGCATTCAGGATGAGAGCTTACGCAGCCTACGGAGGTTTCTCTGCTGCTGCTCTGTGCCCCCGCCCTCCGAATTTGTCATACGTCACTAAGAAAAGTGCGTACACTACGCTAAAACTCTCTCCTGAATACAGAGGAGGGTTTAATATCATTTTTGGCCGAACTATCCCTTTAAAGAAATTGGTCATTTTGTTTTTAAAGGTGCAGTGTGTAATTTTTAGAAGGATCTCTTGACAGACACGCAAAATAATATACCAAACTATATTATCACTGGTGTATAAAGACCTTTCATAATGAACCGTTATTTGTTTATTACCTTAGAATGAGAAGTTTTTATCTACATATACCGAGGGTCCCCTTACAAGGAAGTCGCTGTTTTGTGCCGCCATGTTTCTATAGAAGCCCTTAATGGACAAACTTTTTTGTTGTCTCCGATGACATGTTTGTTCGGTGGCAGCAGGGTCCGAAATTAACACCCGCCAAGCGCCAAATGCGGGTAGATTTTCCGTTTGGCGACTAAATTCAAAAGGCTACCCGCCACACTGGCGGGTGATTTTCATACCAAAATATTAATGCAATATAATGTGTTTGCCAGTAACTAATCTGGGAACGAGGTGAGCTACCCACAGAACGTCTCTACGCTCCAAGTCTCGCACTGGAGACGGTCTGTAGCTAGTACTGCAGGTAACTTGCGGTCTGCAGCTATCTGCTGCATATTAGCTATAAAAATGCATCCCGCCCTGCCCCTCGGGCTATCTTGACTTATAGGGAGGAAAAAATATATTTAAATGCTTATGCATTCTTTCACAGATTTGGATAGGTAATAATGGTGTATGAAATTCAGGCATTGGGTATTTAAATTACGTTTAAGCACGCGCTCGAGTTTTACTTTCACTTTCGCGACCGCGCGAAAAGACGCAGTACAGGAAGCAATCCGTATTGATTTGTCATGGATTTGTTTGGCAAATCCTCCAACTTCGTCCTGTCAGTCATTACTATCCTCACATAAGAAAATTAAATCTCTCTCAGCAAGCTTTAAAGTGATATAGATTGTACGGTCAGTGAAGAGAGTGACTCTGTGCAGATTGCAGAATCGCTCTTAAAGCGACAGTAGCCCCTGTTTTTTGTGAGTATATCTGGTGTGGGGATGAGCAGGAAAAGTTGTTAAAAAAACAACAGCATCAAAACAACAACAAGAATAGCAGATTAAACATTATGCTTAGAGGCCCTATTGGCTTTGTATTGGCAAAATTTGGCCTGTGGTAAAACTAATTAAATAAGCCTGTGCTATGCCCACAAAGTCAAGTGGCATTTTCTTATCTGTGACTTCAGTTAATATATCAGATTCAGAATCTGATGTATAGATATTTCACTTCGGTTAGAAGAAAAATTTGTACTGATGATTGATATGTACTGAAAATTGATTGTGTTTTGATAGATGTTTTGTCTTAATATTCTACATTAAAAGTAATGTATTTTTTATTCGGGCTACTTGCATTCATTTCGGGATACCAAAAATTGAAGAGTGCCTGCCCGAAGGGCTACCAGGGATTTTGAAATTTTGCGAGCCCTGCCATGAACACAGCAAATGAAATTAATGTACATGTGACAAAAAAAGGCTGTTTATTATTTTGGCCGGTAAAAAATATGCTTGGCTGGTGGATTTTTTCATCTACCAGTCCCCATGGCAGGTGAGCCAAAAAGTTAATTTCGGACCCTGGGTGGCAGCTACCGTAGCTTCTCAATGTGATTAAAAAACGAGGTGTAAGCAGTGGACTGAGCCATTGGTTGCAATTCACCAGCACTTCACCACTAAAATTTACACACTGCACCTTTAACCCAGCATGTGCTCTGTCCAATATTTACCCATGGGTTTAAAATAACCCAGCCATTTTTAGAGTCCAGTAATGGAGTGTTTATTTATATTTGTATTATTTATAATCGTAAATTATTTGAATAGACCCACCAAACCCATGATGCTTTCGCCATTTATGGAAGATAGTTCAAGGATGAGAGACGTCAGTGGCCAGAGGCAGATTTGAGGTTTGGCTTTGTTTCTCTTTTGAGAGCTTGTGAGGGAAAGTAATAAAGAAAGCATCATTAGACTGCTGCTGTGTTATCCTCCTCACAACTGCCCTTCTGCATGTTATGCCTGCAGGCATAACCATCTTTGTATTTACATCCTAAGGATGATCTTAAAGGCAGTGCATGAAAAAAGTTAAAGATGTCCTATTGGTTTAGGTGAAACCGGGCTTTTCAACAATGTTTTGATGAATTATGGATAGTGAAGAGTACTGAGAGTATTGATTTCTTTTCTGCCACAGAATATACTGTCTGCATATCAAAGACTGTGCACATCAAAATATGAACACATTAAATGCATCGGATGACACTTGCATTATGTGTTCACTGCATTTGCATAGAAGGTTAGAATGAAGTCAATTATACAGAATTAAAAATATGATTTTTGAGTAATCTGTTAAAAAATCCTGGAATTCTAAAATACAGATTATGTGTCCTAAATTGCCTACTTCCATACTTTGCAAAATACTGTAAATGAGAAATACCCAGATGGTTTACTGCTTCCACCGTTATCAATCAGTATGCAACGGATGAGCACTATTTTATCCCATGAGGCCATGGGAGCTTAGGAAAATGTTGTCAATTAAAAATACTGGGAAACTGTGAGCCATGCGGCTCTTTTCAAATGTGATATGTACCAGGAAATATATTCCTTGTGGTTGCACTTGTTTAACAAAACCTACATTTCTTTCATGGTTGTTAGTACATCATATGTGAACAAACATATGGTTCACATGACAATGAAAACAAGGCAGATGTAGCAAGTCTAGATAAAATACTGCTTCCACACATACTAGGCTATATAGAAGGTACTGTAACTAGGCATCACACCCTATGCAAATATGTCACCATATCCAGTCTTCTGTATATTAATTAATTTCTGTTTAGGTGTCACTATCATCACCTAGCGATGTAGAGGTATACAGTATCAGACAACTTTGGAAACGGAAATGCAAAATTACTTTGATTTAAATGTAGTAAAACAAAATGATTTAATCTAGAACAATAGACCCTTTTACTGTTTGTACACAATGATGACGTGGCAGCGTATGCACGCGCATTTAGGCAACGGAAGTATCGTAAGAATCAGCAGTGAAGCAACACAAACAGTAAGTTATTTTAAAAAAGTTGACTTTATCAACATTTTCAACACAGCTACCAGATCCGTGTACTATAGTGGAGTGGATAGAAGACGTTAGCAGATGGCCAAAAATAAAGTTGCCAGATACATATATACGTATATTAGTATATTATATTTGAGCAACCAAACGCAACAACCAGACAATTTGATGATGGGAAACCGTTTTAATAAACTTTCTGAGTTGCTACCACGTTAGAACCAATGGGGAATAACACTTCTTCCGTTGCCCAAATGCGCGCGCAGGCTATTTGATCACGTGAGCTGTAAAAGGGTCTATACAATAATTTTTTTTCTTTTAAAATTATGAATTGACATTAAGATATGTTTATATTTTGTAAGCAATTTTCTGAAATCGTAGTTGCTATGCCCAGTGTAGTTCAAAAGTTGTTGATAAATATTTAAAATTTGTCCTTTTCAATTCATGGGAAGATCAAATGATCTCTAAGGGTTATAGTTTGAAAGCTCAGGCTGCATTTTGATTGCAAATGAAAAGGTGAGACTGTGTGAGAATATTCTGGATCTTTCCTCACAAATATTCAGATTTGTATGCTATTCGTCCTGCAAGACTTTTAAAGCTTGAACAATATGAAAGTTTTCAAGATAATAAAGATGAAGTAATTAATCTTAAAACAATCAAGTTATATAAAGATAATCAAAATCAAGTTACACTATGCGCGGTAAATTCTGTGAGAATTTCAACACTTAAAAATATGTGAAATTAGTTCAAGGTTGCCATATCTTGTTTGTTGTTTGTTCTAATGCAATACAATATACAGTACTTATGTACCAAACAGTTTTGACTTCCATAGTATTTTTTCCTACTATGGAAGTCAATGGGGCGCCTAAACTGCTTATTATTATAAGCATTACTCAAAATATCTTCCTTTGTGTTCACCGAAAAAAGAAATGTATACATGTGAGTAAATGATGGATTTATCGTTTAAAGGGTCACAGTGTAGATTTTTAGCGGCATCTAGCGTTAAGATTGTGAATTGCAACCAATGGCTCACCCCTCCCTTTGGAAACACATAGAGAAGCTACAGTAGCCATGGTCCGAGTTGGGGGTGGGTTCGTTGATCGGGTGCGGATTGTGTTTATACATTGACCCGTGCATCACTGGTAGCCGCCACAGGAAAAACACGTCATCGTCTGATACAACGTAGTGATAAAACCATAGTGTCCCTGACGTCACCCATAGGTTTCTGAAGATCGTTTTTTATGCTTAAAGTAGGTGGTGCCTGCCATCGCCATCTTTGCCTTGTGTCACTGCCATCACTCGTGAATATCCAAAAATGGGTAAAAAGGCGGGACGTGGGTGAAGCTGAGGTGACTGGTTGCTGAAACCACGCCCGCCTAGCTCGATTCTAGTGACAGCAGTGGCCGTTCAACCATCATTCAAGTGGCCATGCCTTTAATTATGCAGAACTTTAAGGCTTAATATAATTTATTTGGAAGAGTTACAAAAAAATTCACCCCCTCACACTTGTCATGAAGGGCAAAATTAGCTATAAAGACAAAAAATACTTTTTGTACCAGGCTGTAAACATGTTATTTTCTACTGTAAAGTTGGCCATTTTAACATGGAGGTCTATGGGAATTGACTCCCTTTTGAAGCCAGCCTCTAGTGGCCAGTCGAAGAATTGCAGTTTAAATCACTTCCGTATTAGCTTCATCAGAGAGATCAGATAAAACAAGCTCTTTAGAGCAGTTTGTCTGTTTGAGGCTACTGTAGCGGTGTATGTAGATAAAACGGCTCATTCTTAGGTAATAAAAACAATACAGTTCATTTTGCAAGGTCTTTATGATATAGTTATGTATATTATATTGCATTTCTGTCAAGAGATTTTTCTAAAAGTTACACAATGCACCTTTAAGACATTTCCGAGGCTAATTTTAAAGCTCATGTCTCTCTTAACATTTAATGACATTCATTAACATACCAACAACATTTTCTGTCTACACATGTAGCATCTTAGTCAGCCCAAAAATTGTAAATTACACAGAAAAATAATTTATCTCCCAATGTGAGCTAGAAAATCTAAATTTGGGGATTTTGGTGATGAGCCTGCACAGCTGCATTGGAAAGCAAAGCCGAGATGTAATACCATGTGATTATGATAGGGGGTGCTGTAACTCTGAAATTAAGTGTCCAAGATTTTTCTTTTGTGTTTGGCTCAGGGAAAAGGAATCTTAAATGGTGCCAGTTGGATGAAATAACAATGTTTAAAACTGTGGGCTGACACTATGAAAACATTTCTTGGTAGAATGACTGCATGTCTAAGCTACATCATCTCTCTCTTATTCTTACTCTCTGTTTTTCTTCCTAACTAAAGCAAGAGCTTTTTGCAGACGTCCGATCAATCTTCCATCTCTTGGCAACTCCGGTATTGCGGTGTCAAAGCATAAAACACATTCCCAGCAGACATTCCCTGCAGCAATGCCACGGGCAGTTATTGTGCTTGGGTGTTATGGGCAATCCTTGAAATCTCAAATGAGCCTCTTATTTATCTATGTCAGGTTCCTAAGTCAAACAAAAGGAGTGTTGTTGATGTATTATGTTTGGAGGAGCTCCTCGTGGTAGCATGACCTTACATGGCTCTAATAAACACGCAGCTCTGCTCTGCTGGTGTTTGGCTCACTTACAGATTAATGCTCTGTTGTTGTATTCACATTGTGTGTGTGCATGGGCGGAAATCCCGGGGGGGTCGGGGGGGACAGGACCCCCCCTATCTGAGGGTTGTCCCCCCTAAATTATCATTAGAATATGTGTATTGAAAATAATTTAATGATTTATAATACTTAAACTAGTTGTGTAAGAAGTGAAACAATACAAATGCAAACGGAGCAACAACAAAAAAACGTTTTAAATATTTGGATTCCCCCTCCCTTGCCTCACAGTGGTTTGGTCCACTGCCCACGCCCCTTTTACCTCACCACCACACATTCCGGTGGTAGAGAAGTGTACGGAGCCGACGCGTTAATAAGCTATATACAATACAACGTTTCCCATCACTTATCAGTTTATCCTCATATGTTTTAAAACTGGACTATTTTGACATATAAACATGAACATATTTCGTTTTCTGAGAACAGAAGCAGATAAACGATCAAGAAAACATTTTTATGCATTCATGCAGAGGTGAGGCAGAGCTGAAAGTAACAAATTACATTTACTCACCTTGCTGTAACTGAGTTTTTTGTGTACTTTTACTTTGAGTAGTTTTTAAAATCTGTACTTTACTTTTACTTAAGTATGTTTAAAGTATTGTTGGTTACTTCGCTACATGTTAAATCATATCCGTTACTGAGTAAAAATAAATAAAAAAGTAAGGTGATAAAGACGCGCCACGGTCGGATGATTGATTGATGGGCGGGGGAACGCGCAAAAAGAACCATGGAGAGGGACGAGACAGGCGCAGGCTAATGCAGACCCTCAATTCAATTCTTACGAAAGAAACCCCTGGCCATTGACGCAAAGCGATTGTTTCATTCAGGTAGGGTTCATGCTCTTGAGTACGGAGTTTGAGAATTGCCGACCGTGTTTAACCGCTAATTTGCACGATGCATTTTTAATACATGCGCATTATCTTCCGAGGTCTAGCAGCTTCGCGTCAAGTCAAACAACTTGAGAACGTCCTCGAGAATGCGCAGATCATTAGACATTGCAGAGAGAGAGAGAGCGCGAGAGAGATAGATTGAAAGACATCAGGTACACAGGTCTGGGAGCTAATAAACGTGTAAAGGATGTATAGTGTATAGCCATGGCACTCATCTCATTGTATGTTCATTTATGTATATAGTTTAATAACAATGTATGTTACCAGCAATACATCAATTACAACCTTCATATAATGATTGTATTTACTAGCTGCTGACCTCATATTATTTTTGCTTCAAAAGTGCATAACTCACCTGTAAAAATCATTAAATAATTCCATAAATGTTTCTTAGTTATAAAAAGCTTTTTATTTTATTAACATTTGTTATTGCACTTTAATTGTAGAGATGTTTACAATTAAAAACATAGTTTGAGATGTATATATCCTTCCTTTGTGAACTATACTAGAAACCTCTCCCCGCTGTAAAAAAGTAACTCTTAAAATTAAAATGACTTTTTACTTGAGTAGATTTTTAGACCAGTAACTTTACTTTTACTTAAGTAAAATATTATTAAAGTAACTTTACTATTACTTAAGTAGAAAATTGTATTACTCTTTTCACCTCTGCATTCATATGTATTAAAATTAAATTTGCGTCCGTTCATAGAGAAAGAGAAACGTTTTCTATCTGTACCCATTTCCTTGCAAGTACAATTTTGCCTGTATTATTGGTGTCCCCTTCAAAAATTGTTCTTGAAAAATTTTATGTTTATTGTCCCCCCCAACATTTAGATGAGATTTTCGCCCCTGTGTGTGATGTGAATCGTGATTTGGTGAGACATAATGTATATCTTTGTCTCGGTATCTCTCTCACAAATGCATCAGATCTCTTGCCCTGCCTGTCTGGAGAATGCCAGGCTGTAGTGTTGCCGTGGCAACCGGGACACATTTATGCTGCTGGCTCCTCATCCCTGCTGAGATCAGCAGTAGAGGAAAAAAGCAGGATAATATAGCAGAGTATTTAAGTAAAAATATAGAGAAAGGCCAGCATAGTCAAAGTGTACGTGTCGTATTATATAAGGAACTCATATGTGAATAATTCATGATGTCTCTCATGTAAATATGTATGATGCAATATAATATACATAACTATATTATCAGTGGTGTATAAAGACATTACATTATCAATTTTCTAATGGATGCTTAAATAGAAAGGTCTACGATTAAATCACTATGTGTTCCCCATGGGGATAAAAAACCCAAGACTTGCACTACCAGTCGAGTTATAGGAACTTTATAGCTACAGGAACTTTAAGATGCAGTCATAATTATATTAATAATATTTGATTTATGCACATGTGCGATTACGAGTAAAATAATTATTTTAAAAAATATAGTTGACTTTCACTCAAAGGCAGGACTACAAATCAGGCATTTCAATTTCTCCCATTCATTTATGATATGAGTGGTCCGTCTCATCCTGCTTATCCCATCTCTGTTCCCGCCCATTCAGCTGCTCTGTTTAGGAGGCAGCCGTCAGTTGAGCCATATGGTTGCGCAAACAATCTCATCCAGCCAAGCTGATCACTATCTATATGACAAGTGACATGAATAGGAAATAGTGTCTGTTCAAATACTGCCTTCTGGAGGCTGAACCGGACCTGTCAATCTCACAGTGTCACCTAATTATTATCGCAGTACGTCTTGCCAATTGTTTTGCCTGAGATGTCTGCTTTTTGTCTACAGATCCACTTTGCCTTGTGGTGAGGATGTAAATAAGCCCGTTCCCACAGTCGCAATAGTGTTGTTGTTAGTAATATCACCTACTGGTTAAACGTGTGTGACGAGATTTTCTTATGTTGAATGTTGAAACTGTGTGTTTGATGTGCCAAACAGCTTTGTTCCACGTTTTTCTTTTACTTTATGGTTCTTTTTACCCTGAATCACCTCCATGTGATGCAGTGCAAGGTCAGCAAAAATACAGCTGGGTACTTTAGCCCCACTCAGTCATGGATCCTATTTCTCTTTTTCAAACAAGTCACTGTATTTGATATCAAAGCATGTATCATGGGAAAGCCCTACAGACGTGTTCAACATCAGTACACCCTGCTGAAATAACAAACATGTGTTGTGATTTTAGTACTGGTCTCTCCATCAGGCTTTATAACTAGCTTATTCAACATGGGCCTAATCTTTGTTAGGCCATGTGTATAGCAACTACTGACTAGTCAAGAAAGCTGAAATTATTAAATTAAATTGATTCAACTTAAAAATGTAAGTGCAACAATTAATTTTTAAAGTGTGTACACTATTTTGGATGTTGTACTCATTTGTAGGGTGACTTTGACCAGTTACCGAGACTTTAAACACTCACAACTCAAAACCCTGGCACTGAGGTCTTTTTTCTCATTTCACAATAATAGAGAAGTTTACTTACTTTCATTTAAAGTAGTTGCCACGTGCATCTGGCCTAGATATGTAAGCATAGTGTCCTTTTCTGATGACATCATCATCCATCTCTCTGAAATGTAGCATCTGCATGCGCTGTCTCTCAGACATGGGGAAACTAAAAATTTACCTGTGACAAAAACATGCCTGCAATAATAATTCATATTCAAGGACAAGATCTTGGGTGCTTTCCAACAACTTGCCGATTTGTATTGTTTGTGGAGCTGGGAATGTCCAGCTCTTTCCAAGGCATCATACCGTAATAACTAAGGACGTTTCTAAGGAAAGCTGTGTATGATGTCAGAATGATAACAAAAATATGCTAGGGACTCTTACAAAAACCCTTGTGGGACTTCTTCAAGTTAAAATAATTGCAGCTTTTTCACGCAGTGTCGCTCATCAATGTCAGTTCCAGAACAGTTGACCAATCAGAAGACCCTGGTGGCAGTGAAAATATTTACAGTAGAAAGTTACGTGGTGGTCTTAAAATTTTGGTGGTTAAAAATATTAGTTAACTTTCTGTACATGGTAATGACATATCGTTAGCTCAAACACGATTTGTTCCCTCCTTCTTATGTAAACCTTGTGCATGCAAAAGACTGCTTGAAAACAGACCAACATAACACCGACTGTGACGTTACACCAGTGTTGTGTGTAACGCGTTACAAAGTAACGCGTTACAGTAACGTAACTACTTTTTTGGATAAAAAGTAGTGTAACGCGTTACTACTGAAAATTTGGTAATGTAACGTAGTTAATTTTCCAATTCAGCGCAACGTTACTTTTGGTTAGATTTGACAACGACACTGCCATCTGCGTGCTTGCGCAATAGTCACAAGGTCCACACACATGACAGAGGCTCGTATCAGTCTTCAAAGAAATGAGGGATGGAGGCATCTTAATTTTAATCAATGTTTTATCAACCAATTGCCTGATTTGAATAAATAAGAAATAAATTAAAGAATGATGATGAGGAGGAGGATGATGCAATGGCCTTTAGTGCAGACTTGGAGGTACTAACTTGAGTACATGAAATCGGGCTTAGAGTTAGAAGTTCTCAACCATTTCCCCCAAGTGAAAGTTGTGTTCATGAAATACAACACTGCCACACCATCCAGTGCACCAGTGGAAAGGCTGTTCAGACTGGTAGGTCTTGTGCCTACCCCCAGAAGAAACAGACTTTCAGATAAATCTATTTTGAGACATATGCCTCATTTTGAGGTTACCATGTTGTTCCTAAGGAACTTATTGATACTTTTTTATAATACAGAGCACAAAAGAAATACCTGTTATGTCCTCCATAGTATAACTTTATTTAGGCCTACACATTTAGAAACAGATATTGGGCTCTGCCCAAAGTCAGGCAACATAAAAGTAACGTAAAAGTAACGAGTAACGTAAAAAGTTAATTTCCAAAGGCGGTAACTAAGTAAAGTAATGGATTACTTTTTTTAAAAGTAACGAGTAACGAGCAAACACTACTTTTTAAAAGTAACTTCCCCAACACTGCGTTACACCCCCAACATTAAATGACACATTAAATTAAGTACAATTTTGTGACTTGAGTTAAATTAGGTACAATGTTGTGTACCTTCCGATAAAGCCAGTACAGAAGTGACTTAAACTGCAATTCATCGACCGGCCGCTTGAGGCTGGCTCCAAAAGGGAGTCAATTCCATATAGAACCCATGTTAAAGGTATAGCGGAAGATTTTCTTTTTCCGGGTGGATCATCTAGATTATTGGTCATCCCAGACGTCAATCATTCTGAAGATATGTTGACGTATAACCGTTGTACGTGCTCGTCCCTAGGTTCGCTTTCTGCACATGCACACTTTCACGTGTATGTGTGTTGTGCTGCTGTTTCAACCATTCATTGAAGCTCGCGTTCTCACTGTGGGTTTTTTTTTCAAAATGTCTGAGGGTCGCAAGAGAAAAAGTGTCTACGAATTGTATGACAAGAAGAGACTATGAAGAAAGAAACAAGACCAGAGTGTTTATGGGAGACTATTTCACACGCAGGCGTGAGCTAATAGGACATATTGGGCTTCCCAAGCGAAGTTTCTACTGGAAAGGTACATTTTGTCATGCTATTCGGAGAAATCCATTTAAAATCACTGCTAGTAAAAGTTGATGTAAGCTATGATTAGCGATGCTAGCCCTGGCACAAGTCACTCACGAACCGCACAGACACGGTAAACATGCCGACAGCAACTTGTAAACAGAGTGAAGAGAAGAACTAGACTCCTGCACGCTCTCTCTCTGTCTCGTGCACGCGTTTAATAGGCGTTCCCTCTCGGGAGGAGGTAGACTGTTGCGCACATGGATTTTTTTTAAAAAAGTGGAGGGGCAGTTCTTTTAAATAATTCGTAAAAATCTTCCACTATACCTTTAAAGTGCCCAACTTTACAGTAGAAAATAATATGTTTACAGTCTGGAACAAAAAGTGTTTGGTCTATATAGCTAATTTTGCACAGCTGTGAGCTCCGTTTAAATTAAAGTAACTCAGCTTAAATTAAAGTTCTGCATACTTAAGGGCGTGGCCACTCGAGTGACAGGTGAACTGCCACAGCTGTCAACAGAGTAGAGCTAGGCGGAAGTGGTTTCAGCAACCAGTCACCTCAGCTTCACCCACATCCCGTTTCTTTACTCATTTTCGGTCAAAAAAAATAAATAAATAATAATAATATTACTCATTTTCGGTCATTCGGTGAGTGATGTACAGTGACGCGCGGCCAAGATGGCGACATCACAAACCTATGGGTGACGTCACGGACACTATGTCCATATTTGTTCAGTCTATGGGCGACACACAGCGAGAAAATTCTTGGCTGGTGGTCTTAACGAGGGGTTATGCGAGGGTGAGTATGTGGTCAGTGTTCAGCTCACACAAGTCCAAACACAATGAAACACAGATGATGGAGACTTTACATTTAAAATACATGGCTCAGGATTTAACAACGTTCTCTACAAAACATTTGGTTCAGTATAACAAAACAAAACAAATTCTAAAGGCACTGTAAAATCAGCAAAATGAAAAGACTGTAATCTTTTTGTCTACTTGTTCCTCAGATATGATGTATGCCAGCATTTGTGCATTAGTCAAACATTAAACAAAGTCAGCAAATAAGTGCTTGTTTGGGGTTTTTATAACAGGCATTTAAATGAATGTGGCTGTTGAAAGCTGTTAAACAGCATGCTGTTGTAAGCACCATCTCCCCATTCTGCTTTGATGTTTGCTTTGTCATTTTGCTAATGGGTTGTTTGTTGTTTATGTAAAAGGTTTGACTCTAGTAATTTATCAATTAATATGTGAGCTTTTCTTCTCCCTTTCCCTTTTACTTTCTAACACTATTTGTCTCTTTGCATCTATTATTTGATTGTTTTTTATAAGGAACTGAAATTAAAATGAAAACTAAATACAAATAAACAATATTCGGTGCAGTGCAAATCCTACTGCTGTAATGCCAAGATGTTTTATGTGGTTACTTTCTCTGCCCCTCATGAGTGCAAGATGTCATGGCACGTCAGTTCAGACTGTTTGTTTCTTTGCATACATCACTTTGCGTTTGACATCTGCTATGGCAGCCTCCAATCACAAGACACTGTTTTACGCAATACTTGTTTATAAGCGTTAATGAGACAGTTGAATGTGCTGCTAATCTGTGTTGACACACCTGTCCTTCATGGGCAGAAGGGCAGATGATGTTAGGAGTCCACTGTAAGTCTTTACAGTATGTGTGATCCGAGTATAGGATGAATTATTCATCAGAGATTTTCAGTTTATATTTTAATTGCATATAGAAAGTATTTTTAAGTACCTTAATTTATCTCTATTATTATTATTATTATTTGTTTTTTTAATTTTGTTAGATAAGTCAACCTCTCACTCGATAATTATTTCAAGACTGTGTTTCCACAAAAGTGGTTGTGTGATTTACTGTAGGGCTGCCGGTTTATGAGTGTATATATGGGGCAGAATATTATAGATTTGGGGGTTGAATGACCCACATCCAAACACTCTAATGATGATACGTTTTGCACAGACGTTTTTGGATAATGGAAAGCTCTAGTTCGTTTAATAGCAGAGCAATTAAGGATAGCCCATAAGACCAATAAAAAAAATAAATGCATGAATTATTTCCTTATTAATACTGTGTAGCGATCTACTGTGGAGTCTAGCCATCATAAATCATTAAATTGATCATTTAGGTTCTCAAAATAGCATTAATTAATCCGTCGCTGTAATACAGACACTGTCTCAGCTGAAAGGACACAGAATGATTCCCAGCAACGCCTCTGAAGTTTTAGTCATTAGCTCGTCTCTGAGGTACAAGTCTGTATTAAACACAGCATGTATACTGCTTGTCTGATCTTACAGACGAGTAAAGACACAGAGTGATTAGGGACCTGAGGTGAATTCTAGCCAGTTGCGTACATCTGTGCCTTATAGGACCTGTTTACTGCTCTCTGATGGGGTTGTTAATGTCTGTGCTGGATAAATGGCCAGAGAGGAGGAAATTTATAGAGATGGGCTGCTTTTCTTAACAGTGATGGAAAACCTTGTATTGATCCTACTGGGTAATCCTATACAGCAGTTGTTTAAGGACAAGGCAAATTGAAATGAAGAGATTGTGGTTTACAGTATCACCTGATTTACAGCTGTGTTTGTCTCTCTCACTTTAAGGCTCCCACACATTTAACCGGATGGATGGATGGATGGATAGTCTTATGGATGGATGGATGGATGGATGGATGGATAGTCTTATGGATGGATGGATGGATGGATAGTCTTATGGATGGATGGATGGATGGATGGATGGATGGATGGATGGAAAGATGGTTAACTGACAGATGGATAGACTGATGGATGAACGAACAGACGGATATATTGGATGGACAGATATATAGACTGATGGAATGAATGGATGGATAAAATGATGGACAGACTGATGGACAAACTGATTGATGAATGGACAGATGGATAGATTGGTGGATGGATGGATGGATGGATGGATGGATAGATTGGATGGTTGGATGGACAGAAGTATAGACTGATGAATAGATGGATGGATGCATTGACGGACAGATAGATAAATGGACATATGGATAGACTGATGGATGAACAGGAAGATGGATAGACTGATGGATGGACAGATGGACGGATGGATTGAATGGATGGATAGATGGCCTGATGGACAGATGGATAGACTGATAGATGGACAGATGGATGGATGGGCAGACAGATGGATAAACAGACAGATGGATAGATTGATGGATGGACAAATGGACGGCTGGACAGATGAATGGATGGACAGATGGATAAAATGGATGAATAGATGTTCTGATGGACTGATGAGTAGATGGACTAATGGATGGATGGATGAACGAACAGATGGATAGATTGGATGGACAGATGAATGGATGGACAGAAGGAAAGACTGATGGATAAACAGACAAATGGATAGATTGATGGATGGATGGACGGCTGGACAGATGAATGGATGGACAGATAGATAGACTGATAAATTGACGGATGAAATGGATGGATAGATGTTCTGATGGACTGATGGATGGACTGATGAGTAGATGTACTAATGGATGGATAGATGGATGGATGGATGGATGAACAAACAGATATATAGATTGGATGGATGCATTGACGAACAGATGGATAAATGGACATATGGATAGACTGATGGATGAACAGAAAGATGGATAGACTGATAGATGGACGGATGGATTGAATGGATGATAGATGGCCTGATGGACAGATGGATAGACTGATAGATGGACAAATGGATGGATGGAATGAATGGATGGATAGATGGACTGATGGATGTACGGACAGATGGATAGACTGATTGATGGATGGATGGAATGAATTGATGGATAGATAGACTGATGATTAAACGGACAGATGGATAGACCAATGGATGGATTAATGAATGGATAGACTGATGGATGAATGGACGGATGGATGACTAGACAGATGAATGGATGAACAGATTGATAGACTGATGGATGGTTGGATAGATTGACTGATGGATAGACTGATGGATGGACGGATGTAATGGATGGATAGATGGACTGATTGATAGACTTATGAATGGATGGATAAATGGACAGATTGATAGACTGATGGATGAACGGACAGATGGATAGACTAACGGATGGATGGATGGATGGATAGATAGACTGATGGATGAATTAATTAATTAATGGATTGATGGACTGATGGATGGATGGAAGGACTGGTGGATGAATGGACAGCTGTATGGATGGATGGACAGATGGATAGACGGATGGATTGATAGATGGACTGATGGATTGACTGATTGATGATAAAAGCACTTGATGCGCACTTTTCCTCCGCAGCAGACTTCTTCCAGAAAGTAAAAGAAAGTGGGGATTTCTATGGGTGCCATTTAGGACAGAGCCGTACTATGTTTGGTTCCCTCACACGTCACAGACAAGGAAATGCTGATGTTAAATCCTGTGTGATGTCTCTGATGTCCAGACACTGGCCCAGAGGAGTCTCAAAATCAAAAGGTCAATCCCCTGTCATAAACCAGCAGCAGTGATGTCCTCCTATCAGAGCTCTGATCTGATAGCATCACCGTTGCAGTGAGGTCAGCAGAGTTCATGAAACTTCACTGCAGTTCCAGTTCTCTATTTTGATTGGCCAAAGAGCAAGAGTGCTAATATTTAGTATAACACACCTGCCCTTTCCTTTCAGCTAAACCATATTGACTCATTTAAACTACAAAGGTTTCTGATAAACAATACTTTTTATTAAGGAGACTTTAGTCCTTTGCCAGCAGACACACACCCACATCTCTTAGAGGTAAAGAGCCTTAATGTTCTACCTCATCTATTTGAAGTCCTTGTTGTATGTTCAATCAAGCTTTAGTTTAATTCAAAAGCATTGTTAAAAGTCTCAGGATGACATAATGAGGGCGTAAACTCACCATGACCTGTTAATATCTAATCAGTCATAATTATGTTTGACAAATTTTTATTCAAATTAAAAAGCAAAGTTTTTTTAATAAGATGTGACTGGTTATTAGGAGTCTGCACTGTCACTGTCCCTATGCCTGTCACTGGGACAGTACTCTTTCAAAAGTACACCTTTACACCTCAAGAGTTCATATTAGTACCAACGAGGTACATTTTGGTGTCAAAGAGTACGTAATATACTTCGAAGTATACATATCTGTACCTAAATGCACATATTAGGACCTTTCTTAAAGGGTTCTGCCCCAGTGACAGCTTGAGACCAATCTTTTACCATTTTTTCTGACTGTGTAACTAATAAATGATTTAATTAAAATGTGCACTTAAATGGTAGTAACTTTTTTCTCATTAGGACCATGCTGCGGTTGTCTTAGGTAGGACACCCATCCCATTTGTTAAGGTGAATTGTTAGGGGTTGCAGCTATTTATCATTTCATCACCGCAACCAATGAACAGTCTCGCATGGATGAATCCCCTCCCGGGATAACCCTCCATTAACCCAAGTGCATGCTGGGAAATATCCACTGCTGTATCTGCCACGTTGCTCCCTCCACGTTGACTACTGTTTCCATGGAAACAAGGAGAGTGCACGGGAAGCAAGCGGATGAGGGGTGCACAAAGAGAAAGAGAGAGAGAGTGTTGGGGTTAGGTTTAGATATTGGAGAAAGCAATCCACGGGCGGCAGTATTGAACTGTGAAGTGAACACTTGGTTTTTCTTAAACAATAGATTTAGGAAACATAGAAAAGCGTTCAGAGCTCAGCATTCATTAGCATTCTTAATTATATTATATTTCAATCTGCTTACAAAAGCATCTATGTGGGAGAGACAGAAGGAGCATGTTGTCTTGCTCAAAAAGAATTTTTTTTTATATGAATATTTCCACAATAATTTTTTTACATGCTAATTAACATGACTGAATGAAATCAGTGCAGATAAAACATGTGAAACTGTTTCCCGCAGCTTTCACACATTCATAACACAAACACACACACACAAAACAGATCTCCTGCTGTAGGTGAGACGTTTGCCATCCAAAAGCCTTGACACTGCGATTTCCACTCCGCCACAGACAGCTAAAACATCTGCTATATTGCGCTCCTTAACCTTTTTCATTTGTACAATCTGCAATTTTAAAGGTCATTGTAAATATTAATTGAATTAAAACTAGCAGAATCGGTGCAATGCAGTAAATCATAGTATTGGTGCATAATCCTTTCATATAGATTTCATTTTAAGTCAAATGAGGTCAAAAGAGGTTAATCGTGGTGCTTGCTAGGACAGTATTACAATTGCTCAAACTCAGTGAATTAAACACACCCTAAATCTAGGATATATTATCAATTTTTTTCATTGTATTGCCAGCAACCCACCATTAAAAACCACTCTATCTAAACACCATAGCAAGACCCTGGCAACCACCCACAGTCTAGAATTGTGATGATGGTGCATTGACAGCCATCACTCACTTGTGTATCTGTGGACAGCATGGAGAATCTGAGTGCTGTCAACATCTTCTTCAGATAGTAAATAATAGAGCCTTGTGTTAAAATGTGTTATTTTGATTGTGTAACTGAAGGGGCGAGATGGAGAAGGGGGGAGAAAATGAGAGAGACTTGAATTGGTTGACCATTGTGTAAAGTGAGAAGAATAGCTGGAGGAAAGGGTCTTGCACTTGCTTGTGTAAAGCAGGAACTTTGTCTTGACATGGCATCTTATTTGTTACTTGTTACACAAAACATTAAAGCAAATTCAGCACAATTGATAATAATGAAATTAGTTAAATGTGTTGTGTCTTCAATCTTAAAGGGGCGTTTTCCTGAACAGGGATTAGACTAATAATAAATGTAAGAGCTGTCTTAACTGAAAACAACTTGTACTGACATATTTTAAAATACATCAGTTCCCTTTGTTTTGCCTTAAAATGCACACAAGTAATGTTTTTAGTAAGGCATGTTTGTTAAAACTTATAAAACGGTTAGTTCCAATCCTTGATTCTGATTGGTCAATAGGTGTGCTTTATTCATGATAAAACACTGCTATGACCGCTTCATCCAACAGTTCTATTTAATATCACTGCGCCCTTAGCAACACCCTTAGCAACACATAAACATATAATGAGACAAAGTCTGAGAACAGTTTGTTGTTTTTATTTGAGCTTTCATGTTGTTGTTCGAAGTCAGGGACTATTTTTTCTAGCGGAAGGAATGCTTTTATTGATTTAACTTCATGAAAGTTGCACTAATATTTTTTTTACTTTAATATTGTGTGATAACCGTTTTATAAAAGCAATAAGGTACTCGAGGCAAGTGCTGTATCGTGAATAAGTAACGGCTGAAGGGGTTGCAGGCACTCCGCTTCGCGTCGTGCCTAAGGGGTTGTGTACACCAAAACTTTTACGCCCGCGGCCGGCGCATGTTTTCAATTGTTTCCAATGGAAGCTCGGCGTTTTTCAAATAAGCCAGCAGCTAGTGGGTTTTTTCCGCGCTGAAAACCGGCGCTCGGCGGTTTTTCCGCGCTCGGCGCTGAACGTCGAAAGTTGAAAGAGATTCAACTTTGGGAGAAAAGCTCCGCTCGTCAATGTCAGTTCTCACACGGCCACCCAATCACAGTGGAGGAGGGGCGGGACATTACCACAGCAACCAACCGGCTCGCAGCTGAAGTATCACAGCTATCAAAGCGCTCAGCTGAAGAAAGCTGGCACTCAGCTGAAAAACAGCTGCCATTCGGCGTTCTTAAGGCGTTTTCAGCCGCGTTTAAAAGTTTTGGTGTGTCCAGCCCCTAACAACGCCCTTCAGCCGTTACTTATTCACGATACAGCACAGCCTCTTGTACCTTATTGCTTACTTATATTTCCTAATTAAACTGATTAACTAATTAATTAACTAATATTAACCAATTAACTGTCTTAAACTAATCCCTGTCTGGGAAACCACACAAAAGTGCAAAACTTAATTTTGGACCAAATGGACCAAAAAACCCTGTACTAGAGTTTGACACCCTATCAGATTTGATACTGCAGTGATGCATTTACTGTAGGTGTTGCTGCATGATTATAATAATTAGGCAGACTTTCTTTATAACCATTGATTTGTGTGTCAGAAGGGAATTGTACTTTGTCTTTCTCTCCTCCTTTAATTCAGTTAAAAATCATAATAACACCTGCACAGCATTAATTTGACAAAGAACATTTCCAACATCTTATAATTTCAAAAAACTAAATGCAAGAGGGAACACACACGTATGTGTACTGTACACTGTAAAAAAGTTTTAGGTTTAATCAACTAAAATGAATTTCAACTTTCTTGACTAGTGAGGAGTTGCTTAAGTTATTTCAACGTAATTTTTATGATTGCATCCTAGTTCGAAAGCTGCATCCTCCGAAGGTCATAATTTGAAGGCCGATGGTAATAATACTGTATTCGCTGTATAAAAAAAATCCATCCTGATCTCACGAGAAATCATACATATTTTACTTTGGCTTATTCAGATCAATTCATACGAAATGTATCATGCAATATCGTATGATTCTCATGAAAAAACCAACAACAGCGAAACTGAACCCCTTACCCCACTCCTAACCCCAGGGGTCGAATTCTCGTGAGATAGTGTTGAAAAAATCATATCAAGTTTCAATCCATCGTAATTAAGTTAATTAATTTTATGTCAAATATACTGGTCAAAATATTAAAATAGTAGGTTCAGTTGACTTGCTTAACCAATATAATTAATCTTGCATGCAGCACTGCAACACTTTTTTTTAGTGTTGGCAGATAAAAGCAATATTCCCCTCTAGAGCACAATGGCTTTCTTGATTTTGCCAAGTTTTTGATGTCCTGAGCGCAACATTATGTAGACCCTGGGAAAACATTTTAATCAACTAATCAGATTTCAGAAATAAGTAAGTTTAAGTTTACAATCAGGATTAGCTGCTTCTACACTCTAAAAACAAACGGTGCTAAATAGCACTAAAAGTTGTTCACTGGCTCGTAATCATAGGGGAACCATTTTAAGTGCCATATAGCACGTACAGTATTGTTCAAAATAATAGCAGTACAATGTGACTAACCAGAAAAATCAAGGTTTTTAGTATATTTTTTATTGCTACGTGGCAAACAAGTTACCAGTAGGTTCAGTAGGTTCTCAGAGAACAAACAAGACCCAGCATTCATGATATGGACGCTCTTAAGGCTGTGCAATTGGGCAATTAGTTGAAAGGGGTGTGTTCAAAAAAATAGCAGTGTCTACCTTTGACTGTACAAATTAAAAACTATTTTGTACAAACATTTTTTTTTTCTGGAATCTAGCAATCCTGTGAATCACTAAACTAATATTTAGTTGTATGACCACAGTTTTTTAAAACTGCTTGACATCTGTGTGGCATGGAGTCAACCAACTTGTGGCACCTCTCAGCTGTTATTCCACTCCATGATTCTTTAACAACATTCCACAATTCATTCACATTTCTTGGTTTTGCTTCAGAAACAGCATTTTTGATATCACCCCACAAGTTCTCAATTGGATTAAGGTCTGGAGATTGGGCTGGCCACTCCATAACATTAATTTTGTTGGTTTGGAACCAAGACTTTGCCCGTTTACTAGTGTGTTTTGGGTCATTGTCTTGTTGAAACAACCATTTCAAGGGCATGTCCTCTTCATCATAGGGCAACATGACCTCTTCAAGTATTTTAACATATGCAAACTGATCCATGATCCCTGGTATGCGATAAATAGGCCCAACACCATAGTAGGAGAAACATGCCCATATCATGATGCTTGCACCTCCATGCTTCACTGTCTTCACTGTGTACCTTGGCTTGAATTCAGAGTTTGGGGGTCGTCTCACAAACTGCCTGTGGCCCTTGGACCCAAAAAGAACAATTTTACTCTCATCAGTCCACAAAATGTTCCTCCATTTCTCATTAGGCCAGTTGATGTGTTCTTTGGCAAATTGTAACCTCTTCTGCACATGCCTTTTTTTTTAACAGAGGGACTTTGCGGGGGATTCTTGAAAATAGATTAGCTTCACACAGACGTCTTCTAACTGTCACAGTCCTTACAGGTAACTCCAGACTGTCTTTGATCATCCTGGAGGTGATCATTGGCTGAGCCTTTGCCATTCTTGTTATTCTTCTATCCATTTTGATGGTTGTCTTCCGTTTTCTTCCACGTCTCTCTGGTTTTGCTCTCCATTTTAAGGCATTGGAGATCATTTTAGCTGAACAGCCTATCATTTTTTGCACCTCTTTATAGGTTTTCCCCTCTCCAAATCAACTTTTTAATCAAAGTACGCTGTTCTTCTGAATAATGTCTTAAACGACCCATTTTCCTCAGCTTTCAAATGCATGTTCAACAAGTGTTGGCTTCATCCTTAAATAGGGGCCACCTGATTCACACCTGTTTCTTCACAAAATTGATTTCTCAGTTATTGAATGCCACACTGCTATTTTTTTGAACACACCCCTTTCAACTAATTCAACTACTTGCCCAATTGCACAGCCTTAAGAGCATGCATATCATGAATGCTGGGTCTTGTTTGTTTTCTGAGAATCTACTGAACCTACTGGTAACTTGTTTGCCACTTAGCAATAAAAAAATATACTAAAAACCTTGATTATTCTGGTTAGTCACATTGTACTGCTATTATTTTGAACAAGACTGTATGTAGTACCAGTGTAGAACCACATTGTGCTATATAGAACCATATCTGGTGCTTAATAGGTGCTATATAGCACTTAAAATGGTTCATCTATAATTACAAACTTTTGGTGCTATTAAAGGTCACGTTCTTTCTGATCCCATTTTTTAAACCCTAGTTATTGTGTAATGTTGCTATAATAGCACAAATAATACCTGTAAATGATAAAGTTCAAAGTTCACTGCCAGGCAATTTTTTTTTTACAGAATTCGCCTTTCAAAGCCTACAGCAACCTACTTCCTGCTTTAATGACGTCAGTAAAACAGTTTTTGACTAAACTCCGCCCACAGGAATACGTCAGTCGCCAGCTAAGCTAATGGCAAGCTTCTGAAGGAGGGACTTCCTAGAACAAGGAAGACATCAGCCTGTTTTGTGGACGTGAAAACAGCGCTATACAGATAAGTAAATTGTGTGAAAAATATCCCTTTTTTTGCACATGAAACATGAACACATGTTATATTGCGCACTGTAAACACAATCAAAGCTTTAAAAACATGGAAAGAACAGAACTTTTAAAGCAACACCAAAGAGTTTTGGCTCTTTGCTCCCCCTACAGGTTAGAAGCGTAATTGTCCATTACTCACTGTCATAAATACTGAGGCATAGCTGGCTCTGATTGGATTGTAGGTCTGCCGTAAAGCAAGTTTTTGTAGTATTCACTCGGACTACAGGACCACTACCCGACGGTTGGAAACTTCTTTAGTGCGGTTTTGGCCGATAGAGGGCTGCAAAGCGAATGTGAAAGTGCTGTTCACCCTGTTTAGAGTGGATGAACGACTGAAACTGTTTTGGAAGCGTTATTTTAAGGTAAAAAAACTCTTTGGTGTTGCTTTAAGCACTAATTTTTTAAAAAGTGATTATTAGTGACTATTGATTTTCACTTATCATTTCCCTCTAATATTAGGGTTCAGTTAGGGTTAGGGTTTGGGTGGGTTTAGGTTTTATTTACAAAAATGTTGTCCTTGGGTCAGCACAATACAGTATTTTGCCCTGAGGACATTTCTCAATTTGCAAAATCAGGTTGAGCATAAAAGATCAGACATCATTTAAAAACAGCTGTGTTGCAGTTTGTACAGGCAGATGTCATTCTAAGTAATCGAATATTGTATTGGCACAGAAATTTAGTATTGGTAGATCCCTACAGTACATTATACACATTTGTGTGTACATTTGTGTGTATAATGTAAACCTTGTTGCACACACAGAGTGGTTTGTATAAAGCACAGAAACTGAATCTATAGTCATGGGTTTCCCCAATAATGAGATTGTGTGTGTAAATGATGGATGGTGGAGATCCTCCTGTCTCCTCTGTTGAGAATGTCCTATAGTTTATCAGCTTTTACACTGACTCTATCTCTCTTTGTGTGTGTCTCTCTCTCTCTCTCTGTTATCAGCAACAGACTTAACCATACCTCTGGGTCAGGCCAGAATTTAGCCCCGTGTCCTGTTCTGAAACAAACATTATATTGATGTGACATTGATAAATGAGATTTCTTTAATGAAAAAGAGGAATTCATCATTTTAGACAAATGCAAGTCTGGTAAATGTTGATATGAGGATTTCATTTGCTTGTTTTGTCTACTAATGAAACATTATGGCTCTTTTGCATTGGGTAATGTTGAGGTACCAGCAGGCTGTATCATATCAAACTACTCCTTTGGGTTGTTTATCCTCGTTTCAATATGTGGGATGTTTTTAAAAAAAAATGCTTTTGGGGATTCACTGCTGTCTCAGGATGTAAAGTCTATATGATAAATGAGCGTCTGCAAGTCTTTCTGCAATAAGTTTATCATACTTTGCACTCCTGTTTTTTACAGATACACTTTTACTTTATTCACATCCTTTCGATTCTGTTTTCAATCTCTGTCCACAACAGTGATAATAAAGCAAATGAAAGAATTGAGAGCAAGAATAACCAATGGGAATATTTACTTGACCTCTTCCTTCATACACTGTATTGAACTACAATGTGCAGAACAACTATGTGGTTGTTTGTCTAGAAATATTTATGGCAAACCTTAAAGGTGCCAAAGAATGCATTAAAATAATCTGGTAAATTGTTCTTTAATATTTTCAAAGAAGGTATATAACTTTATTATGTGCAAAAATTATCCAGAAATGATTAACATGTCCATTTACAACCCTAGGAATGGTCTATTTTTGCCCTATTTGAAAGGGTCATGAATAATAATGTTGAGCTCTGATTGGCTCTGCTCTGCTGTACCCTGTGGCTCATGCCAGTAGCTCACATTAGTAAACAGAACTTATGTTTGTAATGTATCAGCCTGACAAAATCCAGACAAAAATACAGAAAAACAAATTGTTTACAGAGTGTTAATGGACATTTCTGAGTGGTAAGTTTGTGTTTTATTTCAGTATAGACCTGCAAAACGTAACTTTAACGTCAATAATAGAACTTCAACCTAAATGCTAGCATATAGCATTAACTAGCATGTAGTGCTAATTCAAGAATCACAACTTTGTTTTTAGCATTGTAACAATTTTTTACTTAATTTAATGTGTAATTTAATGTTGGGGCGTACATCTCGATTCTAATGTCACAGATATTGGTCTGTTTTCCAACAGTCTTTTGCGTGCACGAGGTTTAAATAAAAATGAGGATGTTTGAGGCTCACTATATGTCACTACCATGCACAAAGCTCTTATTATTCATCTATGCAGGGCTCCAGACTGCCACCAAATGGTGGCATTTTGACAACAAAATTTGAGAGTGTGACACTGAATTTTACATCCAGATGTGCGACCAGTAAATTTGACCTTTTTTTTTTGAAGTCACACTGAATTTAAAACAGCACATTGTACTTTCTGCAGAGGCGTCATGCCCATTCAAACTGAGGGGGCACCTGCCCCCTTGGTTTTTTTGAGCCAATGGATTTTACCTCAAAATCAAATAAGCGTCCATTAATCTGTTATTTGACTTTTAATCTGTTAATATGCACAATATTATACATTCTGTGCTGCATCCTTGTCACTTTTCGGAGATTTTCGCCGTTTTGATCGTGTTTTGATCATGTTACATTACTTTTATTCTGGCGGCAGCTGGCGCTGCAGTCAGAGCGCAGTCGCAGACGTCATCAGTGTCTGGGCGCGCTCACGAGCTCTCTGCTGTTGCTGGCTTGCTGCTGCATTTGGCTATCTGAGGAATTAAAACGTGTTAGAAACGCTCACAACATTTCCAAACCCCAGTACGGTAATGTGCAGTTAACCTTCTCTGTGTAGAAAATGTATGGTTTTAAATGTGACCGTCTCAACGTTATATTAGCAGAGATTCATCTTCTTGGCACAATGCCAAAGTTCGCCAAAGTTCACGCGGGCGCGGAATCTCACATGCTCACATGAGGTAAAATTTAATGCAAAAATCCGTTCCTCTAATAATTGTATCTAAACATATTTTTTAAAATCATTATTGAACATTAAAATCAATCACGTGGCTATAGCTTATGTCATTTTCGTTGTTTATATACTTTATGGATTTAAAATTACATTAATTTTATATGATAATGTAGTTGTTGTGCAAAATGCATTAATTACACAATTAAACAAGCCATTAAGACTTTAATAAAACATGCCGTTTCAGATGTGAATATGATGCAAATGTGTCATTATTCCGATTGAATAGTATTTGATATGAAAGTTAGTCATCACTTTTATTTTGGAGGTTTTTGCATGAAAGCAGGGGTTTTCAGATTGTTAGAAATGTAAGTGCCATGGAAAAGACTGAAAGCTCTATAATATTTCGTTTGATGTCTGTGTATGCACAAATTTCTGTGAGCTGTTGACACTGTGCCCCCTTAAAAAAAATTGGTGCATGACGCCCCTGACTTTCTGCATCTATCATCAAAGTATTTATTAGTAATACAGTGTATTACTTAGTAGAAATGTAAATATTTGGTTAGCATGTTGATTCATGGTATGTGCCCCTAAATTTTCTGGTTGCGCCCATAAAATTTTCAGTTGGGGGCCACTGTGCTCCTAGTGAAAAAAGTTAGTCTGGAGCCCTGACTATAAATATAGTTTTTTATTCTATGGCACCTTTAAACCCAGTTAACCTGACACTTACAATGATTAAAAACCTCAGATTCTGATGAAAAAAAAATCATCATCTTCAAAACGTAATGCTGAATGCCAATGAGAACAAGGTATTCAAAAACATTTTTAATGCTGACAAAATGAGGCATGACTACAAACAGAAATATAATCTAAATAACTTTTTCATCACTTCACTGTAAAAAGGATTTGTTGGTTATGGTTAAGACCTGGTTGTCTTAAAAAATTTTCTTAATTCAACTTAAAAAAATTTAACGTTTTTACACAACTTTTTTTGAGAAATAATATTTTTTTAAGTTGAATTAACTCAACATTTTAAGGCAACCAGGTAACTTACTTCTTTAAGTTGAACTAACTTTATATTTTGTGATATTTTATGGCAAAGCAAATCAAATGGAAACTTTACATGGAGACCTGTAACTTATTTAAAGGGGACATATCATCAATATCTAACTTTTTCCATGTTTAAGTACTATAATTGGGTCCCCGGTGCCTCTTTTAACCCAAATATGAAAAATAACAACCTAGTTACTTCGTTTTGGGTTCTTTGCAAGGATGTGAAAAAATTGATTATTGAAATTGGGCTTTCCTTGTGATGTCCTTTTTTGCACTATACAACCACGCCACTGCCATTTAAAGCAGAGATCAGCTCATTTGCATTTAAAAGGACACACTCAAAAACATAAAATTTTTGCTCACACCTACAAAGTGGCAATTTTAACATACTATAATAAATTACTCTGGGGATTTATTTGACATCTTAAAAAAGTCTTGTGAAATGTCCCCTTTAAATATCCTTAAAAATAAAAACAGGATTTCGTTTGTTTTTGTCACTTATTAAAATACTAAATTAAAGGTGCTCTAAGCGAATTGAAGCGTTTTAGACCATAAAACATTTTTTGTTACATACCGGAAACATCTCCTCACTATCTGCTTGCTGCCTGTCCGCTGATCAAACTGTAAAAAAACGCGATCTCTGTAGATAGCCCAGGCTTCACAAACGGCAATATCAACAAATGGCCAAACCTAGCCAGCACAAAACAAAACAAAGTATTCCAGCCAATAAACGGCAAGAAGGATTTGGGGGTGGGGGTTGGGCGCGTTCATGAAAGCACGGAAGGGAGGGGGAGGGGGAGGGGGAGGAGTTAGCTACGCTCTGTCTGTTTGAAAACAGTTCAAACATCAACAGGAAGTGACGTCGCACATTATTCGCTTAGAGCGCCTTTAAGCATTTATTCATATTTTGTCAGCTTCCTGTTGTGAATCTCTCTTTGCTTTGCACATGTCTAGTCTTAAATCAAAGCCTAAACCAGCAGTACAGTTTATGTAAATGTAGATAAATGACTGGTCAAACTGATTTAATTCAGTAGACCACAGACTGGGGTTGACAGAGAGATGAATGGGTCGCAGCTTTATGGCAGGTGGTTATGTGCTATTATGAATGAGAGTATGTGACTTTGGGGTCAAGGCGAGGGGTTTGTCTTTTCAACAGGAGATAACCTCCATCCTATGTCTCTCTCTCGCCTCTACATCTTCATAAACAACAATGTACCAGGCACCTGCTACAATTTCACTTTAAAACCTCTTTGCTGACACTAGCTTCTTTTCATGCCTGTTTGGTTCATCTTTATGCATTAGTGATGCTCTTCACACCCACTGCTCTCTCGCTATCTATCTGTCACTTTTTCATCTAATTCATCTAACACACGGGAAAACCACTCAGCTTTTTCATACATGTATGTACAGTACAGTAAAAACCCTCACTCTCTCTCTGCTCTACTAAAGCATTCACCTTTAGATAAGAGACAGTTAAACCATGTAATCAGCTCCTGTAGACAGTTTTCTCGCTCTTCTTTTTTTGTTATTAGAGTGATACAGTAGGACAGTCTGATGGGGAAGATAACAGTATGTGTGAAAGTGCATTAAATTGGCTTTTCTCGGAGGTGGCCATTTCGGAGACTTAATGGGATCTCAATTGTATTTGGTGTAAGCATCAACTTCACTGGTAGTTCATGGCGCTAGCAACGGCAAGGTCAGGGGCTTCATTTCCAGGGAACACTTTCATGGGTGTTTAATGTACTGTAAATGGTTTTGAATAAAAGCGCTCGCCACATCCATTAAATGTCAGATGTTTAAAAAGAGAGATATTCCTTTAGATGCCCAAAGGCAGCAAGAGCTATAAAATGTATCACTGTTATCTATACAGCTCTGGCTTTTTTTCTAGATTTTTTTCTAAAATAGACACCTGGCAACCCAAACACAAGAATAACTCCTCTACTGTCCAATTAAAATGACATTTACTGTACAGTATAGCGGTATAAATGACTTAAGAGTAGGCAGTGAAACAGACAGAAAGACAGACCCCATTTTCAACCCTTTCCCTCCAACAACCTGTGCCAGTCTGTCTGTGTATTTGAGATGCTATCTGCCAGCGATTTTAAAAGCAACTGAATCAATATAGTTTGAACTGAAATGCCCTCTCTCAATGTGTGTGTCTGTGTGTGCGTTAGAGACAGAGATGTGTTTTTATGAGATGTGACCAATGAATATAATGATAGTGATTGAAAATGGAGCCCAGATGGTCATTATATTTTTTAGTGTCTAATTTTTTATTCTTAAAAAAACCGTTTTGTGTTGAGTCTATAAAAATCTTGAGAGAATCCCTTTTGAGGATCTGTAGGAGAATCTGTGTTCAGATCTTTCAGGTTCAGATTTCTTTACATAACACAAGTTTTGGCAAGAAAGATGAGAGAGAGGTGGAGCGAGAGGTTTGTGCCAATAGGTTGGTAAAGGTTAACTCGAGTTCAGGCTAGTTTAATCCCAACAAACTCTCTGGTTAATACAGTATATGGTTTATTTCTAAACTGTAGAGTTTACTTCAGCATAGCTTAAGCTGGAAGTGGTTGTGTAGACGCTGCACTGTAATCACATAATATGAGCTTTAATTATAGGTTGACTTAATTACTGTGATTCTTTTTGGTCTTGTGGTGTGGAGTGAATGCGTTTTCTGTCTGGGACTCTATGAGTTTATTTTACCCTTTGTTTTTTGTCTTAACTCAAATTAGTCCAATTTGTCCATCGTTTTTCAGACAAACACATTTTCAGTTATTTTAGAAAATGTTTGAGATCTTTCTGTTAATTAAATGTGAAGTTACGGGGTCCACGACCTTCAAGTCCAAAAAATGTGCGTCCATCCTTCACAAAATAAATCTATACGGCACAACGATGATAAACAAAGGCCTTCTGAGGGTAATCCGCGCGATGCTGTTGTAGAAATATCCATATTTAAAACTTTATAAACGAAAATAACTACCTTTTCGGTAGCGCCGCCATCTTAGACTCCTCTGTATTCAGGAGAGAGAATTAGCGTAGTGTACGCACTTTTCTTAGTGACGTATGACAAATTCGGAGGGCGGGGGAACAGAGCAGCAGCAGAGTAACCTCCGTACGCTGCGTAAAGCTCTGATCTTGAATGCGGACGATACTAAGATGGCGGCATTACCGGATGCGAGTTATTTTCGTTTATAAAGTTTTAAATGTGTATATGTCTACAACGAAAATGCGCGGATTACCCTCAGAAGGCCTTTGTTTATCATCGTGGAGCCGTTTGGATTTATTTTGTGAAGGATGGATGCACATTTTTTGGACTTGAAGGACGTGGACCCCATAACTTCACATCTGATTAACTGAAAGATCTCAAACATTTTCTAAAATAACTGAAATTTCATCGTCTGAAAAATGATGGACATATGCACGGGGTGAGTAAATCATGGGTTTAATATTATTTTTGGCTGCACTATCCCTTTAATAATACATAGGATGGGGTTTATAATAAAATTTTCATTTCTTCGCTTAACTTAGGTGAGTTTGTTCATGTTTTACATTGTTGTAGTTTAAGATTAATCAAATAAAACGCAAACCAATCATTTGTTTTGAATCTAAGGATCTTTAGATTTATTTATGCTATAAGGCGGGTAAAATGTTTTCCGTCTATTCGTTTTTGTTAAACGTTCTGTTTAATATAAGCAAGTCATTTTACAAATGTATTGTTCTTCTGTTAAAATTAAAAATAATAATGAACAAATAGCATTCGTAGTAGCCTAATGGAAAAGTATGTCTTTCATTTATTTGTGTTTTAACGCAGATACCATCCGTCGAATTTGTTTTAATAATAAACAAGCTGTTTATAAGCGAGTTTGTCATTGTACTGTTTTTCGTTAAGAATAATAATGAACAAACATTTTAAAAAATTATTTTATTAATAAATGGAAATAATAAATGATATTGGGCCCTATTTTAACGATCTGAAACGCAAGTGCGAAGCGTAAGTGAGTTTGTGGGCGGATCTTGGGCGCTGTTGCTATTTTCCCGGCGTGAGAAATAACTCTTGCGCTGGGCGCAAATCAATAAGGGGTTGGTCTGAAGTAGGTTCATTATTCATAGGTGTGGTTTGGGCGTAACGTCAAATAAACCAATCAGAACGCTATCCAACATTCCCTTTAAACGCAAGTGCGCAAGTTCCATGGCGGGTTGCTATTATTATGACGGATTTACCAGGCGCACGCCAGGAGCGGTTCACAGCCGAGGAGACCGACGTTCTTGTAAGAGCAGTCAAAGACAGAGAAGTTGTTTTTATGGGGATGGGAGAAACCTGCCCAAATCAGCGTCGGTTAAACAGGCGTGAGAGGAAATAGCCACAGTCTCATCAGCTGGCATCCCCATCGTTGCGCCAAGCGCTACAATGATGTCAGGAGACGGGGAATCCCAAGCTTGCCAGCATAAATCGGGCACGCCTTATAACGGGAGGTGGATCTGCCTACACATGACCTGACGCCAGCAGAGGACATCGCTGCGTCCACCCTCAACGCTGAAAGGGTTTGGGGGCTTTGAAATCGGACCCAAGAAACGCAAGCAAGGTCCAACCCCAAAGTACTCTTACAAATCAAGTTCATATACATTAAGGTTTCTTATGAAAACATTTTAATTATTATTTACATAAAATAAACGTAATACAGCCACACAACAAACTTATGAAAATATTTTAATCGTTATTTGCATGAGAATTTTTTAACGCAGCCACACAATAAGTAAAAACCATCACCACAGTGCTCACCACTATGATTCCCCTTATCTCGTGTATTAATATTTTTAAGTGTAACAATTTATGATTTGCAAAAATAACTGTTGCATCTGTTTAGATTAGATGCAAAGTGTATGCGCGTTGTGCACGCTATACATTATGGTCAAGCATGCGCCCTTAAAATAGCATAACGAACAACGCGCAACGCGCCACTGACTTTAAACTTTTTTTTCTGGTCAGTGGCGCAATTGTTTTTTGAAACTGCAAAATAGCATCAGGGATGGTTTGCGCCGGAACACGCCTCTTTTTTTGCGCTGAACCGCCCAGGGAGCGCAAGTTCATTCCCTAGTTTGCCGACGTGCGTTTGTGGAGGGAAAAACCCACTGTGCGCCGGTGCAAAATATAAATGATACATGCGTCACTGACAAAGTCAATTGCACTGGGGGCAAGATAGGGCCCCTAATGTTAAAGATCAAATGTAGCCTACTAAAGATTTTGAACTTCTTTGCCAAATATATTTTCGTTTAAAATATGCGGTATGTTTAATAAGTTTAGAAGGTGAAAAAAATCCTCACCTGCACTTCCCTAATAATACAAATCCAACACATCTTTGTAAGAACGTAAGTATCCGTGTTATTTTATATTCTGACTTAATAAAAAACAATTTGGAAAATCAGATCTTCAGAGGAGCGCGTGAATGCCGCAATTGCTCTGACGGCAGCTTATTTTGCTAATATGGTAACATTTTTTTCAGAGGAATTGCTAAAACGTATAACTTAACCAATGTTTTTATTAGTACTACCGCTGTTATGGGCCTCTGAGATGGGACGCGGCAGTCACAAGTGTCAAGTTCATCGGAGACATATTGAAAGCGTCAAAACGTGGGTGGTTTCACAAGCCGATAACAAAAATATTTTGACATCACGTGTGATGCACATAGTTTACATGGCGCACCAAACACATATTTTGAAATGACGAGCCAGACATATGACGGGCTACATACATGTTGTGATGAGTTTTGCATCGTGCACCCTTGAAAAAGAAGTCGCCGGCAGCCCCTGTCTTTGACATGACCTTAGTCAATATTAAAGATATCAAAGTAATTTTTTTAGATTATATATGATGATTTTATGTAAAACAGTAAACAGTCTGCCCATTAATCTTCTTTTTAATGTGAGCAGATGTGATTAAACTTCATACCAAACTAATCTCCTCTCAATACACTGTGCCCACTCGACCTGCTCGTTTATTCCCACTTTCACCCATAGGAAACGCACACCCTTCCTTCACATAGAGACAAAGTGCCAAAAAACACCTCGCAAACATCTCTGCGCACTTTCCATCATCCTCCAAGCAATGGAGAGCAGAAAACTATATTTCCCCTCTGGTCTCAGATTCGCTCATAATTTGTGGAGACAGCTTGCCTGCATCCTGTGTTTGTATTTTATCCGCCTACCGCCGGTCTGATGCCTGACTGATATAATCTGCTAGAGTGATTAGTGGGCTGGAGCCGTTTACTCACCTTGTTGTTCTGCTATGTTTGCTTATAAACATTGCAATGTTTACAGTACTGTGCAAAAGTCTTAGGGTATCATACGCACACCTAGCCTAACCACGTCAGCATTCGTACTTCAGCTCATTTTTATTTTGCTTCTGTCTACGAAGTAAAGTGAAGTAGCAGAGGATGGAATCACCAGGCTAACACACACCATTGTAAGATCTGTTGTTTTACATTTACACTGTAAAAAATATGTAATTTTTATGGTAAAAAACTGTTGTTGCTAGAAAACCATACAATTATGGAAAATGTAAACAGTTTTGCAGGGAAAAACTCAAAAAAATTCAGTGGCATATTCTATTTTTATTACAGCAAAGTTTTGTATATTTCACAGTTCTGTATTTTTATGGGAAAGTTTTGTACATTTAACAATTGTTTATCGTAATTTTTCTTGGTAAAGTTTTGTCAATTTTACAGTTCTTAACGCTATTTTTCATAGCAAAGTTCTGTACATTTCACAATTCTTTACTGTATTTTTCAAGGCTACGTTTTTTACATTTACGGTTCTTTACTGTAATTTTTCATGGCAATTATGACAAAATTTTGTGTGTTTAATTAACTGATGTTTAATTAACTGAATTAATTGAAGTATTTGTATGTTGTTATAAATCTGTTTTGTATTTAATAACATATTACTTACCACCATAACACAAGTGGTAAAATGGACAGCCAGATGGTGAAGTTTTCACAAGTGGCCTTTCCATAGATTGTTGCCAGAACATGTAGAGATTGGTGCATAGTGTCATTCACACAAACACAAAACACCACCATAACACATGTCGCATGAAAATAAATAATGCTATAATAAACATTAATTAAACAACACAAAATGTAACACAAAACGAATGTAGGTAACAGATAAAAAAATAAAGTAAACATAATTATTTAAATTAAATATCGTCAAATGCGAAGGTTCATGCGGGGAATTGTGGAAACATTGTTTTACTGTTTTTCACCATAGATTTTACAGCGAAAAACTACAAAACAATTTTAACAAGATTTTACCGTAAATGTATAATGTATAAATTAACTCATTTGTTTTGTGTGTCTCTCACAGTAAAATTAAACTTAATATTTTGTTAAATCTACTACAGTTTTTAACTGTAATTGTCAAGATTTTTCAGAGTTAGCCAATTATTGGGGTTTTACCATAGCACTTTTCCTTTTTTCGTTAAATTCACGAACATTTTCTTACAGTCAGATGCTTCTATTCAAAGTGTCCTATAGTGCATTACTGATTGCTTTTATCATTATGTGTGCTCCATGGGATTGAACCCACAATCTTTTGCACAGTTAACACAATGCTTTATTACTGCGCTACAGAATGCATTTCTGCAATAGTATAGTGACCATATATAATTATTTCTTAGTCCCTTTATCAGAACACAATCTGCTAATAAAGTACTACACACTAAATAATTACTTTTGTACACATAGTCCCTGTATTTTCTGTTTGTATCTTAATAAAAGAGTGAAAAATAAATATGGATGGTCATTAAGACTTTGCCAAAGCAAAGCTGGTGGTCGCCTTAGACTTTTCCATGATTAGGCTACTATACAGTGTGAATACACTGTTAATGATGGTGTTTATCACTCTTGTATTGAGTCAGAAATATAAACTGTTTTTTATATTCTCTTGAAGGCCTGTGCACATTTCCACAGACTGTACTTTTACTGCAGTCAATAGGGGAACTCTACGTTCCCAGTTCTGCTCCTCTAGAATGACTCTTACATTAGCATTGAATATGATTGATTTGTACTGGGGGGCTTCGGTCTCAAGAGATCTTTTCTGCCAGGCCAAAGCACTGACGGCGCAATATAGAGGCTAAGCTTCAGAATTGAGTTTGCTCTTATGTGCAGGTTTATTAGCTCAGTGCTCGGGTATTTCAGGTACTTGCAGGTTTAAATCTGTGGCCATTGAGACAAATTAACTCATTTCTTTTGTGTCCATATTTCTCACCTGCATGTTCAAGGACGCAAAGAACCGGCACACGCCATAGCTGCGACCTCTTTCTCTTTAAAGTACAAAAGCTCTGCAGTTACCTTTCCACAAATGCTGGAATAAATGTCATCATCCATCTCAGGAAATGCACAAGCACTCAAGATTGGCTTGACACAGCATATAAATAGAAAACCAGGGCTATTGGCTTCAGATCTGCAGTGGCTTTCCATGACTGCAGTGATTATCAGTTTGGTTGATGTTTACGAGATAAACTTTATCAGATTCTTCATCACTGACCTATATAAGCTCCAGTGGATGCATTTGAAAACATAACCTCACGCAAGCTGCCGATTTACATCTTATCAGGATTGTCTTAGGGAAAGCAGCACTGCACAGATCTCTGGTAGATCTGCTCTGGCCTTGTTGCATGTGCCAACCAGGTCACGTTTAAAAAGTTTTGGGGATGAACGTTGCAGGATTGTGAGATGTGCCTAATTGACCACATAATAATATTAAAGTCTGTGTAAAGTTAAATCAGAGAATTGTTTCTAAACATATTATAGATGGTAAAAATGTATTACTGAACCACGAATAAGAGTGAGAAAATATGTCATACTGAATTGTGGCATTAGATTGTTAAACATTTTCCCCATTTTGTGAGATTATTGAGCCATTTGAACCATCCAACAGGTTGCTACAACCAGGCTAAAGTGTCTATCTAGCACACCAGGCTTATGTTATAATGAAACAGTTATAAAACTTTATTTTATTACATAATCAAGGAACATGATTTGATGAGATGAAGACTACAACTCATATCGTTCCACACAACAACAACATCAAGCTATGCCTTTGTTATTGTTTTGCAAGCGATGAAAATTACATATTGTGCCTTTAATGCACATGAACAATTGATTTGGCATTAACTAACATTAAAGATCATATTGATTGATGTAAGTTCATGATAGATAATGCATTTAGTAATGTTAACAAATACAACCTTATTGTAGTGTGTTACCCAAACATTTGGGTCAATGACGTGAAGTTAATTATTTTGTGTCTGTATGGTTCAAATAAATGTAAAAGGGATAAAATTTCAAAATAAATTAGCAGATTACTTGCATACACTGTCTTTTTTGAGTCTAAAATCTGTTTTTGTTTTCATGTTTAAAGAATATTTGGGGGATAATTGCAAAAATGTCAATGTGGTTTAACCAGTCGGTGTCAATTGGTGTAACTAGTACTTTTTTAAATGAAAACAGAAATATATTCATAAAAAATTTGAAATAAAATATAATCATCTAGTTTAGTGTAATATGATTTTTGTTTACATACATTTTTACATCATTTGTCAAAGATTATTTAGGACACAGACCTGTTTTCAGCATATGTCAGGACAAATTTACATTTAGAAATAACTAATAAATTGGCGGTTACACCATTTGACATTTTCAGGTCCATTAAGTCTTAACTTTCATAAAATTGGTGCAAATGTAATTTTATATTGTACACGGTTTCCCGCAGAAAATTTGTTAGTTAAGGTGGTAGGGTTGGGCGGTGGTTGGTGCCAGGGGGCGTGACAATCAAAGGGGCGGGGCGTACACGTCATGATGAAAATATTTTTATTAAAAACACTCAAATAAAACTTATTTTTGAATAAACTATTACAGAAAATGAACACATACTAGATTATTAATGAATTAAATGTTTTTAACAGATACCTCTAACGAAAATAGCTGCGTGATGAAGTGAAACTAAAGGGTTAATAAATACAAACTGAAGCAGATGTTGTAGAACATTTAGGCCGTGTGGCGTGCATGCCCGCTCGCGGTATGAACTTGACGGCCTTTTGTGCAGCGAAATTATAATTTTTTGGACAACCTAGTTAAGGTGGTAGGGTTTCCCAGCTTAGGTGGGCCGCCCGAACTGCAAAGTGCTGCGGGAAAGCCTGTTGTAGAAATGTAACATAAATACACTATGTGCATTGAAATAAACCTGATGGAAAAAACACTTTGAATTTCTTATCTTGCTAAACCGTTTTTGTCACTGACCCATTTACATTTATGCTTGCGACTTGCAGTACACTACAGTGTATACATTTTTGTCATTACCATGTTTGTGTTAGCTGCATTCGAATCCATGACCTTTGCGCAGCTAATGCAATGCTTTACCACTAAGCCCTACAGGAGGTCAAGGAAACACTTAAAGGGATAGTTCATCCAAAAATGAAAATTCACCCTCAATTTGCGATAGATCGGTTTTTCTACTTTAAAAGTCAACGGTGCTCCTGTTTTCTGCTTCGTTACAAATATCTTCTTTGTGTTCAGCAGAGCAACGAAATGTATACAGGTCTGTAACAACTTGAGGGTGAGTCAATGATGACAGAATTTAAATTTTTGGGAAAACTATCCCTTTAACCTTTAGTCTAATTTAAGGCATTTGCATTATACGATTAAGAGTTGAATATGTATAATGTTAACATAGCGCTTAAATCATAACATTCCCCTAGAAAATGCAAACATAGCCATCTCTGTATACTTGTTATTCTCTCTCTCCCTCGATCTCTCCCCTCCCCTCCTTCTCCTCTTCTCTCCCCTGCTCTGAATCACATCATGAATATTAATGGAAGTGTCATCCTATTACGACAGGAAGTCTCTTGTTTTTGAATGTCGCAAGTGTTCGCTCATATCCTGTATCTCCATGTGTTCAAATTCAAATGTAAACTAGTTGATTTAAAAAAAAGACGGACAGGGAAACCCACAGATGCTCCAACTCAAACAGGCAAAGACCCACAAATTACAACGTTTTTTTTTACTTTGTCAGTTGTTGTTGTTGTGAATGAGCGAATACAGCTGGACTACATACAACAGCTGGACATGAACTATTACAATAAACACAGCCCTGTCACGCTCTCTTTAACCCCCTCTGTATTCTTTTTTTTCTCTTTCCTGTCTTTAAGCCTTAACAGATGAATAATCTCCTTTATATGTGGTTATAATAAACGGGTGCATTTCTTTTTTTATGTATTCATGAATTGTAAGAATGTGCTTCCGCAACGAAATCTATAAAAGGATTCTTTGGTGTCTTTGTTATAGTGTATAAGGTGTGCGTGTTGTGGATTATCGTGTATTGTCTGGATCACAGACAGAGTTGAATGACCCTACTGTACTGCTTAAAAACCATTGCAATGTTAAAGATATGATCAAGATAATGTTAAAAATGGATTCATGTGGAACAAAAATAAACATGGCTTATGCCGACGACCACAATGTGTTCGAGCTTTTTCAACCATTTTGAGTCAGCTTACTGTATCAATATAATTACATATAAGTTGAATATAAAAGAAAAGAAACATTTTTAATGGCAGCTGGTGTACTTTAAGTAAATGATATTGCACAGGCAGCCAGTTATTGGAGAAATATGCCCCGACAGTCTGATCAGGACCCGGCGCAAAGCTGGAGATCTTGTATCACACTAAAGGGGCTTATTTCACGATAATAACCCGCTGCCTGTACATTATCCCGCTTATTACACGGCTATTTACCTCATAAGTATAAAAATATTGATTTGAAATATTTTATTAGCTAATTTTTAACAAATGCAGACCCCTTTTTTGGGGTTTTAAGATGAGGCAAGATGTTCAAATGTCACAAACACACTGTTTTATTTAATCATTTGTAAATGTAATGCAGGATATGGTATTAAAATATATTTATATGTAATTTTTCTGTAATATTAAATTGTGCATTTCAAAATGATTTGCAGCATCCAGGTTACCGTGTGTTATCAGTTTTGAGTGTTGTTATCTGGGATTATTACAAGGCTCTCTGGAATGCTTGATTCTGATTGGTCAGTTGAGACATTTCCAGGTTCGTTCTTTTCAAATAATAACCGCTCCAAAGTAATAACGCATAGCCGGTACTACTTGTACGATTAAAATCGCTCCGCGCCAATAAAGATTACTGTTTGGCGCCATCTTGTGACAAACACTGGACAACCACCATTAAGAATGGAAAATTTTGACATTCATTTTAACATGTACGGAAAAAACAAAACATTAAAACAGTGAATAGAAGAACGAACAACGTCGAGACACAGAGAGCTTACTGAGACTGAACTTGACAAAATAGAGCATGACAGCTACGAAGCCAACACCAAAAAAAAAAACAGAATGGGCATTAAAACTTCTCAAAGACTGGCTAAAAGAGAAAAAAATGGAGACAGACAAGTATGAAGCAGAGGATCTTAATAAGGTATTACGATCATTTTATGCATCTGTGCAAAGTTTCGCGGAAGGATAAAAATGTAAATTTAAAACAAATATGCCAATAAAATGTTTCAAATTCATATTCACGTCCAGTTTTTTTTCTTATGTTTGCAAGTAGCAGTGTAATAAGCGGGACAATGTAGAGGCAGCCTGTAGTTATCGCGAAATAAGCCCCTTCAGTGTGATACAAGACCCTCCGCTTCGATTTGAACTACCGGCTGCCTCTACATTATCCCTTATATAACAAACTTGCAAATGTTACGACTGGCCAATCAAAATCAAGCATTCCAATGAGCCATGTAATAATATGTATAATATATAAAAAAGTTAACTTTTTTCAACTTATATTTTTCACTTCAAGTTTTTTTTTAAATGTAGGTGCTACCAATTGAAGTATTTTTTTTTACATAGGCCCAACTCTTTCACTTTTTACAGTGTATTTCTCTCAAACAAGCAACTGTATTTTTTGGTTAAGGTTTTGTTGCATGAAACAAAAAAGTTTCAAAGCATCAGCCATGAGGTCCCCTCCCAGATGTCAAATAAAGACCAAAAGAAAGTCTATGAAGAAATCTTCAATGCTTTTATTTCATTTTCAAAATGTTTCTATTTACACAAAATCTTCCCACATTTTTATTCAGGTGAAGAAAGACACAGAATTTAAGCTCAAAGTTGGGCAGAGACATTCAACGTTTCCTACACGAGGATAGAAAGAGTACAAATTGCGTATTTATGTACAGTATACTTGAAATCAAGTTAAAACATATTGAAAGGTTTAGCATTTTCCATCTGTCATCATCTTTCTATTCGAAAAAGATTTGAATGAAATGGTGACAAAACAAGAAATATACACGCATTCTTTTTATAATAATTTAGCAAATAATATCGACAACAATAAGCAACGTGGTGTTTTATATATTGCTAAAACAGGGTGACATGAGGGTGATCAGTACATCAGTATGTTGACGGCCAATCAGACAAAAACATCTCATTATTTTATGTACACACTACCTTGTTTATCATTGGGATTTGATTTAAAACTGCAGCATTTGATGAACTGGTTGAGAGTGAAGCTCCTGAGCTCAGGTCTCTCTCTCTGTTTGACTTACGTAGAGGTCATACGACCAAGCTCAGAAGACCAACCAGGTTAAGGGACACTTAAAAAGGATGGGAGATCATTTGTCTGATATGCATTTGTAAAGTGAGCAAAGCTACAACATCAGATTTAATTTATGGAACATTAAGATTTAGGTTACAAATGGCTTGTAAAGAAAATTGATTATCATCAGATCTCACTCAAAAAATCACATTTTGTCTTCTCTAATTTGCACGGAAACCTGAAGTTTTCTGTTTGTAAATAGGTAGTTCCTCCAAAATGTATTCCTAACAAAGATCATTGTTGCTTTAATTTAAAAAAAAGGCACTCCAGTGACCTTGAAAAAGCAAAGATGAATGGGCTTAACGTAAGAAAGGAGAGTTTAGAGGTAGCTGTGGGAAATATGGCAAGGCTTTGACCATCAAGTAGAGGTACTATCTGGGATATTACAGGCTGGGTTTTTAAATAGCTAAACATTAATTGTTTTTTACAAAGCTGGATGCTATAAGGAATGTGATAATGTTCTGAATCTCCAGTCTTTGCACTTAAATTTTTAAGTATAATGAACTTGGATTTCAAGACATTTCAACTTTTATTTTTATCTTGACTGACAAGTATGCAATTAGGTTGAATTAGCTTAACTATATTTTAAGATTTAAATAACTCAAGATAAAAAATTGAAATGTTAAATAAAGTTGAAATGACTTGTAAATCCAAGTTGATTATACTTAATGCATTATTTTACAGTGCACTAATGTCTTATTTATAAAAGAGTCATCAAGTCATTTTGGCTTGGGAGATGCATACAACAATGTTCTTCTAATTCACTGTCATCAAAGTCCATAAAAGCACTTAAAATAGGACTGAACTTTAATTTATGAGCACCACTCCAACTCGAGATTGGAGAAAAATACTTCACTCAAACGTATGAATTACATAAGTGCATAGCTACAGTATGAGCAAAGGGTCAGATTATAAATTATATTTCTGATAAATCTCACTAATCTCACGGTGGCTAATTACCATTCAATGTTTTGGCTTAAACATCTCTGTTTAAATATCAGCATAAAAAACATGTCACTATCTATGAAGCTTTAAAATGTGGATTGTAACTAAGGAAAATTGGATTATGGATTTAAATCAGACTAGATGTCATATGTAATTCCTTTAGAGATGCAGCTACACTGAAAAAAAGAGGCAGTGGTTATTTTCCACCCAGAGTTGGGTCCAAAAATGACGAACCCAACCTACATTATTGGGTTGTAATTAAACTAATAATGGGTTGTTTCGACTCAAAATGCTGGATTGTTGTCAAATATAAACGTTTTCTGGGGTAACTTAACCCAGCGGTTGGGTTCATCCAAGTATATTTTACTGTCTTAAAGGGATAGTTCACCATCATTTACTTACTCTCAAGATATTTTGAGGAATGTTTGTAACCAAACCGATCAGAAGCCCCATTTAGTTCCATAGTAGGAAAAAATAAATATGGGGCCTCTGATCGCTTTGGTTACAAACATTCTTCAAAATATCTTCCTTTGTGTTCAACAGAACAAAGAAATGTATACATGAATATCAGCTGACGTCACTCACTTGTCTTCCGCCATTTTGAGTACCTGAAGTGGTCGCAAAAGAACTAAAAGCTATGCCTTCAATATGTTGTGAGCATCAAAAACGCTATTTTAACAACACTAAGAAGGCTCGACACAACATGATACTTTGCTCGAAGTATCGCCTGTGTCTCTACACGTGAACTCGAGCATTGAGAACATTGTTTGTGTACACAGAGTTTACTAAAAAGAAGGTTTTGAACAACTGACTTTGGTTGATTTGGCTTCCGATCGCCGCCATCTTCCCAGTCAAGATGTAGCGATCTCCGAATGCGACGTAAGGAGGGAGGAGAGTAAAGATGAATAGCTCCTAAAACATAGTTCCATATAAATGCACGGATAATTCGTTGTTTTGTCGCAAGTGACAAACAATATAAACCTTCTAGTTACAAAAGGAGCCTCATATGAGATTCATTCATTCACATTCGGAAATCGATTATTTACGTCTGGCAGAGATGACGAGCGGACACCATAACAGCCAAAGTCATTTGTACAAAACCTTTATTTTTAGTAAACACTGTGTACACAAACAATGTTCTCAATGCTCACGTTCATGAGTAGAGATCCAGGTGATACTTCCAGCAAAGTTTCATGTGGTGTCGCGCCTTCTTATGTTGTAAAATAGTGCTAGTTCGGTAGCAGCGAACAGTGGCTGGAAGAATGCATCACGGATCAAGTAGGCATCACACCCTAACCAAGATATATTAAGTAGCGTTTCTTTTTATGACAGTCGAGGTGCGACATGTTGTCTTTCGTAGCCATTTACTGTATCCGTAAGAATCATAGACAGTAAAAGATAAGAAATCCGTAAATCGTAGCAAGCTAGCCAATGCTTGTCAGTAGCCTACTGGTACTTGGTAGGTCCTCAAGATGGCGGCATGACGTAAAAGGTCACATCTATTCAGGTTTGTAACAACATAAACATAATTTTTAGGTGAACTATTCCTTTAAGATCAAACCTGTTTTCCAAAAGATTATTCGTCAACTGAAATTTACTTTGGGAAATATGTATTTTCAGCATTTTGATGCCTCACAAAAGACATCTGGGAACGTAACAGCATAGGCTATTCAGCACTGTACCGTACTTCCAATTCTCAAAGCCTCATTTTTACTCCTCCGACATCTACACTGATTAACATCCAATAGGATTATAAAAGCATAATGGCAGAAGATGGAGATGTACAACAAAAGATGAATGAAGCAACTTCATGTGGACGAGGCAAGAGGACAGAAAATTCAAAGTTAATGTTCACACACTTACAGTACAATGTACCAAAACAACTGCTGCCGTACTGTATCTCTCTACTCTACAGCTACCAGCATGCTCTCTATAGACATCTTCAAACAGCATAAGAAGAATATTTATCAAAACACAGATTCATAATGCAATATGATGAATTTCACTGCATCAAGGCCTGGTTGCTGGAGAATTGTACAGATTTTAGGAGCAATGCTGTCTGTGGGCAGTTTTCTGATGAATGGAAGCCATTTTGAGGCTCTTGTGTAGTTCAGGTGCATGCTGCATTTTTCTCTTTATATCTACATGATTTTATTAAGCACTGCTGACATTTTGGGTTGTTGTTAGTCAAGTCTTCCTATGTCCTTTGGCTGAATGAAGAACAGAGTAATGGCAGAGTTTGCGAGGTCTGGCTGGTTGACTGTGGAATGGTAGAACGGTGGGTTTCAAAAGGCAGGACTGGCTGGTTTACTCAAGAATTAACTGAAAATATGAAATCTTACTGATTGACAGTAAGTTGGTGGTCCTAAAGGAGAGGTGAAGTCCCCCCCTTCCTTGGCAATAAAGTGTGCTGGTTAGATTGAGGTCTGGATTATATAGGAAAAGTGTCCCATTTGTGTTATCCTGAAATCTTCTGAAGGTGCGAAGTAATATGCATGTCTGGGTGGTATGTGGCAGTGCACTTGTGTGGCAGTGCGTGTAAAAGAGTTTTTATTATGGTTCATGAGGTCCATCACTCATTACTGGTATCCGGTCGTTCTTCGTTTGCCGTAGACGTCTCTTGCGCGCGGTGTTTGCACTGGCCCTGTATGTGACGTGTGGTGGTACGAGAGTGCCGGGCGATACATGACGTGAGGTTCTGTGATGTACAGTCACAAACCGAATCCTGGAAAGAAGTTTGAAAACATGATGTACATGAGTATCTGAAATCATTATAAAAAAAACTTGCTTATATATTTCAAAATCAATCCTAGAATCAATTACTAAAACATCTCACCTCCAAGGCAATACAGCTTGTACTCATTGCGTCCTTTCCAGTGGCTACCAGTGGCTCGTCTCTTTGTGTTTTCATAAACCTTTTATTGACAATTTTTGTGATGTTGTCAGTCGCAATCAAGGCTCCAGGAAGGCATTCGGGTTTTGGTTCGTCCACGGCTCCTGTCCTGCTGCAAACATTGCGAATGAAGTCCTGCATCATGCCATACTTCGGAGCTCCTGTTTCTCCCAGGCCGATACCCATGCTAGGACAGGAGGGTTTGCCAGCAGCTTGTCTCCCTGGACACGGATCTGCTCTACATAAGGACTCAACACTTCCCGAATGTTCCACCACACTGAAAAGACTGGATAATCCATCATTGACGCCACTAAGTACTGGACTGTCACGGGTGGTGGTGGAACGTGCCCAAGCGGAACCATTCTGAGATCCGTTACGGTTATTCAGATTCCAGACACTACGTTCCCTTGAAGATGTGGAGGAGGTCTCAAGTTTAGAAGACGAGGTGGATACCCTGCGGGTAAGTTTAGGTGAACCATATTTGGGTGAGCAACAGGGTCTATCTATGCGGCTGTGGACTTTGTCCAGTGAGGAAGAGATCTGTCGAGAACGTGCAGATACAAGTGAGGTGGACGGGCGAGGAGACCACACTTTCCCTTGAAGGCCTCTAGTTGTCGGAATGGGGCCGTCTGTTTGTAGGCCAATGCTGACGAATTGCGTTGTTTGCGTTCCTGTGCTAGAAACACCCACAGTCTGGCTCCCAGTATCTTTGCTGCACTTCCTCTCCAGGGAACTGGAGCGTATGGCCTGTCGCACACAGTTGGTCATTTCCTTCATGTCATCGCTAAGGTTCCCTAAAATCTCAAGTCCGTGGAATGGAGCAGAACCTCCCGTCCGTCCCTCAAGCAGGTCTCTATGCTGCTGTGAAAGTGAACTCAACCACTGCTCATAAGCTGATGATGAAGTTGCCACTAAGGGTGCAGATACAGGGAACTGGTCTGATTGGTCCATCATGGCAGCGTCCCTAGACCCAAACCCTTGCTGGGACATCTGCTGGGTCTTTTGCTTGGCCGACCTCCTTTCCATTCTCCGCACCGTTGGAGGACTGTAATATATGCGGATGCCAGTCTTATCCGGAGCAGTGTAGCTTCTCTGGACGTACTCCTTGCTTAGCTCCAATCCTGGGAAGCTGCTGTTGGAGTTAGTGCTTGGGCAATCCCACGTCTTGAATTGGTCACCTTTCTCCAAAATGGCAGAATCGCCGGTCAGGTACTTCCAATTCTTGTTGTTGAGATCGCTCAAGTCAGTACGTGTCAACAGGAAGGCATGAGCAGAAGAAGGGTGCTCTACAACGTTCTCCTCTTGTACTCCACTGACCTTGTGACCAAGAAGTAAGAGACTGGTGTCCAATAGATTCTTACATTCTGAGAGGGCGGAAATTGATTTGGTCCTGTAAGAAAGTAAAGAGGATTATAAAAAAGATGAAATGTGTGTTGACAAGAGAGGGGAGTGAGTTATACCTCATGTATGGCATTTTACCTTTGTATGGCTGAACTGTTGTTGGCTCCATCTGTTGATGTTTCCTTCTCTGAGGTTTTATCATGAAGGGGCTGAAATGGAAACAGTCTATTTTAGTGAAGTTTAATAGAGCCTTGGTCATCCCCCCTCACAGTTCTCCCATTCAGCTATGTGGTATAACTGAGTCAGCTTATTCTCTTCAGGAAATTAGGTCATTCGGCTAGATTTCTCTGTGGGGGTAATGACTTCATAATGTCCATATAATCAAAATGACCCAAATTCTCTCAATTATACATGGTGGATATCATAAAAAATAGAGTACTGGGCTTAACTGTCAAAAGAAAAAATATGCAGAAAGGGACAGAAACATAACCATACTTTAATTTACAGTGCAGACACACTGACCACACTGTCTGAGGCTTTATTCCAGTTTTACTACACGCTCTTTGAGTCGCCACATGGAAATGCAAAAGCAGCAGTTTCAGACTAAAGTGATGTAACATGCGGGGAGTGTGTCTGCAGGCGCTCCGAGGAAGTGTTCAAAGATAATGTCATGTCCGTCTATTATGTGGAGGAAGCACAGGGCCAGTGGAGGAAGTGTGGGGATAAAGTATTTGCAAGATAAATAAAGTTTAGCGTGACGCATCCTCACTACCCGCCCAAACATTTTTAAAGGGCTTAGAAATCTGTTTTGCTTACAAAGATGGTGATTTATAATTCCAGACTCCAAAAAGTACAGTAAAAGTGTCATAAAATCTGTAATTTTGTTAGTAAGTAGGTCTTAAGTTTTACATCATTACTTGGTTTGGAATATTGAGAAAAAGTTGACTGAATTGCTGTTTTTGGGAGCTTGGCATTATAAATCACCATCTGCTTAAGTTTGTAGAACATCATGCTTATGAAAAATCACAAAAACAAGATTTGAACAGAAAAATTGACATGACAAAATAAAATTGCCAATTTGATATGTGAGTGTCCCTGTGGCGACCGCTGACCTGTGTGCCTTTGCTCTGGGCTTCTCGGAAACGTTGTTCCCACTGGCTTCTTTCCTGGTTAAAGTGCTCCAGAAGCTCCAGTCTCTCTCGACTCCAGTTCCTCTCGTTGATCTGCAGCTGCTTGGTGAGGTCCATCACAGCAGCGTAAGAGTCCGCCAGCAGGTGTTGATGCTCCTCTCGCTCCTTTTTCAGCGCTTCTTTAAGGTCAGAAGGATCTTTTTCACCGCCAGCCACAGACACCTTCCCCACCTTTCCTTCCAGCTGATGAGTAAGACAAAAAGATAAAGAGTGAGATCAAGAGTGGATCCGTGAAAGACACCAAAAACAAGTAACCATGGGGAAAGTAGATCTCTTAAAGGAACCCACCACAATTTTCAATATATTACTATGTTCTTACCTCAACTTAGACAAATTAATACATACTTTTTTAAATGTGTGCACCTTTAATCTTTGTACGGTGTGTCGTGAATGTGTTAGCATTTAGCATAGCTCCATTCATTCCTAACCTCAATCTGTTCCTAAATTAGATGTGTCCAATTAGATGTTTGTGATATTTCATTATATTTTGCATTGTTACTAGCAGTAGTAATTATGAATCCTGTCTTCCTCCATTCGCATTATATTCATTCTCATTGCTTTTTCAATTGGAGTTGCTAATCTGCAAAACTCATAAATTTTATGAGCTTAAGCAAGCCTGGTTATTAAAACGCAGCCCCTGCTGGGAACACATCAGACAATTTTGTGACTTGCTTCTCACGCTGATAATGTCTAATGAGTTTTGCTCTTTACCGAACAAAGAGGTTAATGGGTTGATGTGGTTTATTAAAGAGGTTGAAAGACATTTATTCCAAATACTTCCCCATAAACCATAATGATTATGGGAAAGTGGCAACCTCGGATCTCTGCAGCTTCACATCTTGCAACACAATGCCACATTGAATTTTTCTGGCATTGTGTAAAATCTGCTTTCTCTACAGGATGTTGATGTGGCTTTCATAGTAATTATTTTCGTTGCCATCAGAAGTGAACATTAGGTGACAATCGGGAGCATCAACAGGAGACTTTATAGCATTACAGTAACAGAATTACATCCCCCCTGGTATTAATAAGCTGTCATGTTAATGCGGTGATTAATCATTTGTCTGTGACAGGTTGTTATTAGTGCCACAGTTAATTAGGGTCACAGTTAATACTATGGCATTAGGTCGCTCCTCTCCCCTTCCTCCCTTTACCACCCTGCACCACAGTCTTACAAAAACAAAGGAAGTGCCAATGAAAAGGAGGCGTGGTCGAGAGGAAGGCAGCCCTGTATTCTCGACCTATCAGAGCAGTGATGTGAAAGCAGCGATCGAGTGGTTCATTAGGTTCGTTATAGAGCCCAGGAGTATTTCTTTGAACAAAATATGTCTGTGTGTGTGTGTGCGTTGCACTGTGAAAAGGAAGGAAAAGGAGTGGTGAGTATTTTGTCTAATGTACCGTAACAAGACTGAACGCATGTTCTTTGCATGTTTAAAGTCACATTGGCTGTGTTAACATGCAAAAAAATTGTCAATCCGACTGTATTTAATCCCATTGCAGGTTAAGACAATACAATTTACATGTACCCTAAACATTGCAGTCTGCACAAGCGCACAGCCAGGGTTGCCAGATTCGCGTATCAAAACCATCCTAATGGACTAGCCCAAAAACATCCCAAAGACTATTTAGAGCCCAAATACCAATAATTAATCAACAAAACTCGCTGAAACAGTTTAAAAGTACCCCAAATCTGAAGTCCGCAAAAAAGCAGAGGACTTGGCAATGCAGCACACAGCATCTCTTGTCGAGTTTACGCTCTGGATAAATTAAAAAGTCAAAGTTGAGTCTGAGAAAGTTGTTCTTAAGAATACATGTATGTTATGAAATGAACGCTGCACAATGTACAACAGGTGACCCTTGTTATCTTAACTCTTTCATCGCCGGCGGGTTTTTTCCCCAGAAAATGTTCTTCTTTAAATAAACATACAATATATCAAATGAAAGAACAGACCCTCTGCTTTCAAAGAAAAAACATTTCATCCCACCTTCATTACACTGTAAAAAATTATTCATTCAATTTACTCAATTTTTAAGGTAAGTGGTTGCAATTAATTTATTTAAGCTACATTTAAAAAAAGTTTTTTATTTTATTTTACTTTACTAATCTTTTTTGTTTAAATGTAGCTTAAATAAATTGATTGCAACCACTTACTTTAAAAAATTTTCTCTTTTTATCAGCTCTCAAATAACGGTAGGTTTCTTCAAAAACACAAAATATTGAGCAAAAAGCTGAGATAATTCCATTTTTGTGAAAGACTTTTGTAAGAGATCAGATTCAAAGCGATCCTCAAAACATACACGGACATGCAGCTGATTGCCCTAGGGTGATACTTTCGGGTTTTACAAGTTGCGGAAGAACGGTATTAATAATAGCGGTATTGTGAAAAGACAAAAATACTCATCATTGGCAGGGAAGCGTTTTCTCTTAATTGACGAGATAACTCGTCAATGGCGGCGAAAGAGTTAATAATGGGTGTTGCATGTTTTTGTGATGAGAATCATGTGATACGTAAATAAGAGGTAAATATAAGAGGTGAACATAAAGGGATAGTTCGGCCAAAAACAATATTAAACCCATGATTTACTCACCCCCAAGCTGTCCGAGTTGCATATGTCCATCGTTTTTCAGACAAACACATTTTCGGATATTTTAGAAAATGTTTTAGACCTTTCAGTTGATTAAATGTAATGTTACGGGGTCCAGCCATAGTCCACGACCTTCAAGTCCAAAAAAAGTGCGTCCATCCTTCACAAATTAAATCCAAACGGCTCCAGGATGATAAACAAAGGTCTTCTGAGGGTAATCCGTGCGGTGTTGTTGTAGAAATATCCATATTTTAAATTTTATTAACGAAAATAAATACTTTCCGGTAGCGCCGCCATCTTAGTCTCATCCGCATTCAGGATGAGAGCTTATGCAGCGTACGGAGGCTACTCTGCGGCTGCTCTGTGCCCCCGCCCTCCGAATTATACGTCACTAAGAAAAGTGCGTACACTACGCTAATACTCTCTCCTGACTCTAAGATGGCGGCGCTACCGGAAGGTAGTTAATTACGTTAATACAATTTTAAATATGGATATTTCTACAACAACACCGCGCGGATTACCCTCAGAAGACCTTTTTTTATCATCCTGGAGCCGTTTGGATTTGATTTGTGAAGGATGGACGCACTTTTTTTGGACTTGAAGGTCGTGGACCCCGTAACATTACATTTAATCAACAGAAAGATCTAAAACCTTTTATAAAATATCCGAAAATGTGTTTGTCTGGAAAACGATGGACATATGCAACTTGGACAGCTTGGGGGTGAGTAAATCATGGGTTTAATATCGTTTTTGGCCGAACTATCGCTTTAAGCACAATTCTTCTGCGCATGTGCACAGGGTATTTTTGCATCTGAAAAAAAAAATACTAAGATTCAAACGTTTACATGCTTACTTTTCTCCTGATCATCGATCACAGATCAGACTACACCACCCACCATCAATACGATAGAAATTTGCATCCGATCGACTTCAATCGTATTGATTAAGGTGTTTACATGAAGGTTTTTTAATCCGATTGAGCCATCAATAATGATTACAAACGGATTCTTTGGTTGCATGTAAACGTACCTATTAAAATTGAAATTGAAAATGATTAACTTTCATCTAAAACGCAAATATCATCCCCTATTCAAATCGATCTCTTTTCTTCTGGTCAAGAGTTATGGTTCGTGGGTGGGGTAAAATATCACAACGATTTCCAAGTAGCACCATGGCCATGCGCGTAATTTGCACGGGGGTTACGGGGGTCATGACCCCCTCAAAAATCAAATCCAGCTAATATAACCCCCCAATATAATCACATCATTCAGATTAAAATAAATATGAAATGTTCCAAATGAACACTTTTGTTCGTTTTCTTTATTAATTTCATTTGCCAGCAAGAAAGATAGTATTATATTTTAAATAATCTGTTATGTACCCCCCGCCCCGACTACTTGGTATGACCCAGTGCTGTAGTCCAATGATACGCAGGTAATACGGCGTATTCTCACTTCTTTTTCAGTCGGATTTGCATATACCCACTTCTAAACAGTGATTTAGTGCAGGGTATACGCAGGTATACGGCGTATTTCCACTTCTCTTGTAGCTAATCCAATCGCATGATGTGAATAAACGCAAATATACCCTAAAACACTCAGTAAAATAAGTTACTATGCGAGAGGAGGACCGAGGCACCGGATTCCCTTGAAATATGATTAGCCAAAACGCCATTGGGCTAGGTTCCCGTCATTCTGACAATGTCCAACGCAATTGGATTAGAGAACTGTCAATCACTACCTGGTTCACTGCCTGCCATCATCAAAGATGAAGCGAACTACTGAAACCTTTATTTCAGATTTACAAACAACATCGCAATGCTACATCTCCGTTTTTATCTAACAGTTCAAGCTAACGATAGTAATCAACATCAGTGTTGTTAACCAGCAGCTCAGCTAACGATTGCCAAGCGCCCTCGTCCGCTCCATCCGCCTCCCACACCCCAAGTCAGCGAGGATGTCGACAGAGATCCAGCCCGTCCCGCTACAGTTTCCAGCAAAGACGTCAAACAAAGTGAGCACTGTTAAATAACAGGAACTTGTACATTATGTTAATAACTTGTCGCAGGGCTCGAAATTACAATTTGCCCGGCCATCGTTGTATGTCAAAACTGTACTGACAATGAATCTGTTTAAAATCATTAAATCAGTTACTTGTTATGTCATATTTAGAGCTGCACTACCCAACTACAGTACTTGACATTAGGTTCCTTGACTAAAATATATAAGCATCCATTTAGAAACCCTGCATTGGGTTAAGATTGTCATATGTTGTAAAATGTATTTAAATACAGATTAAATACTGTTATTTTTATATTTTTATGAAAATATTAAGGCTTTTATCCAAAGCGACTTACAGCGCATTACAAAATATACAGAATATTAAAGTTTGTTAAAAAACGAATAAACTATAACTAATAACTATGAACTAATCTCCTAAAACATCATGCTTCCCTCATCTTTTAAGTTTTAGAATATAGTATTAATATATTTTTTATTAATGTATTAGGCCTACCTGCAATATTTGTAAAATGTCACCCAAAATATATAATGTTAGCATACTCTGGCCTACACTATCTGTTGCAAATCAGCTGTTCCAAAAGATAGTTTACAAGAGAAACTACTAGACCAGACTATGTGGAAGATGAAAGAATTGTCTAATTATAATGTGTGAACAGTTTCTTATCTGCTATTTCTTATCCTGGACTAAAAGTATCACTAATGTATTTATAATACAGGAAAGGCAAATTAGCATGTTACCTTTTACACAAGAAAATGATTTAATAAATAAATAAATATGCCGCGAGTTTAACCCCCCCAATGGTAGACCCAAAGTTACGCCCTTGACCATGGCCCAACTTTAAATGATCTAGTCAGTTCTCATTGGATGAAATTAAGTCCCGTCCTACCTTTTTCTCATTTCAGAAGCCATTTCACTCGGTATATACGTTACGACGAGGAAAAACGCTTTGGTAAAACATCATTAAACAAACCAATGTTTCGTATAGCATCTATTTGTTTCTCACCCTTATTTCTCAATCTGACCCCTCAACAATATCAATGTCTTTTTTTATCCCTAGCTCATTATTTAAAGTTAGTTCACCCAGAAATTAAAAATCATTTACCCATTACATCTTTTAATGAATGCACAGACCATGACTAGTTGCTTTTCCATTACCTTCCAAATTACGCTAATTGAAATGAAGAATTCAAAGAACGGCCAATGGAAGTATGTCAGTTTCACAAAAACGCTTTTGATGCTTGCATGAGGTGGTTTTTCAGGCAATTCAATATCACAAAACAGCAAATGTGACTTACGTGCAACAGCCACATGATCGTTTTTTAACAAAGGGGATTTTGTGTTCCACAACCTAGAGTATGCAACAAGTATAATGTAATTTCAATTAAATTTCATTTTATTTATATAGCACTTTTCACAATTGTTTAATTGTTTCAAAGCAGCTTTACATTAGTAGCAGCTTTACATTAGTAAATATAAGAGGCGTTCCTTTCTATTAAATGCTTAGATAACACGCCTGCATCTCTTTTGATCAAAATAATAAGTAGTGAAGTGGCTGCGATATTTGTAAACATACCAACATCAATTGTCATGATTTTTGCAATGACTTTATGTTTTAGTTGCATAACATCGGTTAATGAACATCATTATTTCGCAATAGTTTTTATCAACATTGCTTATTTTTTTCACAAATCTGTAATGGAAACCAAGCTATAGTCCGTCAAGATTTTCAGACTTTTAACCACATTCTGCATGGGTCATTATTCAATATAATTGCAGAATTACTTTAATGGTCTTTTAATTATTTTTTTCTTGACAGTCCTTTGTCCACTTTCACTGCATGGAATAGATCAGCTCACATATTCTTCTAAATGTCGTCTTCAGTGTTCCACAAAGAAAAAAAAAGGTCATATGGGTTGAGAATGACAGGAAAATGAGTAAATGATGACAGAATTTCATTTCAAACTATCATTTTACGTCTTAAAGAACATTGCGGTTATGAATGCGTCCAGGAGCGGAGATATTAAACTCATCTTTCACCATCACGCTCAGCAACAAAGCCGTAAGCAGCACACACTGTAAACACACATCTCGCCCCACATCATAACACCCTAACTGCTGACACACTGCAGATGGCTTACACAGACTACTGGTGCACGTCCTGACCAACACCGGCTCAAATGAATATCAAATAACAAAATTACAGCTGACATTCTGATCATTTCCGCCTGTTTCACAGCACACTGACTGGGAGCTAATCTGACAATAACTAGGGAAATGTATCTGGCTCCGGTGTCCAATTGCTTCTCTGCCAGAGGTTTTCATAATAAATCTCCCAAGAGGAATTACTGTAATCTTTGTGTGTTAAATCAATGACTACAGGCCTAAAGAGCAGGAGATAAAACGACTCAAGTGTGGCGAGGCATTGAAATCAATGCTAAAGTAATTACTTTACACCTACACTGTAAATTATCTATACAATTATTCACCTCTGTGGACTCTTTCAAACATTATCGTCTTACAGTGTATTTAACAAAGATGTTTTTACGTACTCACTGAGACCATAGTCTATCATGTTAAAGGGGACATTTCACAAGACTTTTTAACAATGTAAAATAAATCTTTGGTGTCCCCAGAGTATGTATGTGAAGTTTTAGCTCAAAATATCATATAGATAATTTATTATAGCATGTTAAAATTTCCACTTTGTAGGTGTGAGCAAAAATGTGCCATTTTTAGGTGTGCCCTTTAAAATGCAAATGAGCTGATCTCTGCACTAAATGACAGTGCTGTGGTTGGATAGTGCGTTATTATCCCCTTCTGACATCACAAGGGGAGCCAGATTTAATGACCTATTTTTTCGCATGCTTACAGAGAATGGTTTGCCAACACTAAGTTACTGGGTTGGTCTTTTTCACAATTTCTAGGTTATAACACTTAAACATGGAAAAATCTAATTTTCATGAAATGTACCCTTTAAAGTCCCCCGGCAGTCGATAACTTTAAACTCATCTTCGAGCATCATAATAGCATATGTAAAAGTTTTATTTGTCACAGTACTTTTTCATGCACTCTTTTGCACCACCTCGGACCATAGATATATATGTAAATAGATGCTACATTCAGCCGTTTCAGACTCGTAACTGCCAAGTTACAAATTTAAATTAACAAAATACATATTTGAACTGCACGTTTGCAGCACTAATATTTTTCAGCGCTGATGTTAACAGGTTCTGTTGCAATCGAGTCCATTTATAATAGCTATCTCCCGAACTACTGATCCCCTCATTTAACTGTGCTGATTGATTGGTTACATGTCTTTGAAAAACTCAAATTTAATGAAAAAATACTCATCAAGGTTTATCTAAAAGCATATTATAAACACCACATAGACATACAAACAACACTAAAAACTTTAGTTTTTCCACATAGGGACTTAAACTATAATCATTTCAATATTCATTTAAAATAAACAGAAGATGATGGCATGCAGTATTTACCCCACTGCAATAATTTTAAGAGGAGCATCTCTAACCAAAGATTTGAATCAAGGAAGAAATGCCGATTTAGCCAATAGAAACCATGGTCCAGCATCTGCCATGACCTAACAGTTCGAGACGCAGATACTCACCTGAGTGATGATGCTCTTGAGTTCCATCCGTTCAACTTCCCATGATGCTTTTGCACGGGCAAACTGCTGCGTTAACTCCTGCGAACTCTGACGCTCCTCACGCAGCTCAGCGCTTAGATCCTGTAGCGCCACCTTCAGATCAGACAAAGTACTGCCAAACCCGCTGGGCTGCTGTGTGAACAACAAAATTTGGGAATTACTTAGATGTCCATAGCATTTACATTTTATGCATTTTGAAGATGCTTTTATCCGAAGTGACTTACAGTGCATTATAAGGTATATATATTTATTATCATCATATATGTTTCCCAGGATTCAAAACCATGACTTCTGTGCTGCTAGCACAATGCTCTACTACTGAGCTATACAGGATATCATAGTGAAGACAATTACGGGGAATACAAATATTGCTTTAACCCGGTAAAGAAGGACATTATTTTATTTTACCAATCTGAGGTCACCTAAAACAATAATTCTGTCATTATTTACTCTGCATAATATGCTAAAAATCCTTATTTTAATAATTTTTGTTCAAAACACATAAAGTAGTCCTTGTAGAAGTTAGGTTTGAACCAACATCATAGTAAGGACATTATGTCAGCATATTCATTTTTTGGCAAACTATTGGTTTTAACCCACCAGTGGGCACATTTTCTCTGCAAGGCTATGATCTTTGGGTGTGGCGTTAAGTGGTTGCTCCTCAGCAGCAGACATCTTGTTGTCTCCATAGTGTGTAGAAAGCCCATCTTCCTCGAGCAGGAGCCGGAGATCCTTCACACTATTAACCTAGACAAAAAGATATTTATGATGTATACATGAAGTATACCACACTAATGGATCATAATTTCTCAAAAAAGGTACCTCCAAAATATCCTTGCTCTCCATGTCCAGTTTTTTGCCCACCCTCCACTGTTTGAGGAGCCAGCGTAGTTTAAGGCTGATGAGGAGCAGACTCTCCTTGAGCTGCTGAGATTCCTGCACCAGCAGGTTCCTCTCCTGACACCACAGCTTCTGCTGTAGACGCGTTTGAAGGCTCAGACTCTGCAACTGGAAGTCTCGACGTAGGAGAGCCTTTTGATGCTCTTCTTGAAGCTGGAAAGACAGAGTAAAAAATCAGTTTGCCACAGGTATAGCTAAAACATGGTAATGGCACCCCCCATGTTATAAAGCCTGGATGAGTTTCATACTGTTCCATATTAAGGATACATTCCCTGGCCCCTTAATCCCAATGGCAATTCCAAAAAGTATGGCCACCCTTTGTGGATCTCCTCAAACCAGAACAGTGGTCTATTATTACTCATTTTGATTGTACTATTTTTGTTTTATATGTGATTTTATACTAATTTTTTTGTGATATATGTTCTTATATGTGTACTGTTATATGCAAAATTCAAAAGAAAAGAAAAAAAAAGAAAAAATATGGTAATGTTGTTCCAGGACGCATAAAATATGTCCTACTTGGCAAAATAAAGCTCCTATCTTTATACACTTAACATTCAAGGGCAACAGCTCTGGTGGACATTCCTGCAGTCAGCATGCCAACTGCATGATCCCTCAAAACTTGCAACATCTGTGGCATTGTGCTGTGTGATAAAACTGCACATTTTAGAGTGGCCTATTTTTGTGGCCAGCCTAAGGCATCACCTGCACAATAAAAATGCTGTCTAATAAGCATCCTGATATGCGTCAACTGTTAGCTGAATGGTTTATCTCTGCAAAGCATAAGTACTCACTAACACAGATTTAGACAGATTTGTGAACAATATTTGAGAAAAATAGGCCTTTTTTAAAGATCTAATTTAGCACACAATGTGTTAGCATGCGTCTGGCACCTGAGAGAGTTTGTGTGTGTCGCTGTGGCGTGCCTGTCTCTCCTGCGACAGCGCGTCTTGCGCACCCTGAGCCTTTTCTCTCTCTTCAGACAACAAAGCGTGAAGCTCGCCGACCTGCTCTGATAGCTGGAAAACAACATGGGAAAAGAGAAAAATCGAGCAAGATTAGGTTACTGTAGCTATACAGTGTATGTAATACAAACAGCATTTCAAAATACTTCAGAGGTATTTAAGGTCTTCTAAGGCAGGACTCTATTGACATGACATATTTTTGTATATTTGTAACTATTTTGCATGCATATTTTTCTAAATTCTGTCTGTGATTTATAGATTATTTTATTTATTGCAATGCATTCTGGGATTCCAGAAGAATTAGAGAGCATACACTGTTTGTGATAACACATTTGTGGTAATAAAATTTGCTGTCAGTGTAGAAGTGTTTTTAACAGAACCATTGATATACAACTAGAACAGCATGTTTGTGTGCATATAATGGCTCACCAGATCAGCTTTGATTCCCTGTTTGATGTCTGGCTCCTCATCCTTGTTGCTGTCTTTCTCTTCTTCTGCGTTGCATGTGTGAACTTTGCCCTCACAGTCTGGCTGGTCTCTAGAGTCGGGCTGTTGCATGCATGCATGGGCAAGTTAATGAAGGAAAAACAAAAAAAACAACAATAAAAGAGTATGACAGAGGACAGAGAAGATATATGGTCCACAAGAAGAATATGATAAAGAAAAGTGAGGCGGTGTAGTGTAAGTACAGAAAATATTTCATTTGAGACAAAATGAAACAATCAAGGACATGAGACAATGAATACCCAGAAAACATCTCACAGGATGATGAAAAGTATGTATAGGAAAAACAGTTTGGTCATTGTGGCATGAGACAAAATGGCGAATAACAACAAAACAATGAATAGTAAAAGCATAATCTTTGATTGGAGGCGCGAACAGAAAATGATGGAGGGATAAGGAAAGAAATGTAACAGCGACCACAGGTCATGACGCCCATGCGGTGAAGATAAAAGGGAGAGAAGGAGGAAGGGAAAAGTCTGGATTGGATCTTAAGAGTTTGGGCCTCTAATGGGGTCTATAGGAATGACTGTCAATTTGGTTCATAATAGCAAAGCAAAGTTTTATGAGAAAAAAATATGGTTAAATATAACTTTGTTGAGGGGGAGACATACACCCTGAAAATGTGAATGGGATAGTTCACCCAAAAATGAAAATTGTGACATCATTTACTCACCCTCATGTTGTTGTAAACCTGCATCTTTAATCTTTAGTTTCTTAAATCTGTTAAACACACATGAAGATATGTTGATGAATGATGGTAAGCACACAGTTGATGGTACCCATAAACTTATCATATTTGCTTATCATACTATGGACGTCAATGTGTACCAACTGTGTGCTTACAATCATTTATCAAAATATCTTCTTTTGTGTTCAACTGATTAAAGAAACTCATACAGGTTTTGAACTTCATGAGGGTGAGTAAATGATGACACAAATTTCATTTTTGGGTGAACTATCCCTTTAAGACACATTTCTTCTTACCAGGCTAAGAAAACATTTTTGTGAAATGTAAATGTTATGAAGATTTATTAGGATCTTAAACATTTGTGTGAGATGCTTGGCCATGCAGAATTCGCTAGCATGATGCTAGGTGGTGTTGCTGCTATGAAGTTGCTAAGATGTTCTTAATGATTTTCAAAATGTTGCTATGATCTATAAAAAGGCTTAAATCATATTTTGCATTGGAAAAACATTTTCAAGCTTTTGTTTTGTTTGTTGTTCCCTGAAAAAACTGTCCGAAAAAATGGTCCCCAACTGTTACATGGGCAAAGCCCTTTTAAAAACTGCACCGTTGTACCTAAAGGGTGCATATTAGTACCTCACAGGTGCATATTGGTACCAAATGTATACATAGCTGTACCAAAATGGTACTGTACATTTTAGGACCTTTTTTAAAGGATACTGCGTCCGTGACAGCTTGGGACCATTTTTTACCATTTGTGACCCTGGACCACAAAATAAGTTGTATGGGTATATTTGTAGCAATAGCCAACAATACACTGTATGGCTCAAAATACTTTTTTATGATAAATATCATGTTCCATGAAGATTTTTTGTACATTTACTATCATAATATAAAAATCTATTTATAATTAGTATAATAATTAGTCCGATTTGGACAACTTTTAAGATTTTTTGCACTGTTAGATTCCATATTTTCAAATAGTTGTATCTCACCAAACATTAATCAATCCTAACACTAATGAAAAGCCCATTTATTCAGCTTTATCACATGTTATTTACCCTTATGACTGGTTTTGTGGTCCAGGGTCACATTTTTCCTGACAGTGTATCATTTTTTTTTTCCTATTAGCAGTTGTGTTTTCTTAAAGGATTAGTCAATTTTCTTAAAAAAATCCAGATAATTTACTCACCACCATGTTATCCAAAATGTTGATGTCTTTCTTTGTTCAGTCGAGAGGAAATTATGTTTTTTGAGGAAACATTCCTGGATTTTTCTCATTTCAATGGACTTTAATAGAGCCCAACACTTAACACTTAACTCAACACTTAACAGTTTATTCAATGGAGTTTCAAAGGACTATAAACGATTCCAAACGAGGCATAAGGGTCTTATCTAACGAAACAATTGTCATTTTTGATGAGAAAAATAAAAAATATGCACTTTTAAACCACAACTTCACGTCTATCTCTGGTCCTGTGATGCGCCAGCGCGACCTCACGCAAAACGTCATCACGTCAAGAGGTCACGGATGATGTAGGCGAAACAATGCCCCAGTGTTTACAAGTGTGTTTACAAGAGGACCGTTCCGACGTTGTTGTATGTCGAATAATAATAATTAATGTCTTTGTGTCAGTTTATTGTTTAAAATGGTCCGCAAATGTGCCATTAGAGGCCTAGTTGTTTTTCACAATGAGACTTTCTAATGCACTACAGGCATGCATTGTTATAATGGCTTGCAAAACATTTTAAGGGAAAGTGTAGTGTTAATATAACTCATTAATGATTTTCCAAGCAAAGCAACAAATAAAGACAAAAACCCCAAACCCAATGGAAAGGATAGAATAAAATGAGATAGGGAAATATTGAATTAACTTATTTATACCTTCTGTAAGGCTGTGATGTGGTCAACTTGAGCATCAGCTGTGTCCTCTGACTCGGACAGCAAGGGCATCTGGGATATCCCATCCACGGTTTCTTTCTCAGAGGATTGACCCAGAGTGTCCACCTTTTCACTGAGGGCGTGCAGCTGAGCCTGGAGGGACTGCAGTCTACCATGAAGGGCCTCCAACAAGGGTAACGTTGAACCCTGGACCTGGCTCTTCTCCGGTTCTGCAGACTCATTGGCTGTAATCTTGCGATAGATGGCATCGGAGTCGGACGATGTCAGAAGCTGAATGGCTGAGGTAACTATTTGCGCCTGGTCGCGGATAGCGAGGAGGTCTTTAACGCTGAGGCACTGGGAGGTATGAATGTGACCTTTCTGAATCTTCTCCTCCAGAATATCAACATGCTCATCTCCGACCGGCCCTTCGCGGTGTGCCTGGCTTGGGATGCACTCGGCCGAGTCTCCTGCTTCGGCATCGGTCTCCATTGCTGGACGTGCAGAGCCCTGGTTGGAGGCCAAGTCGCACCGCTGGAGGTTGGAGAGAAGAACGCGATTCTCATACTGGATTTTCTTGACCTTTCCATTCAGCTCTGCGATTTGCAACCTTGCAGCTAACAACTCTTTATGGTTGGCTTCATTTAGGCCCAATCCTGCATCTTCGGATGCACCAATAATGATTGTGGGTGAAGTGATGGATGCGGGTGAGGACGGCTCGATCTCTGTAACAACAGGAAGCTCAGATTTGTAGTGATTGAGTTCGTTCATCAAGAGCTTGTTCTGCTCTTCCATTTCAATCAGGGAACGACGCAGAAGATCCGCCTCTTCTTCCACAAACTGTAAGTGTCGTTGTAGCTCCATCACATTTTCAGCTGAAGAGGAAAGCAGCAGGTGACCTCCGACTCCCCCCGCCACCCCGACCCCACCAGGTGATTCCTGGATCTTCATTTCGTCCATTTCGGCGCGAAGGCCACGGTTCTCCACCTCCAGCTCAACGATTCGGCGACTCAGAAGGTTTGCCTCTTCTTCTACCAATTTCAGGTGAACCTTGACCTCCGCCTCACGGGTGTGAGGGGAGTCGGCAACCTCTTCCACCGTAAGCGAGGCATCGACCTCACCGTAGAGAGAACGAAACTTTCCCAGTTCCTCCTTCATGGCCTCGTTGTCTTTCACCATCTTGGTGAGCTTCTTGCACATGAGGGCTGACTCCTCCTTGGCGAAGTGAAGTTGACATTTAAGGTCTGAACTGTCCTCAGGAGGCTAAATGAGAACAATGATGGAAACCAGACATAGTTTTAAATAACAAAGACTTCCATTTCCCAGTGCCCACGCTGACCCTTTCCACATTGTTCTAGGCAAAAACATTGGCTTCGTATCTTAAACCTGCTGCTTTCAGACCAGGAACTGCTAATGTAAACAACCAAGAGGGCAGTGTAATGTCCTCATTAAGTAAAGTCTTTACGACAACAACAGTCTCACTGCTCTGACACCACGATATGTGATCATTCTCATTAAAATCACACTGTACAATGTGACAAGCTTACTATTTTTGTCATGCTGGAGCATTACTGCAGCCAATTTAATTTAATTACTTGTATGTATGAAATGAGTTTATTTATAAATATCATGTGTGAAATGATTCCTAAGTATTTTTAAGAGATAGTTGACCCAAAAAAAGATGTTTGGTTTCATTTATTAATTTATGTAATTTATTTTTGGGCTATGATTAGACTTCTATAAAATGTTTACTGACAGCCCAATTTTAGCCTAGACGTTTAGCCTAGGCGTGTGCTGAGGTGGTACCCTCAAAGGTTCATTTTTGTACCTTTATGTGTATACAACACATTGAAATGTTTTACCTTTTGGGGTACAATATTATACACTAAGCACCTATTGTGTACTTTTACCACTGATCTACATAAATGACTGGATTGTGCATAGAACGCTTGACGTAACTGCGTGAGGTGAAGCCAGCGCAGAGTTCGAGCCGCCATCTTGGTATACCCAACCGGCAGAGAGCGTCATTGACTTCCATTCAAAATCATGAACAAAATGTACCCCCTTTACAGCGTATCAGTTACACAAGGTTAATTTTTAGGATATGTGTACCTTAATTATTTGTTAATTCTGGTGTTATTTGCAATGTTTATGTTTTAATCGGGCAGGATAATGGATTTATAAAAAAAAACGTTAATGTGAGTGTGTCTGTTGCATTTGTTAATGACACGGGTATAAATAAAGTTTTGTTTGACATTCAGCTACACTGTGACGGTCAGCGTTATTTCTCTAAATAAGTTTAGGTAACTTGTAAGTTTAGATAACATAATTACAAAACTAGCAAATTATTGCATGCACATACGTACAAAGCATGATTATTTATTTAGATTTCAGAAGGAGCACGTTTATTGTCATTAATACTAAATATGCTGCGGTCTGTCTGCTGATCTGATACTGTTATAAAGATGAATGTATAATAACTGTTTAAAACGCAAAATTAACAACTTTCAGTAAATAACTTTTTACATGCTTTGGACGTTTGTGTTATAATAATGTACAGGGTAACTTCACATATAAAACGAAGACGAGTAAAGTGATGTTTTATCATTAAAATCTAATAATGTCCATTGGTTTATTAGAATGTTTGGGTATACCAACATGGCGGCGCGGTGGCTTCACAAGTGTGACGTCATGCACAATCCAGTCATTTATATAGATCAGTGACTTTTACACAATTTTAGTGATACAAAACAAATAAAGGTACACCTTTAAAGGTACACAATAGATCCGTAAGGTACAGTAATGCACCCAAAAAGGTACCACATTGTATTATGTTTAGTATACCAGTAAAGGTACAAACCAGAACCTTATGGCGCTTTTCCATTGCATAGTACCACACGGTTTGGTTTGGGTCGGGTCAGCTTACTTTTGGGTTTTTTTCCACTTGCCTAGGTGCAGTACGTAGTACCCAATAATTTTATTAGTACCACCTCGGTCAGGGTTCCAAGCAACCTGAGCTGATACCAAAACGTGACGCGCATGATAAATATATACATGATAAATGCGCTGTGCAAACATCTATTTGTGGTGTTCAATTTTAATTTTGTGGTGGACTGAGAAATAAATAAGTGTATGGGAATGAACAACGGCGCTCTCACTTGTATGATGTCACAGCAGTAAGCAGCGCAAATAACGACACGCCTATAATCCCTCCCACTCCAAAGTGTTACTAAACTCGATGGAAAAGCTAACCAAGCCAAAGTGAGGTGAGCTGACCCGACCTGACCCAAACCGTGGGATCCTATGCAATGGAAAAGCGCCATTAGGGTACTGCCCCAGTGACAGAATACCTGTACCTGCTAGGGGTGGCACGGTCCATGAAAAAAATCCGAACCGTTCGGTCCGCTTGTCTCGGTTCGGAGCGCGTGTGTACCGCACGGTTCAACGGTTCATGGCATGCGCAATGTAGTCTCATGCCCTGTATGTGACCTCAGATAGCGTGTTTCCCTTTCGTGCGAAAGAAGAGGTGACTGGTTTGGAGTATAAGTACTGCAGGTTATGTTACGTGTAGAAATGGCAAGTGGGAGAGAAAAGGAAGTCTGCCCGCAGTTGGAGGATGCGCCAGCGTCGTATAAGTTTGGTGTGTGGAAACATATTTTTATTTCATGTTAACGTTACCTATGATGACAGCGGAAATAAAACAATAGATTGAACTGCAGTCTATGGGTTGAATGTGCTCTAACAGCCACAGGAGATCGCCTTCTCTCCGACCATTTATCTAATCTGAGGTACTGTTTTACGTCTTTAGCGCTATTTTTAGCCTTTCATTAATAAAATTAAAGCGGCTGATTTCCGCGTAGTTTCATTTTGCTAGCGTGTGAAAGTTGCGCGATCTTATTTCATAAATTGCCCCTCAAAGTAATCAGGACAGAAGTGGTCAAAAGTGGACAAAAGAGACGGATTTAAATATTACAAGTGTAAAGGTTATGTTTCTCTCTCGTCCACATATACTCTCAGTATTAAAGCAGCCTCTCAGTGATTAATCTAAGAGCTACACTGAAGTTGGCATTTTAATAAATGCAAGTTATCTTTGTGTGCTAAAAATGCACATAAAGTTCATGTAGATGCCAATACACATTCTCTTTTTTGCCAAATATATGAAAAGCATGTTGAAATCATCAATGTCTTCCCTCTTGCTCTATCAAAATCTCATCGGGCTTTCCTCAGGGATGGTCCCAATAATGTGCTTAAAGTCCAATTCAGTTTGTGCATGATTACATGATATAACTTTTTTTTTAATACTGTATCCTAAATTATGGATAATTAATACATTAATAAGATAATACATTTCTGGAGTGTTAAAAATTTAAAGAAAAAATAACAACAAGAACCGTACTGAACCGTGAACCATGACCATTGAACCGTGATACGAACCGAACCGAGGGTTTTGTGGACCGTGCCACCCCTAGTACCTGCATTAGACGTCTTTTTAACACAAAATTGCATGCTTTTAAACATTTATAGCAATAGCACATCAAACCTACAACCAATTGTGCTGTCTTGACAAAAACCCTGGCAAATCTTAACAACAGAAGCATCAAAATGTACACTGTAAAAAAAATCCGTAGAAATTACAATGTTATTGCAGCTGGGTTGCCGGTAATTTACCGTAGATTTACATTTATGTTATTTACTGGCAAGAGTTTGTTCAAAGTTAAATAAATTTTAAATATTAACAAGTCTTTATCTTTACAGAATAAAACTATACAATAACAGCCTCATGCAAAGCATTCTGGGAACCAGAAATCATCATCAACCTTTTTCTGTTTTTTGCTTCAGATTTTGTTTCCCAGAATGTTTTGCTTGATGCTGTTTTTTTTAGATTTACTCTGTAAAGACAAAGACTTGTAAATGTTTAATGTTCATTTAACTTTGAACAAAATGTTGCCAGTAAAAAACATAAATTTAAATCTACGGTAAATTACCGGCAACCCAGCTGCAATTTCTACGGAATTTTTTTACAGTGTACATTTTAAATCAGAAGAGCCTGAATCAGATTATCCTCATGGTGGACAGAGCACAGGACTTAAAGCAATACTCTAGCCAAATATCAAAATTACCCCATATACTCACCCTCAACCGATTCAAGATACATATGTCCATCATCTTTTAGACAAACACATTTGAAGTTATTTAAGTAAATGCCCTTGCTCTTCCAAGCTTTATAATGGTAGAAAACAGGAAGTAGTGAACAACTTCTAAAAAAGTGCATTTATCCTTCACAGAGGTGATCCACTTGGCTTCAGTAACATGGTTAATAAAGGTCTTCTGTGGGTAATCGATACGATTTTGTAAGAAAAATATCTATATTCCAACTTTTATAAACTATAATAATAGCTTCTGGTAACAACGCCATCTTGGACTCACGCGATTCACGCAAGAGGTTTAGGGTAGTGAGGGTTGGTTGCTATGCCATACGTTGCGCAGTGGAGTCCAAGATGGCATTGTTACCAGAAGCTAGTTATTATAGTCTACTGTAAAGCCTGGTGCATTACTTCTGTGAAGGATGAATGCACTTTTTGGGGGTTTAAAGTCAAAAGTTGTTCCCTGATCCCTGTTTTCTACCATTACAAAGCTTGGAAGAGCAAGGACATTTACCAAGATAACTCAAAATTTGTTAATCTGAAAGATAATGGATCTATAGGATTGCTTGGGGGTGAGTAAAAGCGGGGTAATATTTGGCTGGAGTATCCATTTGACAGACAATGAAGAAAACTTTGACGTCTGATGTGATAATAGCCAGCCTGGTATATATAGTGATCCCTATATATCAGCAATATAACAGTTCAATAATGTACTTGCACAAATAATAATATCACAAAAAGCAGGAAAAATGAAGAAACAGTATCAAGTGTATTATAGTACAAATTACCTGAGGCGATGCTTTTTTATCAGGTTTGTTGTTTGGCCTGGCTCCCCTTTTCTTCACATTCTACAAAAAATGAAAATGTTTAAAATTAATTACAAATTTTAATATGTACAACATTATATTTTATGTAAGAAAGAAACGTATTCAAACATATTATTTTGAAACATATTATAAGCAGTTTATATAAAGAAACTATTGTGAAACTCAACTGCCCCCTATTCTCCTCAAAAAAATAAAAAATTCTGCATGCTGAAAGTCCAGTGTGATTCCTCAAAACCATGTTTCTTCATGAAAAAATTAAACACGAAGGGGTTAACAGGAATAAACTGCTGTGTATAATCCAACTGAAGTCTCTTTTCATATGTGGGCTGACAAAATGGTACACTTTAATGGCAAAGCACCTTTTAATGCCATTAATCTCACTTAAAATCAATAGATTTGTGCTGAAAGAAAATGAAAACTATTGACTTTCGTGTATCGACCAACTTTGTGCCACTTTTCTCATTTAATGCAGTTTGCTGAGACCGTGAGAAGATTTTTTAGACATGATGACATTATAGCTAAGTCATTTACTTCAGAGCTAAGTTTCAGTGGCCTCTTGGGTCAAGTCATTTTACTTGTAAATCTTCATGTATATGTGCTATGTTTTCTTGTGTCTGTGACCTCACTTTCAGTTACACGTGTTAGTGAATCCGGTTCTGGCTGTCCATAAAATCATGCTAAAACTCAATCCAATCTGCAAGGCTGACGCAACCAGCTAGACTTTCTAATGCAACCGCTATGTGTTTCCCACACAGAGACGTCTTCTGTTTCTCACAGACACACTTGATAAAATGTATACCAAAATAGATTGAATGCACTGTAAGTGGCTAAAAACACCTCTGCCAATTGCATAAACGTAATAGTGGACATGATGTACGTAAGAGATAATGTATAGGCAGTATATATAATAATACTGTAAGCCCCAACAGTGAAGCAAAGGATCTTGTATCACACTGAAGTGGCTTATTTCGGGAATAACAACCGTCCGCCTGTACATTATACCCCGCTTATTACACGGCTCTCTGGAATGCTTGATTCTGATTGGTCAGTTGAGACATTTGCAGGTTCGTTCTTTTCGAATAATAACCGCTCCAAAATAATAACGCATAGCCGGACTACTTCCACGAGTAAAATCGCTCCGCGCCAATAAAGATCAATAAAGATTACTGTCTGTTTGGCGCCATCTTGTGACAAACACTCGACAACCACGACAAGACGTAAGCTGTGTCCCAATTCAAGGGCTGCGACCTTCTAAGGACGTATTTTAAGACCAATTGCGTCACAGCAGCGCGACTTAAGGTCAGTAAGGCCGTCCCAATTCAAAGGATTCTTAGAATGAAGCCTCAAAATGCGTCCTCATTTCTCCGCACTGTTAAGGATAGAACGAATGGATCCTTAACAGCCGAGGATATCCCAAGAGTCATTGCGCGTCTGCAACGGCTACATATAATGGGTGGATATTCTCAAATAAACAATTAAAACCCTTATTAAATAAAAGTGTATTTATCAGAAAACATTTTTTCTTGTCACTGTTTTAGTATTATAAGTTATGTTTTGTGTTAATAATATTCTTTTTATGTTGCATATATTTATAAGGTTGATTAATTTGGTATACTGTTGAATAGTTTAATATACATCAACGTGTCATATTTCTAAAATAAATTAATAATTTTTCTGATGTCATATTTATTTTAATAAGTCAGAAACGTGCAGGTGGGCGCGTGCAGCGGGTGACGCTAATTATGGGTCCTGCGAAGGTTAGACCGTCTCATTTCAGTTCTTTTCGCGAAGTTCTGAGGCTTCCACCTTGAAAGACCGAGTGCTCACCTTTTAAGGTCGAATGCTCATAAGGTTGCAGCCCTTGAATTGGGACACAGCTACAGAGAGCTTACTGAGACTGAACTTGACAAAATAGAGCATGACAGCGAAGCCAACACACAAAAAAATACAGAATGGGCATTAAAACTTCTCAAAGACTGGTTAAAGAGAAAAAAATGGAGACAGACAAGTATGAAGCAGAGGATCTTAATAAGGTATTACGATCATTTTATGCATCTGTGCAAAGTTTCGCGGAAGGATAAAAATGTTAATTTAAAACAAATATGTCAATAAAATGTTTCAAATTCATATTCATGTCCAGTTTTTTTTCTTATGTGGCAAGTAGCCGTGTAATAAGCGGGATAATGTAGAGTCAGCCGGTAGTTATTGGGAAATAAGCCCCTTCAGTGTGATACAAGACCCTCCGCTTCGCGTCGGGTCCTGATCACACTGTCGGGGCTTATTTCCCAATAACTACCGGCTGCCTGTACATTATACCCCGCTTATTACATGACTATTTACCTCATAAGTAAGATAAGGAACATTTTTTTAAAATAAGACGTTCAAATGTCACAAACATGCTATTTGGTTTAATCATTTGTAAATATAATATCATATATGTTATAAAAAGACATGTTTATATAAAAATTTTCTGTAATATTAAACTAACTTGCAGCATCCGCATTACCGTGTGTTATCAGTTTTGAGCGGTTGTTTTCTGGGAATAAAAAACCTGCAAATTTCGCAACAGGCAAATTAAAATCAAGAATTCCAACAAGCCGTGTAATAAACATTTTTAACATACAAGCCATACACCTGAAAAAATCTGTTATGTGCATCGCAGATCTTTAACTTTTACCCAAGAAGAAAATGCACCATCATAAATATCTATAATAAAATGGGGGGGGGGGTGTTTGTCATGTGGTGACACGTACAGTTTGTGAAGCATTCCTCACATTAAGCCATCAAAACATAACTATGGGTCTTCGTGTTTTTATGACAAGTTATGTCAAGTTTCACAGAGATAAGGGATGATTTTTTATAGATGTGAGATAAGATTGTGCAAAAGATTATAAAAGCACTCTATACAAATAAAAAAGACATATAGTATAAGACCTTTTAATTTTCTCAAATCAAAACTGTTGGATTTTTTTAATTTCAGACACCTAAATGTTATCTGTTATTATGATTACTCTTTTTATAAAAGGCACACCATGGAACTTTTTGGCCACTAGGGGGTGCTAGAAATGTATTTTTCACGTCTAGCGCCCCTAGAGGCCACAAGCGCCACAGCACTGTCGCAAAAGAAAAGAAGACAACTCTTTAGGTCACAAAGTGTGCCTTCCAGCATGTCATATGTCATATAATATAATTTCATGGGTTTTATTTTCATCAAATGCCCAAAAAATCATGTAGCTCACGTTTACAACCCAGTTGTAATGGTGGTCGCTTGGTTAAAGTTTATATTTAAAAAAATATTGCCCTTAAGGGGAATCAAACTGGATCGCCCGTGTCATAGGTGCTCGGGTTACCCCCAAGTTTAAAAGTACGAGTAAAAGCGATACAGACCCCGTCAGGCTATGGTGGACATGTCATTCAACCTATTTTAAGTCGATGTATCATCAAAAGGGTCTTGAAAAATATGTTATGAAGGTTGAAAAACTACAAAGTGTCACTTTAATGCAACTACTGCACAGTGTTGCAGTATGCATTTTGCATACATTACATTTTGCTCCCCTGGCACACATTGTAGCTTCTGTCATCTGATTCCTGCATTGCTTATCAGCTACCTGAATTTCAACACCATGAAACCCAATGAGGGTACAGAAACCTGAAGACACACACACACAGAGAGCCGTGTCCTGATCTTGTGTTAGCTTGACTTGCTCTTATCAAACACTCTCTCTCCTTATGTGTAAGGAATCGGATGATGTCGCGTTACAGTCAGGGATGAAGAAAGCTCTTCACTATTAAACAATAAACTTTAAACTCATTACAATAAAGAACAATAGAGCCTCCAGAGTTAATGGAGTATGCGTCACTAAAATTTGGTGTTATGCTCCACCTCACACACTTTATGTTCCTTTGAGAACAAATGACAGCGATGATCATACAGTCTGTTGCGTAAGAAATACTCAGAATTAATTGTTGTAGGGGAAAGGTAGGTGACTGTTTACATTTTTGGAAGGACCGCCGGATTATCAGCCTTCTCCGAACCTACATTTAGATCTTCATTTAATGCCTTTAGGTGCTTTACTAAATGTGAACATTTAAATAGGACTGCAAAAAACAATATCTATTTTGTGTGACATAACAATCACATGCACTTTAGCATAGAAATATTCATGTCATAAGCATCATTCTGCTGGCTCTCTGAAAATAAGAGCCGTCTTTCAAAATGACATGCAAGTTTAACAGAAGACTAAACTTGGATTCTTCTGCTGATGTTTTTAGATGAATCATTCACACCCCAAATAACTCCAGAGACAGAATCAATTCCCTGCATACAAAAATAGTAGGTGACAAACAGAGAAACAATTGAGGAAATTAGATTATCTATTCTGACAACTGTAAGATAAATCCATGACACACACACAGAATGTACAATGGTTACTAAACAGACAGTTAGATGACAGGCCGTCTAATACAAGGACAGAAGTGGATACAATACCTTGATACCATACTACTCATACTATTTCTAAAGTATAGAGTATGTATACTGTGCGCAGTATGTAAGGTTTTACTACATCCCATAATGCAATGCGTGCAGCGTGATTTTTGGGTTCTAGTGTGATGAATAAACCACAAGTAAGATCAATATAATTTAAAATATGACTTATCATTAATCTTTGCAACTTAGTCTTCACTTAGGTCTTGTGATCACAATGCATAATAGTATATTACCATTCAAAATAAATGCATACTAGCTTTTAGATAGGGCTTAGGGATACTCTGGCCAAATATGAAAATTACCCCACATAAAAAACAGGGATTAGTGGACAACTACTTTCTTTAAACCCCAAAAAAGTGCATTCATCCTTTACAGAAGTAATCCAAACGGCTCCAAGGGGTTAAACTGTTAAGCGTGGCCGTCCCGGATATGGGTCACCTAAGTTTACATCAATATTGCTGATGTAAATTTTTATCTATCACTACAAACTATATATCGTTGGAAAGGTCTAGGTTTCTAGAATAGGCATTTCAACAGTGTTTTATAAAATAAATTAAGTAAGGAGCCTAATTGATTTATTTGGGGTTTAAAGTCAGAAGTTGTTCCCTGATCCCTGTTTTCTACTTGGAAAATCAAGGACATTAATAAAATAACTCCAAATGTGTTTGTCTGAAAGATGATGGGCATACGTATCTGGGATTGCTTGAGGGTGAGTAAATCATGGGATTATTGTGATATTTGGCTAGAGTATCCCTTTAATTCATCGTCTACTCCAGAAAATTTTAGTAAGCTGTAAATTAATGCTTTTCCAAATACAGCAACAGAAAAATGTGAGAGGCTGTGTTAAATTAATTTTCACTTTCTATTTTTCACAATTCCCAGACTGCGGTGACATGAGTCCCTAAGCGCTCCAGACAATAATAGGTTCCCATGACGACAGCTTTTCCTCTGTGAAACTCAATGGATCAAATTGATGAAAACAGGAAGTCACAACCTTTCAAGTCCAAAATCTCTATTATTCTACCTAAAGGCAAACGTCTGCAGAAGATGACCAAAATTGTCTTCCTCCTATTTATTGTGCCTGAAACACTGGGAAGCACATCATTTGCATGATATTTTTCATAAAGGATTTGAATAGCAACTGAGTGCCTGCAGGTGGTACGTATTCGGCACAGCGAAGATCTCACACAAATCTCTGCAGCAACGTCTCTGCACGCTCTGATTTGGAAATGAAAAATGAGGCATTGACTTCTATGTAAACATCTATTCCACGTCAAAAATACAGAGATATTCACCGTATATATCGACATTCATCCCCAAATTTCCAAGATGTGACTTTTGGTCAATTGGTTTTCATCATAAGTCCTCTTTAGTAAAGCTTTAATAGTGCATGTACACATTAAATATGAGTGTCTTGCATTAGCAAATCATTGAGATGGCAATTTGCTATAGAACAAAGTGTTATCTTAGTGTTATATACTGGTCTCAGACTAGGTTTTGTTTTGCCACGTTACCACATTTGCCTCCAGCAATCTCACAGTTCTGCAGAACAACATATGTATATTTTTTTTTGGCAGGACGCTTTCTTTATATGCTTATCAGACTGGAGCGTTAATTAGAAGTGAAAACACTTCTATAATTACATGGAAAGCCCTGAGGAACATCCAGATCAGTGGGTGTATAATACAGAACTGGAAGTGATGATGGTTGGATACGATTAAATAGTAATGGAGACAATTATTGATAAAACAAAGTAAGCGTGTCAAAGCCAATTGTGTAGTGGGCATATATCGAGACGTGGGGCAGATGTGCTTTCGGCAACCCGGCTCGAGGTCCTTCCCAGTCCTGTACCCCTCTCTTTACCCTGTTCTCTCCTTTACTACTTTATGTCAAATAAAGACAAAAGTCCTCCCCCAAAATAGGGCTGTCAAAATTGAATCGCGAATAATCGCATACGAAATAAAAGTTTGTGTTTGCATAATATATTTGTGTGTGTATTGTCTTTAATTATTATGTATATATAAATACTTGTATACATTTAAGAACAATTTTATTTATGTATATTATATATAATATAAAATCTAAATAAATATATTTACACATGAAAATGTTTCTGAAAGGAAAACACCACCGTTTTTTAAATATTTACTGTTTTTCAATATATTAACTTTTTTTAACCACAACTTAGATGAATTAATACATCCCTATCTTTTTAGCATTTAGCCTAGCCCCATTTGTTTCTATGGCTCAAAAAAAAGTTTCTTTTGTGCCACCATACTTACTGGTGTAACTACTCATGTAACAGTCTTTAAATAGAGAAAACATGGAAGTGTTTGGTGGCTTCTATATTCATCCCTGTTTGGATCCTAAGGAATGAATGAGGCTAGGCTAAATGCTAACACATTCACGAGGCGCTATACAAAGATTAAAATTGCATGAATTGAATAAAGATAGGTATGTATTCATTCATCTAAGTTGAGGTAAGAACAAAGTAAAATATTGAAAAACGGTGGTGTTTCCCTTTAAATACATCCATGCAAGTGTATATATACAAAATAAATACAAATATATGTGCACACACATAAGCAAAAACAAACTTTTATTTTGTATGCGATTAATCGCGATTAATCTTTAGACAGCCCTATTCCCAATACATAAAGAAACACCTTAAATAGATGGCAACAAAAATCACAGTGCTAATTTTGTGTCATGTGTTGTATAGAAAAGTCAGAAAGAAGCAATTTGCAGTCATTTCATAACCTAATGCTTCATGTGTGTTATATATACAGTTATCGGTGGATGAGTAGATGATCTCTGGGTACATAAAACATGTTAAATTTTAGGGATGCACCGATACAACTTTTTTGGAATACGAGTACTTGCATTTCAGTACTTGCCGATACCGATACCGAGTACTTAATAAAAAAAACATGATTTAAATTTACAGGTAACAGCTTTAGTCATATAATTTAACAAAAAAACAAAGGACTAGTTTTCCAGTTTGTTGTAAACTCTGCCTCTTTGGACAACACAAGAAGCATTAACCCCTTACACGCTGCTCAAACATAGACATTTCTCAGACCGTGGTATCGAGTCCAGGTATTGGGGGACTTTTAACGAGTACTTTAGAAAATGTGGTATCGAGGGCGATACCAGTATCGGTATCGGTGCATCCCTATTAAATTTAGATCTGCCTATTTATTTTTGGTTTGAGAGAGGTTACTCTTTAAGCTTTGGGTGTTGCGTATCCATCGTGTATGCACTTTTCACGCATAACCTCTGACCTAATCTTCCTATTTCTTATACTGTACATCTGATGCATACTTCCCTCCATCATTTTCTATGGATGCACCTGGTGCTGTTGCCTACGTCCGTCAAAATGTCAATGATCTCATCATTCATAGGCCACAATTGAAGCAGTTCAACCTTTTGACACCTAATATTGTGAATGTAACAGGGCAGAAGCTAGATGTTTACAGCCCACCATCATCTGAAATGGTGGGTTCGCTGTGCCACTTGGTTGAGTAACACCTGAGAAACATCGGGTAAATCGCACCTGTAGTGTCGGGGGTATAATTGCTCCCAGGTGCGGTCTCATCGAATCTAACTCCGGCCGCCTGTTTTTCATTAACACCACTGATTCAGCAATCAAACATAGTGACGGTTTGTTGTACGTTTGGGATGTATTGCACAGTTTGTGGGCATTAATAGACATGGCATCAGAAAATAATGTTTGGCTTCATACTATATATGATTTTTGGTGTGCTTTGAATTGAGTATCTGTCTGCACTTAATGGCTGAAAGAAATCTATCTACAAGAAAAGAAAACGCATCCAGCTCCCAACAGCCACATAAACTATAAACCTCTCTTTGCCTTTGCAGCCTTGTCTTTCTCTCACAGGAAGCCCAGGTGCTGGTTAAAAAGAATAGCGAGCACTTGATGCCCATTAGTGTGTCAGGTTGTGCGCCGCATGCACCCTGGCAGATGAAAAACACTCCATGCATTCCATTCATTGCTCACTTTGTACTCTCATTCGCTGCGAGGACAGCATTAGGCATTCGGAGCAGGGGGCTGCGTTTGGAGGAGGTTTTTGAAATTTGAAAATGACTGAAAAGGATCAAATTCCTCAGCTAGAACTTGCGTGGAAAACAAAGAATGAAGACGTTCGGTTTTAATCTGCTTTGTTTTAAAAACATTTGGTATTATGGAGATATTTGAAGATTTCTGAATGGTCTGTTCACTTCACTTTTTGTATCCTTGGTTGGTATTCTACAATCAGACTGAATTAAATGAGCAAAAAACATGAGCAAATGATAAAGACAGTGTCACATGGATTCTCTTCAACACATAATATTTCTCTCCGCAATAATGAAGACCCACATCAAAAATGCACATTGCAGTGTATTACCATGGTGAAGCAATTACATTCAATGACCGTCATAAGCAGTCAAGTTTTTTAATACTCTTTCTTATAATATGCATTAGTATCCTATATGAATGAACAACAAGTTAAATGAATGTAACAATTTGAGTACAGTCTATATGTGGGCAGCATTATATGGTTGTTAAGTCTGACGTCACGCGCCGCCTCTGGGTCCAACCGCTTACAGATGTCATAGAGAAATAACAAAAAAATCACAGCTATGATACGCTCCTATCATAATGAAAAACTACAAAAAAAACAATCCTAATTTTTATCTTATTATTGCTTTTTTTTGCCCTGAAGCAGACCACTTGCTGGTCGAAACATGTTGGCGTTTGGATTTTATATGATGTAAGCCACACTTAACAAAGGCTTTTTATTTATTCCTTCTCCTTTTGTTATTTTTGATTGAGTGCCTGTTTTTTCTCTTTTGGATTTTTTTTTGGATGCGCACGATCGAATACACAGCTTTGCAATGCATAGTTTTTTTGACTCGTATGTGTATTAGAGCCCTGCACGGGCCAAAAACTCCAGCCCTAACCCGGCCCTGGCCCGTAGTGTTCAAGCTCTACCTGACCCCAGCCCGACAATGCCTGCAATCTTTTCAGCCCAAACCCGACCCGACTGGAGACCAATATCAATCACTTTTAAGCTCTCTCTGATGCGTGCTCTCTCTCTCTCGGATGCACGCTCTCAGATGCGCGCTGTCTCTGCTACACACACAAACACACAATGAGGAGACGCTAAAATGAGCCAGAGCCCGGTCTGTAAAAAAAAAACGGCCCGGGCCGGCCCAAATGGGCTTAGCCTGTCGGGCCCCGGCGGGCTTGCAGGGCTCTAACTTGTACACAGACATTTGATGTATGCGCTTTGCGAAAAAATGCAATGTATTTCCTGGGCTGCATACCACGCATGCGCGACATACGCATACAAAGTGCACGGTTACAAAACTCTGGCAGTTTGTGGTACAGTGCACAAATACTATTCTGATTTGCAAAATTTGCATTATGTATATGCGGACCTCTATACTTAAAACTATACTTTAAGCTTAAGTTAAGTGAACATATTTTTTTGAGTAAAGAAGGTTGAGTACACTTAATTGTTTGTGTAAATGTAATGACGTTTTTCTTGTTATTTTGACTTAAAGGAGTTTTTTCAATTTTTTACTATGTTCTTACCTCAACTTAAACGAATTAATACATACCCATCTTTTTTCAATGCATGCACTTAATCTTTGTACAGCGCGTCATGAATGTATTAGCATTTAGCCTAGCCTCATTCATTCCTTACGATCCAAACAGGAATGACTTTAGAAGCCACCAAACATTTCCAAATAAAACATGCCGATTTTTAAGCATATAAAAAATTAGAACTATATTGTATTGCGGAGCTTGCAGCACTTCGACCTCGGGCGCAGTAATATTGACGTAAGTTTGAGCGAGAGGGTGAGTAGTCAGGAGTGATGATGTTACTGCAGGCCGAGGTCGAACTGCTACAAACTAAGTGCTCTTCCACCATACAATATAGTCCTCATTTTTTATCCGCTTAAAAATCGCCATGTTTTATTTTGTGCCACCATACTTACTCATGTGATTATTCATGTAACAGTCTTTAAATAGAAAATACATGGAAGTGTTTAGTGGCTTCTAAATTCATCCCTGTTTGGATCCTAAGGAATGAATGGGACTAGGCTAAATGCTAACACATTCACGAGGCGCTGAACAAAGATTAAGTGCACGCATTGAAAAAAGATAGCTATGTTGAGATAAGAACATAGTAAAATATTCAAAAACGGTGGTGTTTTCCTTTAAAAAAATCTCCTTAAGTCAAATGTACCATGATGCAAAAATGACGCATACATATTTTAAGTAAATCCAACATAAGATTTTGTAGCATAGGTACCAACTTACTACTAGTGATATTTTGGCCATATGTAGTTCTGCAAACTGCATACTGTTTCACACTATTATTATTAAAAATAGTAGGCAGCATACAGTACTTAGAGTGCATACTGTGCAGTATGCAGTAAGCCAGTATTTAATTCCAATCCTAGCCTTAGTTTTTGCTGACTGTATCACTTCATGCTGTCGGTCTAGACAGATTACATCGATAAGATGGTCAGGTCACCGTGTTTGTATTAATGAAGCTATTTTGCAGAAGAGAACTGCTGAAGGTGTGATTGTGATGCGATTCTGATGTGATTAAATGATCAATCTCACTTCACAACTTCCCATTATCTGTAAAACTGCAGATATTGACCACAGTCACACTTCACAAAAAGGCCACTTCCCCAATAGCAACTGAGATGTCTTTAATGAGCCCTAAGATGACTTATAAATCTATATTTCACCCTGGGGATTCCCATTTTCAAAATAATAAGAGCCAGCAGAACGAACCATAATAAATAACCCTTTAATTCCTAAGTGAGGTGTAGAGCAGAAAATGAACATTGATAGTTGGTCTCATACACAGGCGATGAAGCGTGGCGTGTTATCTACGCTCTATATAAATCAATGTCCCAGAATGCATGCATGCACTAACTCCTCTAGTGCACTGTGTGTTTGTTGACTGACATGAAATAAGTTTGGGGACGTGGAGATCCTATGAGCCTGGATGCGAGGAGATGGCTTATGTAAGAGATGTATCATACACGAAATCAAAGCAACGGCTTACTGATCCGATTAGGAAGAAAGGAGGAGATCTGAGCTAACCAATTCGCTTCACCTAAGAGACCTGTAAATTCGATTAGAGGCCAGGAGGTGCTAGCTGTTTGAGTAATGATGTAACGACCAGCGTAAGGACTACCTCTAACCAACATACAGTATAACTTTTTAAATATAATGCATACAGTATTAACAATGCATAGGTAATTTAACAAGCAAGATTGTATGAATTGTTCAAGTATGCACTGTTAATGTCGATTTGAGAGCCCTGAACTGAATGATGTAATTGGATACTATGGATTTTTTAGCACACTGCAAAAGAGATTCGTTTAACCTCAGTCCTGGGAAACAGTGGACGGAGGCTATAAATGTCAGATAAAACAGCACTGTTGATCAATACAAGTTTGCTGTGTTATGCTTCGATATTGTGATGCATTTCAGAGTGAAAAAATGCAGAGTTATTTCAGCCTCAGACGTCCGTTGGACCGGCTAGACGTCTGATGCATACAGCAAACTTAACTGATTTTTAACAATCCGCCTGATCGAAGATGAAAGCTGTCATGTTTACATCATGACAATCCTTCATCAAGATTGAACCAATGCTACATTTTTAAAAGTATGCTGCATGTTTCACTGCAAAAACTCTTATCAAAGATGTCCAAGAGTTTTGCTTGAAGCAAGAGTGGAATCTAAAAGAGATATTTAAACGTATTTGCCATTGTTGTTATAAACTTAAGAGACATTCGTGAATTAATGATTTACTGGTTGCACGCTGTTATTGTGGAGACATTTCCTCACCCTTAAACATGAAACGTCACCAAGCGAAACGTGACTGGTTGCTTTACATGTCAGTCGTATGGCCTCTTGGGCGGTTCTTGGCTATTCAAATTGGCCATGGTTCCCAGACCTTTAGTATGAGACTAATTTCAACCCAGCTTTTGGTCAATAAGGGACAAAGCCAACCTGGGTTGTAATTTAACCTATGCTGGGTTGTTTCAACCTAAACTGCTGGGTTGTTTTAACCAATTGTTGGGTCAAATATAAACATTTTCTGGGTTAATGTAACCCGTTGGCTGGGATTGTTGCTTTTATTTCACATTTATTAAATAATAAGAAGTGGACATTTTATAGAAAAATATAGGCGGACCTAAATGTGAACTTGCAAATTTGAAAATGCATTGGTTAACATTGTTTTCTCCGCCAACACAGCCTAGGTGATTTCAGTTAAAAGCAAAGTTGGTTCAGAGGTGATGCAAGTTCTTACATTTTAATAAAAATTTACAACGCAAACACAAACACATTTTGCTGATAAATCATATGTCCCACACCAAGGACCAAACACCTGACAGACATTATCCTGTGGTGTGCTTTTAAACAGCTAAGCTTCCACAATCGCAATCTAAAAGAGACACTCCACTTTTTGAAAATATACTCATTTTCCAGCTCCCCTAGAGTCAAACATTTGATTCTTACTGTTTTGGAATCCATTCAGCTGATCTCCGGGTCTGGCGCTAGCACTTTTAGCATAGCTTAGCATAATACATTGAATCTGATTAGACCATTAGCATCGCGCCTAATAAAAATAACCAAAGAGTTTCGATATTTTTCCTATTTAAAACTTGACTTCTCTGTAGTTACATTGTGTACTAAGTAGGGTTGCCACCCTTGTCTGATAAAAAACCGGGACACAGCGATGACCCGACCAATTGGTTTGCTCACAAGCCCCCTAACCCCCCCCCCCCCCCCCATGGCATAATATTTCTATAGACCTGTGCAATTTTTGGCAACACTTTACAATTCTTATTTGTTAACATTAGTTAATGTATTAACTAACATGAACTAACCATAAGCCATACATGTGTTACTTTATTTGTTAATCTTTGTTAACATTACTTAACAAAAATACAGCTATTCATGGTTTATTCTTGTTAATTCACAGTGCATTAACTATGTTAAAAAGATTTAAATTATGTATTATTAACATTAACAAAGATTTAAAAAATAGCTTATAAGTGCAGTTCAGTACTAGTTCATGTTAACTAATGTAGTAAACTAATGTTAACTAATGAACCTTATTGTAAAGTGTTACCCAATTATTTGTTAATTATACTAAAATATGTAAATCACTTTTACAATTTATATAAGCTCCTTATACTATTAATGTAAACTGTTTTATTTATATTCCATTTAAACAGGTCTAAATAGCAACTAGCCTCTCAACATGTATTTTACAATCATTATAACCCCCCTGGGCAATGCTGAAGTCACTGTTACAAACTGTACAGCATGCAAGATTGTTATTACTTTTAACTCTTTTAAGACAGGTGTACACTTTCGTGTAGTCTGGCGTAAAATGTGTCTTATATTTTTGCTTTTGTGTTTCTAGATAATTCGGTTCGGGAGAAGAGATAAATCCCGCCCACACTGACAATTGATTGGTTGATTTACCGAAACAGGCCAATCAGGATGCTCTCTGTCTTACATGCGCTTATTGAGGCACACACATACACAGACGCAAGGTCTCCGTCTCTGCCGTGCGTGCGCTAAATAATATATTCACATAGCTTTCGAAAACCGGGACATTCAGTGTCCCGGGAGAGTTGATAATTTTCCCGGGACAGGTTAGTAAAAAGAAGGACAATCCCGGTAAAACCGGGACAGGTGGCAACCCTAGTACTAAGACCGACTGAAAACTAAAAGTTTCAATTTTCTAGGCAGATTTGGCTAGGAACTATACTCTCATTCTGGCGTAATAATCAAGGACTTTGCAGCCATACCATGGCTGCAGGAGGCGCAATGATATTAAGTAGTGCCCGAAAATAGTCCCCTGCCATTGAAAGTTACTAAGGGGACTATTTTCGGCTGCTGCGTAATATCATTGCGCCTCCTGCAGCCATGTTACAGCAGCAAAGTACTTGATTATTATTACGCCAGAATGAGAGTATAGTTCCTAGCCATATCTGCCTAAAAAATCTTAACTTGAAAAAATCTTCTGTCGGTCTTAGTACATGATTTAACTACAGAAGAGTCAAGTTTTAAATAGGAAAAATATCGAAACTCTTTGGTTATTTTTTTAGTGCGATGCTAATGGTCTAATCAGATTAAATGGATTATGCTAAGCTATGCTAAAAGTGCTCGCGCCAGACCTGGAGATCAGCTGAATGGATTCCAAAACGGTAAATATCAAATGTTTAACTCTAGGGGTGCTGGAAAATGAGCATATTTTCAAAAACGTGGAGTGTTCCTTTAATACATGGCATAATGTTTAACTATTTTGTGTTGTGTATCCAGGAAACAACACAATTAGATCAACATTAAAACAGAAATAAACCAGCCAGCTGCTTTACACACGGTCTGTATATTGCATGTGTTCTTCAGGTTTACAAATGACCTGTTCGAGCTGCAATCATATTAAATAACCTCCTCACATTATGTGTTTCAATGTGTGTGTGTTTTAGAGAATAAGACCCAAGCATTGTCATCAATCAAACACACATTTCCATTTCTACTCCTCATCGTCTGTTGTTGCTGTCGAGTGCCGAGCTCCTTAATAAAAGACACAAAGCTGCTGGCATATTCACACCCTCCCAAACATCCTCCTATTGTTTGTTTTGCATGTGCCATTTGTTCAGTCGTGTCATTTTCAGTTGGAGGCTGTCGACGATTAAATGCTGTCTGGTGTAATATGCACACAGAGCTAATAGGTGGTCCACATAGAGCAGTTGTGGTAATGACATCACAGCCTGAGTGTCAGACCAATAAGGGCTTTTAATTGACAGGTGCATGCTTGGATTCAGTTCCACTACTGTGATTGTGTTGTCAAGTGAGATGTCTAAACATCTTTTGGTCGATATGGTCGAATAAACATGGTCCAAATTTAGCATGATACACCAAATGTGAGTAAAAATTTGCGTTGGTGTGTAAATAAGTTGCCAACTGGTTGGTAATTGCAACATAACATAAGATTTAGGGAGAGATTTTTGGAGGGATAGTTGGGAATTAAGTCACTGTGTCACCTGCAGAAATATACACAAGATGAGCCATAGCTTGGTAAAACTGTACCTTACATTAAGGCGTTAAGATGCACATGCACAAAACAAAAACTGTAAACATTAAAATCAAAGATAAACCTAAAACAGTAAAGCCGGTGAAAAGTCATGTCATTGCACTTAGGGGTGGTTTCCCAGAACGGGTTTAGATTAATCAATAACTAGGCCTTAGTTATATTAGGATTAAAGTAGCATACCTTACAAAAAACAATATAGGTGTGCATCTTGAGACAAAACAATGGCACTGATATATGTTAAGATATGTCTGTGCAAGATGATTTGCAATTAAGGAAGCTCAAACATGTATTTTAGTCTTGGACTAGGATAAGTCCTGTTTAGGAAACCCCACCATATAGTTGAACCTAAATTTAAACTTAACATTTTATCTTGTTTCAGGACAACCAAGCATGACATGACTACATCACAGGGTCACATCCTTCTTCGCCCTATACACACACACGTCGCTTTTCACTGCTTCCACGACCTCAGTCCAGACCTCTATTGTTCCCAGCTGACTGTCAAAACATAAAAGGACAGACATCCCAGAGCCTTTAAAAATCCCCTGTTCCCTGACCGACACGTACCGCTGGGTCTGGTGATCTGACGATCAAAACACCAAAAATAAAAAGAGGAAGATGAGTGTCAGATCAGTCGATGAGTCCACTCTGTGCTGTCAAACACAGATTTAAAAACAGCTCATGCATTTGTTTTGCAAAATTGCAGGAAAAGCTACATTTACATTTATGCATTTGGTAGCGACTTACAGTGCATTCAAGCTATATTTTTTTGCAGTGTGTGTGTTGCCTGGGATTCAAACCCACACCCTTTGCACAACTAATGCAATCTATTAACTAAGCTATAGCAACACAGAAAAAAAATCAGTGTAAAACTCATTTTAGCTGGTTTCTTGTCATGCAAATGCTTGCTTGCATGTATTTTGAGATTTGCATGGGTGAGTCTTGCATGTCTTGTGTAGTATGTTCACCCAATTCTAGTGTTTTATGTAGATCTTAACTAGAGCATGAAATCTCCATTCACTCCCTGAGGACAGAACCTGTGACTGCATCTGATGTGTGTTAGATTAAGCAAGGCTTTGGCTGGACATTCGATCATGTTGAATATTACAGGTTTAAGATTATTAGTAGCTGCGTTTCCATAACCATTTAAATTGCGCACATTGACATTGAAAATATGGCCAATTGAAACACGTCCTTGTGGTTTTTCCAGGTAATTCAAAAAATTGCTACTGCTACTGCTTATTTGCATTTTCAGGTCACCTGATGCAAGTAAACCTACCAAAAACATCTCAATATGTGTCATTACATATAAGATGCTTTCCTTGCATATAATGTTTGGATGACACTCCTACATCTCTTTTGATTTGAAATAATGTACTATTACCTCCAAGAAACACCTATACGTTGCCGCTCCTAAGTATAAGGGGCTCTCCCTGACATTAATATTTGGAAAATACTCTTACGTCTTCTTCGGTTAAAAATAATGCCTAGCGCGGTGGATGTGATATTAGTAAACCTGCCAATATGGAATGACTTATCGCGCGCAAAAAATTCTGTTTCATTCACATATCATCAGTTAATGGCAATGGCGTCATTTCACAATAGTTTTTTGTCAACATTTTGAAAATAACGCTAAAGTTTTGCGCAAATCTGCAATGGAAAGATGCTTGCATTAAGGCAACCATTAATATTCCTACTATGTCTACTTTTCCAAGCGATCACTTTTCTTAGCCGACATAAAATGAATTAAGAAATGAAAAATTGCTTAAAGCTGCTGATGTTTCGCATGCCGTGGCGCTCTTTGTTATAGGGCTCACTTTTCTCTGTTTGCTTATACCTTATATTGCTTATATATAGGGCTGGGCAAAAAAAATAGATTTTTCGATTAATAGTTTTTTTTTTTAAATGTGGTCGATTAAAAATCGATTCTCAAAGAGCAGAATCGATTTTTTTCATATTTATTTCCGCAAACATTGAACGGAGGAATGGAAGCATTTTAGATTTCGCATGCAAGACATGTTGTGGCTTTTAATTTCTTTTTATTAATTACCCACTTGTAAACTGCTGTTCACTGTTCTTTTTTATTAATATAGTATGTGTATTAAATCTTTATTCATTGAGTTGTATCGAGAATCGAGTATAAAAACCTACCCGAGAACCGGAATCGAATATTTAATCGAGAATCGGAATCAAATCGATTTGATAGCTTGCGAATCGAAATCAAATTGATCTGGAACATCTGAGTCGATACCCAGCCCTACTTATATATATATGTTTTGCTTATAGTCCACGCACTTTAGCGAACTCCCCATAAACTTGTGTATTAGTTGGTTCTGCCTGACACATAACGGACATGTAAAACAGTTACAGTCTTCTTGGTGGTGTTTGTTGGGCAACATTTTAAGACCTTTGATACGTGGATTTAAGACATGTTAATGCTAATTAAGGCCTTATTTTCATACTACAGAATTTAAGACTTTTTAAGGATGCGCGGACACCCTGTGTAAAAATTATTTGTTGGTTCAACTTAAAAAAAATAAGTTACCTTGTTGCTTAAAATTTTGCATCGCTTTGGGAACGTCTCCAGTCGTGAGTGCGTACAAATGTGTATATCAAATTCAACCAATGTTGGGGCGTGACATCACCGCAATATAAAAGGCAACAAGAAAAACGCCCATGCTATCTGAAATATAGCCGAAGACGGCATAACAGGTACGCAGAAAGCATGGCAAGGGAGACGCAGCATCTCATTCCCTTCTCAGGTAACAAGGGTTACATAAGTAACCCAAAATGTTAATTCAACTCAAAAACAAAATTTGAGTTAACTAATATTTTTAAGTTGAATTAAACACAATTTTAAGCCGAACAGGTAACTTACTTTTTAAGTTTAGCCAACTTTTTGTTGGTTAAGGACAAACCCAAATGAATAGAATAATATAATATAGACAACTATCCAGCAACACCCTAACAACCACCCACAACAGTCACTAAGAAAAAGTAAAACTCCAGTTCTGCACTATATGCGTGTGCTTGTCCTTGACAATGGGCCTGTGTATGTGACCAAATGATTACCTTGTTTTTATTCTCCGTCCTCATTATTTTCCAAATGAGGACAAAGCATCTACTGTCACCATGTGCTTTGATGCTGCACAAAACAGACTGCACAATACACAGCAAACACAGCTGACAAGCCTTCATAACCTCAGGAACCAGCAACTACTCTGTCTTCATTTAGCTCTCCTTTGTGTTATACGCAACAATGTCAATATTTGATATAATGCACTGTGATTATAGTGTGTGCAATTCTTTTAGACAGGGGTCAGTATGCATTAAAACACTATACATATGTTTAACAACGGTAACAAAAATTGCAAAACGTCTAGAATTGGACACATTACCACTATGATTACCAACAGGGTATTCTTTACAAGTAGGGATGGGCACGAGTACTCGATTGCTCAAGTACTCGAACGTGGCATCGATGATCGATCACGAAAACGATGATCATGTGGGTTTATTTATTTATTTATTGTGGATATGGCGGCATTTGGGTGTCTGGTTAGCGTTACGAGCGCATGTGGTAGTAAAGACTGGGTCTGGAGCTACGCAGACCGACGTATGACATCAGTAACATTACCATGCGTGATTCAAAAACAAACAGATTCCGCGCGACCGCGCATCAGCAACCCGCCGGTCTGCGTAATGCGCGGCAGCCCGCGAAGCCGGTCACACCTCACATCACTGAGGCACTATGGTTTAAAAGGATGCCGTGATCTTCGGAAATACAGTCAGTCAGTTGCAAAATGTACAGCGCCGTCAAAAGTTCAATGGGTTATCATCTCATATTTAAACATCAAATGTCAAAAGATACCAGAGAGCCATACGAGCATTTACATTACATCTTGACTGAGGTTAGAGGACGACACGACACAGCTAATCACTAAAATGATAGCAAAACACTTAAAGCTGCTTAATGTTATGAAGCTTGTGCTTTGACTGGACGTGTTTAAAAGTGCGCTGTTTATGATGCACATCCACAAAGGGAGTTAAACTTTCTTTTTTTTAGATAACTTAGTTGAAAACTTAGTTGAAGTCTTGCATTTGTGCAGATAGATGCACGTTGTACATTTATGTTGTATAAAGGCTTAATATTATGCAGAGTGCTTCGGTTTGTGTTTGTTAACCCTTTAGTTTCATTCCATCACGCAGCTTTTCCTGTTAGAGGTTTCTGTTAAAAACATTTAATTCATTAAAACTCCAGTATGTGTTCATTGTTCTGTCATAGTTTCTTCGAAATTAAGTTTTATTTGAGTGTTTTTAATAAAAATATTTTCATTTTCACCATTACGTGTACGCCCCGCCCCTTTGATTGCCCCGCCCCCAGTTAATCGAGTACTCGTTCTTCAGACCTATGGATTAATCGAAATGAAAAAATGACATAAATGCACATCCCTAACTACAAGGTATTGTGGTACTATAATTTGATAGCATCACTGTACCATCACAGTATTTTTTAGTAAGGGAAATAAATATAAATCTGATTGTCCTGCAATGACGCGGTTCACTTATCTGGAAACAGTTTCTCATAAAAGCTCGCAGGGCTGTTTTACTGACCCATGACTGTTCTACTAACCATCCAACATCCTATGAATCAGCCATGACTCTCGTTCAGCATTGAATTGCGATGAATTACTTGCCCATCTGCTGATACAAACATCATATCTTAAATTTCCAAGGTTACTCAAATATCCTCAAAATTTCTCAAATGTCTTTTCAGTGCACAGTGACTTTAAAGTTTAAATAGCCCTGATGGATGACTGTGCTATCTCTCTAAACTGGCGGTTTTCTCATCGAGTGCTTGTTTCCATCATAGCGACTGTCGCTGAGAGCGAGTTAATGAACACACAGCCCTAGTGACCCTGAACTTCCTTCCTTTCTCAGGGTTTCCCCCCTAGAGCAAAACAAAGATACAGGCTTCCTGAAAAATATAAATAAAGACCCAGTCAGTCTCGTAGCACTGTTTCCCTTTACCAGTCAAGAATTTAAAGCTTCAAGGACTGAAGTGCTTCATGTCAACAAACAAGACTGCATGAAGACTTTATGGCATCACTCAAATCAAACTCTTCTGTACTTGGATCATTAAATCGTAAACTACAAAAGTGTGTTTTTTCAACAACAACAAAAAGTAGGCGACCAAAAGGCAATAAAGTTGTCCCTAATCCCCCTTTTACTGTACTTACGAGATCCCACCATGAGCTTATGTTCAAACAACTGATGCTTATAAAACTGCCCCCCATGGTGTGACCACCATCAGAAACTCCTAAACTAAAAAAATACACAAACAGCACACATGTGCACCTAATCACCCGTGAGACTTTACAGCCGCTGCAGTACAGATCGATACAGATCGTGTGCTAAATGGAGAACAGAGAGAGAGAGAGAGAGAGAGAGAGAGTTTGAAAGAGAATAAAAGAAGACAGAGAATCAAAGGCTTGTGGGAAAGGAAAATAAATAATGTTGGTGTTCAGGTTAATGGTAAGCTGGAAAAGCCTGCAAGCTTTTATTGTGTTTATTTGTGTGTGAGGAAATGAATTAGGAGCTTAATAAGATCAGTGTCATTTGCTTGCAAAGTGTTTTTTAACCAGGCCTATAAAATATGTGACGCTGTCTGTGAAATCCAGGTTAAAGTCTCATTCCCCCGGATTCACAGACAAGGCTTAAGGCTACTCCTAGACTGTAACACATTTTGTGGTGTCTAAACTAAAAATAACTTGCATAAACAGATCTTAAAATATGCCAAAGCCATTGGTGTGTCTTAAGATACACACCAGTAACACATTTGTCTAAGGCATCTAGCAGTGCTGGAGTTCGAGTTAAGACCAAGACCACTGATTGGCTATGTTTACATGCACAACATTTTGTCAATCCGACTGAATTTAATCCGATTGCAGGTTACGGCAATCCAGTGAACATGCAAACTAAACATTGCAATCTGATTAAAATGTTTGTTTATATGTACATTCTATGTAATCCGAATCGAACGTCTGCGCAAGCGCACAGCCAGGGGTGCCACCTTCGAGTATCAAAACCAGTCCTATGAACATAGCACAAAAGCATCCCAATGACTATTCACAGCCCAAATACCAATAATTAATCAACAAAACTCTTTCATCTTTAGTCCGCAGAAAAAAAACAACACGCAGAGACAGTGTAAAGAGTAGCCCTAAGAAATCTAAACTTGAAAAAAAGGACTTGGCAACGCTACCCTGCGTTCAGCAACTCTCGTCGAGGTCACCCTTTATCTCTGGATAAATATACAAAGTTAAGTTGGAAAAAGTTGTTCTTAAGAAGTTTTCGGATATAGGTAATGAAAACACAAGGCACGACACGCATGACCCCATTACCTTAATAATGTGTGTTGCCATTGCCTTGCTATTGCATGTTTTTTGTGACAAGAATTAAGTGATACGTAAATAAGAGGTACACAAATGTTCTGTGCATGTGCACAATTAATTTTTGCATCCGACTGAGAAAATACTACGATTCACGTGTTTACATGAGCACTTTTCTTCTGCTGATCGGATCACAGATCGGACTTCACCAACCCTTTCAATATGATCCAAATATGCATCCGATCGACCTAATTCGTATTGATTAAAGTGTTTACATGAAGGCTTTTCAATTGCCCGATAATAAAAGTATTATTGGTTGCACATAAACTTATCTACTGTCAAGTCTAACCCTACAGTAACATTAGCTACAAAAGTGAACGACACCGAGCGACACGCACTCGCTTGATGGGCGTTCCTTGGCTAGTTTCTAAAAGCGGTATCAAAAGTCACTTTAGAGGTATTGTTAAGTTACAAGAACAATGTTTTTGGAATTAAAAGTATTTATTTCTCAATAAAAGTAACAAAATATATGAGATAAAATGCCAAACTTATCAGATATATACAGAAATACGAATTTTCCACCATCTTGGATTATTTTCTCCGACTCGGCCACAGACCTACTTCACGCTGCTCCTTCACTCTGATTGGCAGTCGCTTTGTCTCATCGCTCAGCATTTGCATAAAATAGCCTGCTTGTCTGTTTTGGCCACACCTTGCTCGAGCAGCGGCGAGCTCGTCGCTTGTCACTGGCAAATGGCCACTCCCATTGAAAATGAATGGTAGCCTGTCGCTCTGTCTCTTGTAGCTAATGTGACTGGGGGGTAAGGGGGCATGCACACCAAAGCTTTTACACCCGCGGCCGGCACATGTTTTTAATTGATTCCAATAAAATAGGCGGTTTTTCCGCACTCGGCGCTGTCAATGTCAGTTTTCACATGGCCGTCCAATCACAGTGGAGTTGGGGCGGGACAAGTATCACAACAACCAAACTAAAAAGCGCTCGCTGAAAAAACAGCTGGCAATCGGTGTTCTCCAGGCGTTTAAAAGTTTTGGTTTGCACAACCCCTAAATCCAGATCCAGCTGGATGTGGACTCGGTCTTGACTTGGACTTGACACTCTCTGGTCTTGGTCTTGACTCAAATGAGTTGGACTCTACTACAACACTAACGCCTAGGTTAACTATAGACACAGTATAGTCCAGCTATGAGTAACCCATGAGTTTTTGCCAAAATAACTTGTGAGATGTATTCCATCATGTAAGTCAACAGTGATTACAAGGTTTTTGGTTTGATTTATTTCATTTATTTTTGGGCTATTGTTAGATGTCTATTACATCTTCACTGACAGCCCAAATTTTATCTTGTTTTAGTTTAAACGTCTTGGCTGTGTATGAACAGCTATTAGATGTCTTTTAAGCACAAAAATTGCTTGCTGGGTGTGCATGAAAAACCAGGATTTGACTTCAATGTTAATACAAGGCTGTTTTATGACAGAGTGTCTGACTTGTGTGTGTGTCTAAACATATTCCTGTTCTGCAACAAACTCTTAACATAATCCTTTCTTGCCCTGCTGTTGCATGTTTTTACAAGACTCTTTTAAATCTCCCCATACATGTCCGTGATGATTCATCTTGTCCTATCTTTGTGACTGGCTATTAATGGCCCTTTTTGTACATTTAGTAAAGTATGAACGCTCTCACTCTGTCTGTGTGCACCACAAGTGCCCGTCATGCCAAGAATTCAAGCTTTAACAACAGCGAATGACACACATCCTGCCCTGGGCTTTCAGCCAATAAGACGGCAGAACAGACCCGTGAGCCCACCCATATCAGTGCACCCGAGCGAATCAGAGAGCTGGCACCGACAAACACAGCAGTTTGAAACACCCCATAAAATCCCTCTGAAAGAAATGACTGTAATGACCAATTCTGACCGTTAATTTATACAATAATGCATTCATCCTTGCTTTTCATCACACAACTCGCATGTTAATAGACCACAGACCAACCATTGAGCCAATGGAGACAATCCAACTAACAAGTTATTCCTCATAAAACAAAGAAACATTTATTAGCAACAGGGAAAAAGAAAGAAGAACACAATGCTTAAACTGTCACTGGAAAAAATCTAATGCTAAATTTATATGCCACTCTTTTAGCCCTCGAGCTGACATTTACACAGAGAAAGTCAACAGATCAGGGCTCTCGGCTCCTAATGTTACACAGATAAAGCATTCACTACAATGATGCACTTCACACGAAACTAAGGTGTCAACGTTAACATTATCCCCCAAGCCGAATCAAGTAAAAAGTAAACACATTTTGCTTTCAGAAACTAAGCTATGTGAAATTTTAGGGCATAAGATGTAAAGCAAAGGCCAAATTGTTCCCAATATATTACAAAAAACTTGATTAAAAGGAAGGTACAATAATGTCTCGAATGTCAAGTAAAAGCATACTTATACATGCAACAGTTCCCATTCAAAATGGCCCATATCTGTGGCCCCACCTTTATGCGTTTTGGCTTTTCGTTATCACGACAATGCAGTTTTGGGGTCCTGTAACTGAACTGAGTTTTTGAAACAACGCAGGGTAAATGACAAAAACACAAATCTGTGAAAACGATGATGTAATGCCCATGCGTATTACATGTATGGCTGCAACTCACGGTTATTTTCATAATTGATTAATCGGGCGATTATTTTGCGATTAATCGACTAATCGGATAAAATATAAAAATTTACTTAATTAGATGTTTTCACGTATTATAGCTAAATAAGGCACTAAATTAGGGTATTATGGGGTAAATTAGGGTAAAATAGGGTAACGTGTAAAAGTGTACTTTTAAAAGTGCAAAAGCCACACACTACTTCAGAGTTTTACTAATATAATATTTTTTGATTTAGATATTTTAAGCCTTTAATAAAAAAAAGTTTGTGCACCTTTTAAATAGTAAATAATTTTAAATGTCAAAATATCGATTAACAAAATGAATTAAGTCTTTAGGAATGTGCTGAGAATTTTGCCACAAATTAATGAACTAATTTTAATCTTCAGCTTTAGACCTTGATGAATATTAATTGTTATTAACAAAATAAATAAGCCATTATGATAGGAAAGTGGTGATATACATGCGTTGTTGTTACAGTAATAAAAACCAGTTTTTTCCCCTTACTTTAAAAGAGATGCTTGTGGTTCATTACTATTTTTATGAAAACCCAACAAAAATTAAACAAAAACAAACTCACCTATATTAAAGGAAATTAAACCTTTATTAAAAAAAAAAACGTTTGTTTGCTTTTCTGCTTCCGTGCTTTTAAACAAGCTGGTCAGCTGGTCAGAAGATCGCCTGAATAAACATGCAGCTTGCATTGTATGAATTAAAAGTGAGCTTGCGCTGAATTTAGAAACAACAGCACCTGACTTTTTTGGGGTTGTTTACACTTGGTATAAAGATGTGTTTTCGTTGATCTGATCACAAGTGGACAAGAAAAACACATCACATTTACACCTGTTATTTAAATCCGTCTCTTTCTGTGGGCAAGTCTCTCTGCGATCATTTAATCACGAGCGGGAGTAATGATGACTTGACGAGTTTATGGACGCAAACTAATATTATTTCGTAGTCTTCTGCTTGTGTTGTAAGTAAACATGCTGCACGGTGTTTGAATATGTAAGAGCTTTCTCTGATATTTCAGCGCAATTGATAAAATAAGATTGCGCAACTTTCACATGCTTTCCAGGGCAACTTGTAGTAATAAACCAACCTCATTGTATTCCCAAACAAAATTGTAATCTTGATTGTTTGTATTTATCTGCAGAAGAATGCTTATGTGCGCAGGAGAGTCGTGTTTCTTTACAAAGCAACATCGCCAACTATTGGCCTGGCAGGCACATTCGCACAGTACAGCATTTTCGGTTGTTTTCACAGATCTGTGTGAACGGGGGCCATTTTGAAAACGTTGTGGTGTGTATGTCAATTATTAACTTTTTAAACTTTCCATTTTTAGTAAGTTTAAGTATATGCATTTAGCAGAGACTTCTAACCAAAGCGACATACATCTTTTCATGTCCTTTTCTCAAGATAATATAAAAATCTATAATTATTTATTTAACACCTGTGTCTTTTTTCATTGGTGTCTGTTATCTGCTTCTCATCAAATCTTAACGGCACTCCTTACCCGCAGTAAAATCATTACCATTCACAGCCGCTTGTTGCGTATTGGGTCATTACCCACACATAAATTTTGACTTGAATTACATTTGGAAGAGCTCCTGTTAGTATTTAATCATCACACCGACAGTTTCTAAAATAATCTATTGCCCTTACCTCTCTGGTCTTCTCCATCTCTGCCTGCAGGACCTGCTTGGCGATCTCCAGGTCCTGTAGTTTTACCCTCAGCTCCTCGTTCTCCTGCTCCAGACGAGATCTCTTTTTCTCCACAGCGTCCAGCTCATTGTGCAGGCGGATGGACACGTCCTTTGCCACCTAAACCCATAATGACCAAAGAAGGATACTGAGAAATGTATTCTCAAATATGATGAAATGAGGTGAATGTTTAGATTATGTATAATTATCTAATATTCAAAATTTAGTAATGTATCATTATTCCATCAATTTATGATCCAATGCTCTTTTGAAGATGGAGAACTCATTAAAAGCTTTTACACTGTACAACTTTTAAGGAGGCCATTATCAGTGTTAAGCAAACAAAGGTGCAAAGATACACAAACACATACGCTTATACATAACAATGTATAATGTAATAGTGCAAACAGGACATCGCAACACCATTACTTATGTTTGCATGTTACTTCAGGAGATGCATATAAGATGGATAAAGGTTTGTTGTTAAAGAATAGAGAAGAGTAAAAAAGGGGTAAATGGGGTCTGTGAGGGGGTAGATGAATTGAAACAGTCACCGTTTGTGAGTTGTGCTATACGTGAGAGAGGGTTTTCCTCTTTCTTTGGGTTTGAACCAAAGCCAGAGTGCAGCTGGGTATCCACAATGCTTCTCTGTACCAACACCACGCTCTAATTCATATCAGAAGCTCTCATTCTTTCCCTCAGGCAGCCTCTCTGTCTTGTTTCATCACTCTTTCCTACTACTCGTCTGTTTGCAGGGAGCTGTAAACATCTCTGTTGTGCATGAATTTCATCACGGTCTATACATTATTCTGTCTGTTGCATCTTTCTATTTGTCTGTCTGCATAACTATCATTCTACAGGCTTTTAAATGAAGGTGCTAAAAAAGGACACAGACAAACCATTTTGTTTCATAAAGAACCCTGCAAGGGAACACATTTTAAGCAAACCTACTGCACTTTTACAAGGTGTTTGGACATAAATGTGAACACACGCACCCTACAATAAAACAAATCCACCCTCTACTGCTTTTTTTAATCTGCAATAAACCAGAGCAGACATGCTTTTTTGATTCACTTGTTGTTTGTAACACAAACAAAGCTCCGCCCACAGCCACTGAATTAATATTACCCAAAAGCTTTGTTTGCACTTTGTAGCACTAATGTGGCTAAATAGATTATTGTCCCAGACTGTATTCACAAAAGTCAGATCTATTTTTAACCAAAAGTGCTCGGGAGTGAGGAGCTGTAGCTCATTTGCATTTAAAGGTACAGACATTAAAACAGCACTTTTTTCCTCCTGCCCAAATAGAGACATTTTGGACATGCTATAACAAATGATCTGTGGGGTATTTTATGCTGAAACTACACAGACACATTCTAGGCACACCTGAGACTTATATTTCATCTTGTAAAACGCTATAAGGGGGTGTGTACACCGCAGCTTTTAACGCAGACACCGACTGTATACTGTAGCGCTTTGGTTGCTTTCATACTTCTGCTTTGTTTATCAGTCATTAACGATGCACCGGTTGGTTGATGTGATATTTGTCCTACCCCTCCTCCACTGTGATTGGACGGCCGACTGAGAGGTGACATTGACAAGCTGAGAGTTAAAAAAAAATCAACTCTTGGCGCTCACCGCTGAGTGCAGAAAAAACGCAAAGTGCCGTCGTTTTTGAAAAGCGCTGCGCTTCCATTAGAAACAATTAAAAACATACGCCGGATATGCGTAAATGCTTTGGTGTGCACGTTACCTAAAAAGGTAAGAACGTTTTTTTTAAAGAACCTTTGACTGGATAGTTTTACCAAAAAAAATCTATGACAAGAGTGCATATAAGTAATCTAAAATAATATTTTTGATTTTAATAGATAAAACAAATTATTGACTGTTAAACAGTAACTTACTTTACTGACATTGGTTAAAAACTTAAAGGAACAGTATGTAGGATTGTGGCCAAAACTGGTATTGCAATCACAAAACTTGTGGCTAAAACTGGTACTGCAATCACACAACTGGTGGCCAATACACAAAATGACAACATAAACATCAGTTGAGGGCTGCAACTCCACTTTCTAATTGACAATATCCTGGCCAGACCACTGTTGTGAGTGATATAAGTATTTGAAATGAAAATTATTTCTTAATGTCTAGTGACATATCAGGGCCATTTTATGATTAATTGATATAAATTTTCTTACATACTGTTCCTTTAAATAAAAATTAATTTACGATTAAATTACCTATTTTTAAAATTACCTATTTAATAAGTCAGTAGTACTTAAATGAATCAGCTTATTATTGACAATAAAAAATAAATAAATTCCATTCCCAAAATTGTTTTGTTTATTGTTTTTTATAAATTTTCCAGAATGCTATTTTGTTTTCTGAATTGTTAAATTATCACACCTTTTAATGATATAGGGGTGGTAACAAACATGCCTTCCTAAAAACATTACTTGTGTGCATTTTGAGGCAAAACATAGGGCACTGATTTATTTTAAGATATGTCAGTGCAAGTTGTTTTCAGTTTCGACAGCTTTTACATTTATTTTAGTCCAGGACTAGTCTAATCTCTGTCCGGGAAACTGCCCCTATATGACTTTAAGTATGGTTTACATGGGCATAGGTAAAGATGAACTACCACGGATTTTTGCTCAGTCGAGCTCCAAGCTTATAGTGCATGCAAATGAACTTAACAACAATTTATACAGTTCCCAAAAGGCCATGAGTTTTAAAGTTTACAGTTCTGGCAACCAAACATTATTCTTCATACACTTACTCTATCTATGGACCGCTTGTAAAAAACTTTTCATAAATAAAGGAGAAGCTTTTTATGGTAATTGTGCATCTGTATTGTTATGCAAAAACCTTCAATTATCAGAGCATTGAAAGTGTCTGCTGGTCCCAGATCATTTGCATTTACTCCACCCCCACATCTGAACATCACCCACCTGCTAACAAAGTCCCAACCTGTAGTCATTTTAACCTGCAAAACGTTACGAATTAGTGCTATGGTGGTTGAAGCACAGCAGAGTTGAGGTTTGGGAGTATATCTGTTTACAGTCAAATCCCTTGTTTACCCACACACTCCCTAAAGTCTGATGTAGATCAAGTTGCCATATTGGCACCATCTGACCAAACACTTAAATCAAGGGAGTCTAACCATCAAAGACTATCTACATGTGGCCATGAGTGATAGTCAGCAGTACTTGGTCAAATATGTAAATGGATCTGTGAAGTGTTTTTGCTGTTGACTATGATTGTGTATATGGGGCAGGCGGCTTTTCTTTGATCCTGCTTTTCAGGATTGCTCCGCCCCCCTGCTGGGTAAACGGTCATTTCAAACGCCTTCCCAAAAGATTGTATCTGGTTGCATCTGTAGTAAGCTGCCTAGGCGCAATTACTCTACGAACTTGACTTTACCCTGTCTCCAAAAAAACAAAAAAAAACAAGCTGCCCTTCGGTTAACCTCCACACACATACACGTAGCACAGATCATCTGAAGACAGTTCAAGGGCACCAACTACTTTAGTGTTGAAAGAAAGCCATAAACGCAGTTTTTCTACATCTATAAACAGCTTGACCACTTTAATTTGTCTGTTAATGCCTGCTTCCGCCAATATGTCGCTTGTGTATTTTAACAGCTTTAAATAAAGAAATAGCATTTGTAACACTGATATCTATAATGTGATGTATTTCAGAGCAAAACAAGAAAGGGATGCTCGAATTTTCAAACATATGGGTCCAGCAGCACGCAATTTATATTTTAATCACGCAGTAATTGTTTTACATTAATTATCTTGTTTTTTTAATTGTATGAATCAAAAACTTTAATTCAAAATCAAAAACGATTAATTGCACAGCCCTAAAACAAGATTTAAAAATGCAGCACTAAACTGCATTAGGATTTAGTTTCACATCAGAATAAAACTGGACATGAATTTGTTAAAACAACGTCTAACACGCTATAACTATTGGCAAAAAATGTAAATCAGTTTCCTCAAAGAACATTGTTGCATTTTTTAAAAAGAGATTACGAACACAACGTTTTCATCTCCTAAAGGACTGTGTAGCTGGTCAAGATACTTCATTAACGCTTCTCCAACAAAGTTTACAAAATTCCTCCCGCTTCGGACTCACAGCCTATAAGTTAAAGGGACACAAGGCAGCATTTTTATGTTAATAAATCATCTTTGTAAGTCGGTATATGGTTAAATGACTCATTACATGACGAATGAAGACTCTCTCGCCCCCCGCCCCTACCGTCTGTAGGAAGAATACCCCACTTGCAAGTTCGCTGTATCCGACCCGGTGTCCTTCAGTCTGTAAAGTCTCAGATATAGAAAGCATTTACTCCCAGACACTAGGGGGAGCTAGTAGAGAAATTACACTCAGACTTGCCTTGTGTGCCTTTAACTCCTGTTAGCATTGCATTGTGAGCGAATCTTTCAAACATGGTAAGGAGCATCAAATTTCCAGCTGACGTCAGAGGTATTCAGACCAACACAACGTACAGATTAGCTGGCCAATCAGGGACACAGCGCTTTTCAAATCGATGAGTTTTGTACAAAATCTGTGCATTTCAGGAAGAGAGTGAAATCTGGAGCTACAAAAATTCATGGTATGTGGAAAATAATGTGTGTTTTTAACCATAAACCACGCAAACACATTGTATTATACCAAATACACAAAATAACATTGTTTTTTAGCAATGAAATAGATGGCCTTTAAAACAAAACAGCTCGACGACGCTTTTGCCGATTGTTTGTATTTTTCACTGTTTAGGCGTGCAGTGTTTCTTTACAAAGTAACATCACCAACTACTGACCTGTCACAGCATTTTTAGTCGTGTTTGCGGATGTAAACTTTTCAGTTTTTTATCCCATTGTTGTCAAGTAAATGTAGCCCTATCCTCTGTTTTTTATTAAAAGCTATGTATTATTGCCATTTACACGTGTGGCAAAGACTGTTATCCACCACGACTTGTGCATTCAAGCTACATATTTTATCAGAATATGGGTTCACTGGGAATCGAACCCACAACATTTTGCGCCGCTAAAACCCAGAGTATAGTTTTTTTCTTTACTTTTACACAAACTTACGTGCACGATCGAATGCACACCCTTGCAAAGCATAGTTTATTCAACTCGTACATGTACACAGATGTTTGACGCATGCACGTTGCGACAAAATGCAATGCATCTCCTTGCTATACTACATTCTCCTATACACGCATACAAATATACAAAGCACGCATGGATACAAAAATATGGCGTGCGCATACAGTGTGCGCATACCATTCTAATGACGAAATTTGTGTCATGCCCACTGTACATGGACCCTGCATATGCGTAACAATGTGCAAGGGTGTGTACAGGGCTGTGTGCGGGGTGTGTACATTTTTGCGGCATCTAGTGTTAAGATACTAAGCAAATTGCAACCAACAGCTCATCCCTTCATTTCAAAACACACACGGTAGCTGCAACAGGACAAACATAAAAGACATTGTAGGGACAAAACGCGCTCTATAGAGCAGTCTGTCCAGCTAGGGCTACTGTAAAAAACATGACGGCGACTTCCATGTAAGGAAACCCGCAGTCTATGTAGATAAAATGGTTAATTCTAAGGTAATAAAAACAATATAGTTCATTATGTAAAGTCTTTATGTGCCACTAATAATATAGTTATGTATGCTATATTGAATTTCTGTCAAGAGATCCTTATCAAAGTTACACAATGCACCTTTAACACAATGTTCTAACAAAAAATATTAACATCGACTTTATTTAATTTACATACAGGTGCAATAATAGCAGACGACTTTCTATGGCCAAGCATTGCTTTACCTCTCAAAATACAAGAGACTGGGTTGTGCTTTTAAAATGGGTCTTTGTTCTAATCTTTCGCTGGCTGTTTGAGTTGACTTTGACGTGTGAATGTGTCACATTAGTGATTATGCACGTGCGCTCCTCGCCTGGATAATAATGAAGGGAGAGGGTGAGAAAAGAGATCTAGGTGTAAGTTTACTGGATTCCCCAGAGTGGTTAGACAGAGATGGAACGGAGCCAGCGGCTAAAGTAGGAAATGTTTATTAATGTCTTTTCTATCTTTCTTTCTCTTTTTATCTCCAGTATGCTGCTGCTGCTGCTAAGCTGATATCTGAACAGGCGAAGGCCAGACTGACCAAACAGTTTTCTCCCTCCCTTATCAACATCTGTCAACCTCACTTCCTCTTTATTTACTCTTGTCGTGCCCAGATGACAATTTTATTGCTTTTTCATAGTTCAGAAGACTTAATAGAGGCTTCTTGATTTTGAGCTGCTAATGCTATAAAAAATGTATTACATATATAAAATAAATACACATCTGAGCTATGACCCCCATTTTCTAGTTGTCTAGGCAAAACAATCTAGCACCATACCTAGTGAAGTGTTTTTCCTACAGCTGTATTTAATCTCTGTATCTCAGCTGTTGCTTTAAATGAGCACATGGCTGCTCAGAGGGGAGAAAACAGAGCCTCTCTGAACCAAATTCACGAAACCACAGCAGCTGAGGAGAAGGTGTGGATCTCTTTCCCATCCTTCCCCTGACAGATCTGGTAGGCGTTGCTCTAACTAGTTGAGAAATAAGGCCAGTGCTTCAGAGAGCAGGATATGGTGCACAAACATTCAGATGTTTCAACCCTTTAACCCCCCCCCAAACACTCCCTTGTGACCATGACATCATCCCATTCCCCATGATCCCGAGAGACTGGGGGAAAATGAGAAGATGAACATGGGAAGCTGCTGCATGAGAATTTAAATCAAAGGGAAAAAATATTAATCTTGTAGCCTGCTAATGACCTTTGAATTTTGTTTCTTCATTTAAATAATACAACACAACAAGTTATATGTTCTTGTAGCGCAACTGGTAGAGCATTGTGTTAGCAGCCCATAAGGTTCGATGATGGGAGCACAATGTATACCTCTGGATAAAATGCATACATGTAATATGCGCCAACATCTGGGCTAACCATTCAAGTGGTTCGAATTACATTTATCTCCGTAACATTGTAAGAGCGCTATACACACGGGACATATTGTGTTCAACTGTGCTATATTTCATTGGTGGTCTATGTAAACAAGTGCTAGATGGACACCTTAGACAACTGCGACATTTTAGCTTTTGCAAGAACGTTAATAGACACGCCTGAGTTAGCGCTTTTTGCTTTATGTTTTGTTGCTATGTTAAGCTGCTGAAGGTAAAGAAACAATGCCTTTCCTCCTTAAGGCCCTGCCCGCCTGTCACCACAGCAATGGAGTATTTAAACCAACTGAACAAAGTAGGGCCGGAGTAATTTGACCTCGCTACGCCGGTAGTGCAGGGAGACAATCGACCCAGTGTTAGGAGATTCCTGTTAACACTTAAAGAATTCAGCCGAGGCTGAGATGTCTTCCTGCGTAAACCATCCCCCTACTGTGTTTCTCGCCTTGTTGATCATCCACAGCCTCTGATCTTAACCAGCTGTGTCGTGAAATTTAAGTATGTGACAGACGGATAGAGTCACAGTGCCAATAAGTGCCACAATTTTGCGTTGGCAGGGGAAAGGGTTCTCTATCTGCTACTGTATACAAATCAGCCTTGTAAGAGAGGAACATAGACAGCATGGCATTGCCTAAGGGAATGACATCATGGTTATTTCTCTTCTCGCTGACAGAACCAAGAAAAGAAGTATTGTGTATTTACCATGTGAGACAGTTGTCTGCTTGTCACCACTTTAAGAGCATGACATGCAGACCGGGGAATGATCTGACCAAAACACGCAATTCCCCTTTTAAGTATTAAAATAATTTGTTTATGAAAATTCCATTCTGGCATTCATATTGCTTCATTATAAGATGCTTTAATTGTGAGACATCAGAAAGTTTTCCTCAGCGTGAATTACTAATAACTCTCTATCTCACCTTGACGTCTTGCTCCAACGTGCGAATGAGCTCCCCGTCCACTTGTCCGGTCTGAGCCACACGGATGCTCCGTCTCTCTGCCTTTTTGAGACGGTACTGAAGGATTCGACAGTTCTTGTTTGCTTGATCCAGCTGTTGTCTGAGGTCCTGGAGTTGATAAACATCTTCCTCCATATACATGTCCCTCATCTCCAGCATCTCGGAGCGGAGCTCCTCCATTTCATCCTGGCATACACACAAATAATATTTAATATACATAATAGTACTTGACGATGTTACCCAGAATAATTTTTAACATGATATTCCGGGTTATGTTGTTACACATTTCACAAGTTTATACTTCACCCTGGGTAACTATTCTACAATGCCCTTCAGTTTAGAAATGGCACCACTTTGAAGCAACGCTTCATAACCCAGGGTTAAAACAGTGGTGACCTTTTTTAACATTGCAAGTGTGAAATTGACCCCTGGGTTAAATAAGAGATTAACCCAATGTTAAACACAGAGTACACGCAATATGCCTGTAATATGGCCTCAATATCTGTCATTATGCTGCATGATTATGATGTTGGTTGGGACCTCGTGGCTACACAATAACACAATGTTTACAGAGCTGTTTTACTGCATATTTCATCGCAGGCACGCGTACAATCCATATAAACTATTTATTATTCAAATGGTTAAAAATTAACCCTGCTTTTAAGTTGGGATGACCGCGTGCTGTCACACATTTCTGGTGAATATAGGTCAACTACTGCAGCGCGCGCTTCACGTGCACACCGAGCGGATAAACAATGGAGTGAAAAGTGGGCGCGGGCTCGCGCACTACTGCAGCGCATCTGTACAAACAGCTGCATATTAGGCAAAAAAACACTGTAAGCATGCCTGGTTTTATATTTAGGGAGGCAATGAGATATTAAATTACTCATGGCCATAGTCTGTAAAACCAAAGATTACAAAAGAATCAGTTGTATCTCACACATTATTCCATAAATCATTCAAATGCTCATGCAATCATAAATATGCATGCTTGAATCCAGTGACCTATACAATTTTAAAAGAAGAATAAAAGAAAAGGCAAAGCAACACAGTGACTTAAAAAAAACATCTGACATTGTGTATGTCACAGTTGCGATTCACCATCAGTGTATAATGCAGCTGAATGCAAACAGTGACTGGGGGAGTTACAATATGATGACTATTGCAAGCTGACAAGCTTTTTAAGTAAGCTAAAGTTCATCATCAGCCAAAATAAAGTGTTCAATGATCAGTTAATAGACAAATAAATAGCTATCTGAATATCAGTGATGATCCTACCTTTAAATAATCATTCTCCGATCTTAGTTCTTCAATTTCCCTGACTAGTTCCTCTTGCACCCCATCCATCATCTCTTCAGTCAGGTCTGAAAACGCTAAAGATGTGCTGGCAAGCATCCTGCTGTCCAACGAGGTGAGAGAGCGCTCGTCGCCGGGAGAGATGCTTTCTTCTCCGGTTTCGACTCCCATGGAGAGCCGGTCCTTTTCCACGCCGGTCCTGGCTTGACCGCTCTTATCCAACAGTCCATGTTCCGCTCCGGCTTTGTCCCCATCTATCCCGCCACGGCTGCTGGTCTCGGTGTCACTGCTGAGCGCGTCCGTGAATACTTTATTGTCCTCGGAGGCACAGTCGGAAAGCTCCGAGCTGCTGTCGGTGGGTGAGAGTTTTCCCGGAGCACAGCCGGAGTCTTTGCTCAGATCGTCTGATCCGATACTGGCGTCTGACACTTTTCTCCGACTGCTTTTATTAGACTTCATGCTGCTTTTCTGTGCACCGGTCAGGGTTAGCGCGGGTTTGCTCTTCTCCGCTTTCGTTTCTTTCCCGGTTATCGGGCTGCGCCTGGACACGCGGCCGCCCAAATATATCGCGCCCGGTTTGACGCTCAGCGTCGGTGTGCCGATACCTCCTCGGATTTTAGTGAGGGACCACCCCGGCACATCTTTAGGTCTTGCGGGAGAAGGTGCCCGGTGTATTTTTTTTATCTCGTGCGTTTGCACCGGCTGCCCGGGCGGTTGCTGCTCGGTGGGTGTTGAAGACGCTTGCGCGCCCGTGCTGCTTTCCATTTTCTGCTTTTGCCTCTTTTCCTTCGACACAAAATGCGTCGGGGAACCGGTGTCAACCTTTGTCTTGGTCATTCATTCCGTTCAAAAGCCACGAATGAAGTAGAAATGTATCTCCTCTTCACAAATAAAGAAGTTACACACCAGAGCTTCAACCTACAATAAAACCATTGAAGTCAGTTAAATCCCAGAGGAAACACAGCATTGCAATAGTTGTATCTTGTCTTTACTGCGATATTCCCACGTATGCGTGCTCGGTTTTGCATTGCAGCTGCTCTCTCTCTCTCTCTCTCTCTCTCTCTCTCTCTCTCTCTCTCTCTCTCTCTCTCTCTCTCTCTCTCTCTCTCTCTCTCTAAGTGTGAGTGAGATGGTTTCTTTCTCCGCCCAGATAGCGGCTGGACCCTGACGAGCGATCACTAGCTGCAGAGCACTACTGCCACCAACATACAGTACAGTACATCTAGTTCCATTATTTACATCTATGTACTTCTTAAGTAGGTACAAAAATGTACTTTTTGATGTGGTACTGCCCCATGGCTTTTGTACCTTTTATCCAAAAAGTGTAGATATGAACTCTTCATCATGAGGAATGCATATGACTTTTTACTGGTGAGTCTTCAATGCTTTCTGAAGTAATTTTTAGGACTATGGGATAGGGTTAAGGTTGGGGGGTCTTTGAGGGTCAGCTTAAGTTGTGTACAATGGGGCCAAAGACCCCCCATGGCAGGGTATAAAGTCCTTTTGATTTCTTTCCCCAAAGCAGCACTTAAAACCCACCACAGCTCTTTTCAAAACATTTTATTTTTTTGCTGTGCAAGTATTCTGATCAAAACATATTTATATTACAATGTACATACTAAACATTTTAATTAAATTACGAACAGAGAAACATATTTTAATTTCATTTGCAACTTTGCTTTCATCCCTAACACAGTCTACTTGGTATAACTGAAATGACTTTGTATCTTTCGCTTAGTTTTTTGCTTTCCCCATTTTTAATTGATATAGAAGAGAGCACAGGTTCAGAATTAGGCTTTTGTGTAATGTATAACACAATTATAGAGTATAACACTAAATAAATGACGAATGTGGTTTGTGTGTACACTCAAGTTCTAAAACGGTGATGTCATGAAAACCAATTGAAAATGGCTGGGTTATTTTTGACCCATAATGGGTAAATATTGGACAGAACACACAGCTGGGTTAAAATTGGCCAAATGCACCGCCGGGTTGTTATTATACCCTATGGTTGCATAACAACAACCAAACATTGGGTCATTTTTAACCCAGCATATGTTTTGTCCATTATGGGTCAAAAATAACCCAGGCATTTTAGAGTGAAAGAACCTTAATTCATCTTTTTCAGTAAAAGTTCTATATTGAACCATACAGACCAACAAGGATCATTTGAATTGTTTTTAAGATTGTAAGATTATCTTTAAAATATATACTGCAATATAACTAAATTCCTTATGGTAAGAATGGAAAGATGAGCATTTTTGAAGAAAATCTATAGTGACGTAACTATTCTAAGTCCTGTGTTAACTTTCCCACCTCTGTCTCATCTATTTGTATGTTTTCTTTTGTCAGAGCCCTTGTATTGCTGTGTTTGAAACTGTTTGGTTGTCTAGTGGAGTGGGAGGTGGTGATGAGGCAGGAATGTGTACACAGGTCCCATTCACTGTAATTAGTTGTAATGATTGCTTTATTCGGATGCCAGACTCTTGGCCTAATGCATTTGGGCCTTAATGAAAGGGGCCCTGCAGGGACTCTTGCACAGGTGCCACTATAGTTTCTCATAAAGCACAAAATCACCCTGATGGATGGAGGATATAATAGGACGAGGGACCGGATGACATCATTCAAGTGGTTAATAACTCCATATGTAAAAACATGATGTAAAATCTATCAGTGGTAAACCTCTAAAGTCTTTTAGACTTAGATGAATGAGAGGCTTTACTTAATTATTTATTGATTGATAACAACGCACAAGGCATTTTGTTCCCTTTGCACTGCGTTTTTATCAATGGTGTGAATTACACTGTAAAAAGTGAAATTAATTTTTTTAAGTTAATCCAACTTTTAGTTTTTACAGTGATATGTTATATTATTAAATCAGGGATACAAAGCTGGCACCTATTTGCTTTAGTTAATTTGGACTGTATAATGATTTAGTTTTGTCTTCCATATTTGCTATAAAATTTATTTATAACATTATATGGATCTACATTTGTAAATAGGACTGCATTCATTTTTTTAAGACATACAATTATCTGTCAAGTGCAGTTGTTTAGGGATTTTGTTAATGTTTGAGTGTTATGGTTGTTAGCAGTCTTGCCACAAGACTGAAAATTCAACCCACAGGAGACAAAGACAATATCTCCATCACTCCAGAATATGTAGTATTTTTTTTTTTGGGGGGGGGGGGCTAATTAATGTAATACCGTATTTTAGTCCCCTGTCCCATCTACTTGGCCTAAATACCAGTCATAATGAAACTAGCAGTAGGATTCATGTCATTGCTTTGTCTGTGAGGATGTATGTGAAGTCTGGGACACTGCAGTCCTCTAGTCTCCAGTGAAATGGTTGTGGTGGTGACAATGGCAGTAATTAGTAAGAAATTTCTTGGTTTTGTCTGATGGGAAGTACATCTTCCTAGTTATGTAGAATATATATTTGAGTTAAAAAAAGCTTTGACTTAAGAATAACCTAAAATTACTACAAGTATTTTTTCTGATAAATGATCTTTCAAATAAATCTTTGAGACTACAACTAATCCAATATTGCATCAGCTTTGGAGCAACATACAATACCAAATCTGACATATATAGTATTCATCATGAACACAATATTTAGTCAATGATCTTACGTTTAATATTGCATTAATATTACATTTCCCCTATTTCTGCCTAAAAGGAATAGTTCACCTAAAAATTAAAAAAAGTTGTTCTATTCCGGTATAAATGTCTTTGTTCTCCTGACCACAAAGTAAGATATTTTAAATAATGTTTAACAAAGCAGATCTAGGGCATCATTCACTTGCATAGTATTATTTTTATTAGTATGGAAGTCAATGGTGCCCCAGATTTGCTTTGATTGATTTTTCTTTCTTGAATGTTTCTCCACAGACATCACTGCTATGTGCCTGTACACACAAATAAACATATGTACAAGAACTACTAGACAACAGGTGAAAATACAGTATGTGGCCAGTTGCAAAAGTCACAGTACTGTTGGCATTATAAAGTCAAGTAGAATTATTATTACAACACATTAAAAATAATATTACATTTATATAGGGCTTTTCTGCAGCACTCAAAGCGCTTTTACATATGAAAGGGGGAATCTCCTCAACCACCACCAATGTGCAGCATCCACCTGCATGATGCGACGGCAGCCATATAGCGCCAGAACGCCCACCACACACCAGCTTATTAGTGGAGAGGAGTGATATAGCCAATTAGTATGAGGGGATGATTAGTAGGCCAATGGGCAAGTTTGGCCAGGATGCCGGGGCACACCCCTACTCTTTTTCGAAGGACATCCTGGGATTTTTAACGACCCCAGAGTGTCAGGACCTCGGTCTAACGTCTCATCCGAAGGACAGACGTAAAGGATATGACATTAATGTGTCATATGTCATTGGAGTAGAAACTATTATATATTCTTGAGTCATGTAGTGTGTTTCCTGAGTAAAGAAATGAGAAAATTGCATTTGCAGGGTGACTGTGGTTGTTCATAGTGCATTACTTCCAAAATTCTAAATGCTCACTCATTTATAAGTCACATTGGAAAAAATGTCTGCTAAATAAATAAATATAAATGTAGTGATTTTGTTATTTTTGTAATCAAAGAGAGTCATGTCAAAAAATTGTTCAATATTTTGTGTTAATTTTAACACTAGTGCCACCTAATGGTCATGTGAAGCAAGCACAACGTGAGTAGTAGAAAAATATTTTTAAGGTGAAGAACGGAAGGGTCAGAAATCTGAACAAAAAAATTAATCTAGATTTAAATTACATTGCTTTGTGGAATATAGCCATCATGTTTTACATTTAACATACTATGTTAAAAATATATACTTTACACAAAATGAGAAGAAACAATGAATCAATGATAAAAGAGCTTTGTGGAAAGGCATGTTAAACAGTGCCAGTGGGTGTAATTGGCATGTGTAATTCTGAATGAAAGAGTCTTTTTACTGTAGTTGCTCTCTGGTCCAACTCTTTTACTTCTTTGTTGAAACAACACTGCAGGAACAATTACACACTGATGCTGTCCAAAACTACAGGGTGGTTTTTGATGAAGGGTTTATTATGTGCCTTTTGTTCTTTGTGAATGAATATGTGAATCTGGGTAGAAACAAGAGTTGCATCACACTGTGTATGATGTTAATGTTTACAGTCAATTTGTCATCAATTTTCAACCATTTAACCTAGTCAGAGGTGACACACACACATGCTCAGGTATACTTCAGTATAGTGCTGAAGATAAGAGTTCCATTGTTTTTTAATCATATAAATAAAATAATATTTTATATCCCAAACCTTTACACTATAGACTCAAGGGTCTGGGTGTTAGCTTTTGTAGCATTGTTTCTGAGAGTGTACTTAAAGAAGGAACCCTCAGACAAAATTCGATTTAAAGTACAACAGGACTCGACAGGTGACTCTTTTATTTGTACTTTCTCATGCACATCTAAAACGTACAATATACAATTGAGGTCAGTTCAGGTCAGTTATTATGCTGTCATTATAGACTGAGCTGCTCTAAGAACATTGTGCTATATCAGTGACATCACCCTTTATTATTAATGACAGAGATTATCAAACAGACCAAACTTAAATTAATAATGCACAGCCTTTTCATTACACACAATCTTTGTCATGCTTTCATAGACATGGCAGTATCTCTGGATCATAGCACACAAGCATGTTAATGTTTTTTCTGTACTGAACGAATGCTCAACCTTTTAACTGGGAATTAGTATTAGGCTTAAATGAAACTATAGCCTGAAAGCTGGTTCAGAGAAAAGACTGAAATATGATAAGAAACGTTATCCTGCTCAGTTCAAGAACTTGATGTCAAGATAATGTGTAATAAATGACTGGAATGAGGGACAGGTGTTGCTCTGTGAACAAAATGTTTAAAATGAAATCTCCACCAAGATCACATCTATGTGCACCATGCTTGAGAGTATGAGTAAAGATGCTGGGAAACATTAAAATGAATAAAAATTTAATATGTCCCAATATTTATATATGGGTGGTTCTTAGACACGTTGTACTTTGATCATATTTTCAAAAATATAAATAATTTTGGACAAATTTCTCTTTCTTTGTCAAACTTACAATAAAACCACCTTTAAAAAATTATGTCTTTTATGATTTTTTCATACTCTTTAAACTCTATTTATTTATACTCTATTAAACTATTTTCTCCTTGTCACACACCCAGACTTTTACATTTCAACAATGAAAATACAGTTTAATTAATGCACTAGTAAAATAATTAAAATTAATTATAATATTCAATGTGAGACCACTATCAATATTACTTACTGTCGCACAGTATTGGTGTCATTTCCACCACAAGACTGTAATGTGACTTTAAAAAGTTTGTGTGAAAGATTGTTTAGTGGGTTTCTATAGAAATGTTCAGTGACATTAGAGAGCATGCTGGACATGGAGGAAATAAAAATTTTCATCAACAACAAATGAAAACAAGTCTGGGTAAATATTGCTTAATCAGTAAATACGTTTATTATACGTCATTTCCAAACATGCTTTACCTTTAAGGGAGTTTTTAAAAAGCAAAAAATTTTAGGTTAAATAAGAGTAGTTTGCATACATGAAATGCTAATTATTAATTCAAAGCTAATCATTGAAGCTATCTTCGATATTTTTTACAAAAAACTTTAGAAATGTCATTACCACTCCCGTCATTTCCACCACACTGCCCTCTGTGGTGGAAAGACAGCATGTGGTGGAAATGACATTGAGTGTGTTTACATGCACAGAATAAGAGGGTAACTATACAAAATCTGCTTCATATGTTTACATGTAAATCAGTAAACCGGCTATGCAGAAATCTGCATTTACATTGGAGATATGTCAGGTTTCTCCTGATGTCGGATCAACGTTGGATCCTGACGACGAATCTTAAAGCAATGGGGTGACCAGGGCTAGCCTGGTTCTACCAGACTCTCGTACATTGAGCGGAAGTGCGTAGGAGGGCGAAGCCAGGCTAGATCAGGGCCTGCTTAAAAGTGGATGAAATGTGCCGGTAAGCAGGGAAGTGTTGATGATATGCGAACCAGTCCAACGAACCAGGATTTGAGGGTCAAACGCATATCAAATGCACCCTTTACTTCAGTGTCAGTCAGTAAAGAAAAAGAGAAAAAATGGATGTCGGATATGAGTGTATTGTGTCCTGAGATTTGTCGTCTAGAAAATTGGTGGCTGATGGATTATGTTTTGTTGATGAAAAAGTTTGCAAAAGTCATCAGCTGACAATGAGGAAGTGGGTGGAGCAGGAGAGTGGCAGGGGAGACTTAAACTCAGCACTACACTAAAAAAGGTGTGGTTATGTTTAATGACTGTGTGAATTGAGTTTAATGAGTGTGATGAGTTTAATAATTTTTCTACGGTATAGCTCTACTGTTTCTCTACATTCACATTAATTCATTGTCATTTCCACAACACCCTGTCATTTCCACCATCACCCTGTCATTTCCATCACCACACACACATTTTTTTTTAATATTTAGTTCTTACATTAAAAATTTACCCTATGAGATCATGATCTACTTAATATAACAATTCAAGTTATTTATTTTCTAATAAGCTCTACCCAAACCAATATAAAATTTTCAGCATTTGGTCCTTAGGGCAGTTAATTTATTTCGTTGACAAATGTATAATTATTGTACATTGTGGTAAAAATGTTAAAACTACTCACAAAAATGATCTTAGACAATTCTGGAGTGGCATACGTTATTCTTTTTTTAAATAACCACTGTATATTGAGATGTGGTGGAAATGACATTTATTCATTGCAGGTCTGAAAAATGTAAAATATTAACAATTTCTCTTGTAATCTAAGTTTAAAGAGGTTTAAATTTATCAGACTGTGTTACGTGACTTTTGAGCGTTTTTTTTTTTTTAATTCAAATTCACAAAAGTGCCCCTAGTTGAAGAAATCCCCATATGTGCTATATGCATCAGTACTTTAATTGTTTTATTTATTATGGAAATATATTAACCTAATTATGCTATATATTTATATTTTTGTATATGTAACATATTTATTACTTGTGTCAAATATTATTTTGTTAAAGTGGGTCGTGTATTATAAATACACTGTGCAACTTTTTACAGCAGAATACATTTTAAGTAAAAATAATATTATGAACAGAGATGTCATTCATATGAAAAACACAATTCACCTTATTTTTCACGACAACAAGGGCGGCGCCATTTCGCTCATTTTGTCAACGTTCTTCCGGCCGCATAGACGATGAGCAGCTGAGGCAGTGACTGAAGGCGACGTGTTAAGCTTAAAAAGCTCACTCGAGCGCCTTTATGTTTCTTTCTTACCAATTTTAAGCCAACTGAGGAACACATCCCAATTAATGGTTCGACTACGATGTTCCGGTAACTTTAAACCACGCCGGGTGTTGAAAAGGTGGCCAGTTTCAGGTAAGCTATCTTAGCTAACTTTGTGCTCGTTCGCCTAAAGTTAGATTTGTGAAGTCCGTTCTACAAATACACTTAAGATCAGTAACGTTAGTTTATAAAATGCAACTATTTGAATGGTTTTAATTGTCCACCTATATTTTTATATTTACGATATACAACGAGATATTATAGTACATTGCATTCTTACAGTAGCCCACGTGATTCCTACAAGTTACTGAGATTTCAGATGCTAGAATGTCAGTTCATTTCTCATTCAGATATTGATGATAATGACCTATTAAACAACGTATTATTTAACACTGAAGTTAAAGGTTGTGTGTATAATGTTTTTGTCTCTTTTTAATGCATCTCTCTTACACACTGTTCTGTTTAAGTATGGGTGCCATTTATATATTAATTCTCATGATGCAAGTTTATTTTAAATACTAACATAAAACTGTTTATGGTTATATTGTTTTCACAGATGCATTGATGTTTAGTGATGCAGTGGACAACTGTGAGGATGATACAATCAACATGTTCCTAAACTGTGATGCAGAAACACAATGGGAGCATCTATCCGTCTCTGACCACAACTACACTTTAAAATCACAACTCAACCTGAAGCAACCTACATCTGATATGGGAAAACACTGGTGCGGTTTCCCGGACAGGGCTTATCCTGGTCCCAGGCTAAAATGCATATTTGAGCTACAATAATTTAAAAACACCTTTTACTGACATACCTCAACATATATGAGTGCCATTGTTTTGTCACAAGATGCGCACCAGTCTTGTTTTTTTGTAGGGTTTGTTTGTAAAAACTAAAATGTCCTAATATAATTAAGGCCTAGTCCTGTAAACCCTGTCCGAGAAACTGCTTCAATGTGTTGAGCTGGCACAAATGTACATATCTCTACTGAGAAACAACCATCTTTGTCAGCTTTAAACAGGGTTGATATTGCATCCATTACACAGTCGCCAAGCACTTTACCAGTACATACACCAACAGCTTCCAGATATACGCTTGGGATCAGCTCCTGATGACTCCGATAAAGCTGTGTCTTAATTTATTGCAGGGTGGTCTTGCTTTACCTGTTGTAAAGTTACATTAAACCTTCATATGTGATCAGATGTCATGCAGTGATATTAAACATTTACAGTGTGATCAGATGTTGTGCATTTTAATTAAACCTTTACATTGTGATCAGATGTTGTGCAATTATATTAAACCTTTACAATGTGATCAGATGTTGTGCATTTATATTAAACCTTTACAATGTGATCAGATGTTGTGCATTTATATTAAATCTTTACAATGTGATCAGCTGTTACCTGTCATGCAGTTATAAACATTTACTATGTGATCAGATGTAACCTGCCATGCAGTTATATAAACCTTTACAGTGTGATCAGTTATTATCTGTAAGGAATTTCTTAAACCATATGTGAGCTTTGTAGATTCCACTTAAAAGGATTTAAGTCTCCTGATTTGAAGGAATAAGTGTTTGCAAATGAATTCTATCATGGTACCACATAAAAACGAAATAGTTATTGGACTGGCTAAGGTGCACATTTGCTATAAAAAAGACCAAATCACTGTGTAAATATTGGTAGACATACTTTTAATAATTTTCAATGCTGCTCCATCAACTCCTGAAAGGACGAGGTAATTAAATATGCCAGGTTACTTGCCGCGGCCGCTTCATATCGTCTAACCACGAGACGATTGATGGGACAATATAAGACTATCCGAGCGTCGTATGACGTTTTAACCGTGCTCCTAATTTAAAACATTTACAGCAGTAGCGATATTTGTCATTTCACTAAAGTTATAGTGAACTACAAACAATCTTCTAACCACCAAACTAACCACCGAATGCACTGTGCCATATTAGCAGCGGAAGTCGGTTGACAAAATGCGGAAGAGCGAAGAATTAAAAAGGGGCGTGGCGGAATAAGGTGAATAGGGATTGTTAATGTACGTCACCGCAGTGTTGCATTATGGGACGTGGGCGCCATGTTTAGAGGCACCGCCGACCGCTATGCCATTTAATTGTGGGTGTGTTAAGCTAAAACTAGGTAAACTTGAAGAAGAACCGAAGAAATTTAGGAGTTTGAAAGAAAAAGAGAAGGGACCCTATCGAGAGAAACTAAGTGCTACTGCCAAAAAACTTTATTTGGACAAATAAACAACAGATCCATAGGATTTAGCAGCCCATGACTGGATTACGGATCCAGACGCACTACCTCCGCTCACATATCTGTTATTATTACCTTGTTTTTGGATTGAGTGCATACACTTTGCAGGAGTTTAAGAGCTATAAATCCCTTCAAGCTCATATTAAGATGACATTCTTCTTTCGGAGTTTTATGACGGTTGGCAAACCAGCTAAAATATATATGCCATTTACTTACAATGTATACGTATCTTAATGAATCTATAAAAAAAATCCGTTTTATTCTGTGCAATGAATCAACACATGTTCATAAAATGGCACTTCTGTTCTTGGCCAAGTTATTAAAACAAACAAAATGCTAAATATTCAGCTAATGTTATGTTATTTCAAAGTCACAAGCAGTGGGTTTGAGCAGTTGCATTTAATAAAAAATATTTGTTATAATCGTCAAAATTGTCTAAAGATTTATTTTTATAACTCTTGTGGTTATGTTGATCAGAAAATGAATGAATAACGTTACATAATTTACATTTACAAGTTAGTTTGACAGTGTTAGCATAAAAACAAGACAATTTAAGTGGTTCTGCTTTTATTAATCACAAATTACTGAATGACTGAAAATGCAGCAACACACTCTCGCTGATGCAGGGATTTTTTTGAAAAGTAAAAGTTTTTTCTCCTGATTGCGGCAGGCAAACCACGCGATCCGGCGTCTTTTCGTCAGCTCCTCCACCGGCTTCCCCCAAATAAAAGTATTCAAAAACGTATTCCGTTGTTCAGTTTCCTCCCTGAACGATCGTGTGACCTGCTGTGGCAGTTCTTGATCGAGCAGTACTGACCAAACATATCGAAGTTTATTAAAATCTCGACAGAAAATACAAAAACAACCTCCAACACACTAACTCAAATACAGCGGGATAGGAGGCGATCCTGCAAATATGGCGGATTACTCATAATGCCACACGGCGTGACGTCAACTCCACATTCCCTATAACAACGATACAATATGCAGTATTTTTGACACAACGAACAAAAAAGTTAAATAAACGTGAATTAAAGTAAAAGTAAGCATAGTATTAAATTTTAATTCATTTTTTAAAATTAACTTTTTTTAATAAATCTAGCATTGTTGCGCAACTACAAAGCAAAATGTCTTGCGTTGACGTAAGCTGTCAGGCGACTAAATTCCTTTAATATAATTGGCCAAGACACACGTCAATCAAACCGCCCTTATCGGTCGCTTCCGGCTGTGTGTCAGCCTTCAGCAACAGCAGCAGCATCCCTACCAGACAGCACAGCAGTTGTAGGCAACGAAATCCAGATATTATAGCAGGTAACAGCGTGTTTTTTTTTTAATATAACAATCTACACACATCACTCATAAATCTACGCATTTTAAAGCTTTTAAGTTGAACCCTTGCTTATTGAGTTTGTGTTAAGTTGTGTTAGCTGCTAGGGCTTTAGCCAGTTAGCATCTGTTTACAGGATCTGGCTGTGTCATAACTCTGAAAGCTACCTACATAGACAGCATTTTAGACTATCGTTACCAACGGCAAAAATATTTGAAACATGCTGTCTAGATAGGTAGCCCACTTACTTTCAAACACACAGTTTTTTAATTAGCAAAATTGACTTTAGCTTTATAAATTATGTGATGTGTTTTCGAGGGGATGATTCTCACTGTGGGGAAAAGTATGACACTGAATAGGACACTAAATGCAAAGTGTCCCAAAAATTAGCATAGTCCACCGTAGTGTTTTGAGACTGTGTACTAATCTATTGATTATTTGAGGGCTGAACAGCTGTCATTTCTCTGTATAGTATACATCCCATTCTGAACTGTGACGTTTTATGTTTTAGCCATTGCAAGCTATTTTCAAGAGTTTAGGTGTGCATATCATGCAATAATAAGAGCCGGGGTTGTCAAACAGCATGCATTTAGATCTGTTTTTGTCAGGGATCAAGATTTCATAACAGACCTATTTGGCCAAAGTTATCAGAAATGGGTTGTTGTTGTAATTGTGTGTGTGTTCACCCAATGTTTGATTTATTTGCATTATGTCTTGTTGACATGGTGTTAAATTGCACCAACATCTGGGGCCAGTTGCATAAACATAGTTGCATAAACGTAGTTGCATAAACAAACCAGTTGCTGTCAGACTTACTTTTCAGATCAGTCTACATTTTTGAACAAAATCAATTGATGACTAGGTTGTAAGACTAGTCTATACAGTTTATGCAACTGGCCATTGATGACTTCATTTAATATAAATTACCTAATTGGGGTGTTGTTGTTTAGCCTTATGCCTTAATGTCTGCTACTTAAAAAAAAAGTAAGTTAAGAGGTTTAGTAATTTTCAGTGAGTTTGCCAGGTGGACTGTTGATTACTGGTAGTTGATCAGTTATTGTGTAATTTCCTCTCTTGTTGTGTTATCTGTAGCTCACGGCATGTCTGTAGAAAGCTGTAGATGGGTATCAGTGCACATTCCTGTGGGATGTCTGATTTATGTGTGTGCCGGTTTGTCCCTCTCGCCAAATCATGGTTTGTTTTGAATCTAGTTCTTGACAACTAGTGTGGTTAGAAATGGAGTGTAAGCATAATCTTTTTATAAAATAATTGTCTAATAAAACTAGAATATGACATAACTAATATAAGTATTAGAGATGTAACGATTGTCAGTTAAATGGTTAATTGCGATACAAATTTCTTATAACAGATAGTATTATCGTGTATTTTTTTAAACACTGTTTAGTAGGGATGCACGATATATCGGCCGACATATCGCTATTGGCCGATAACTGCTTATTTTTAATATTATCGGTTAACGGTCTGATAGCAAAATTAGGCCGATAATTGAAAGCCGATAAATGATGGATTATTTCGGTTTGTTGAACCACTTCACTTGCTCATTGCTGGCCATGTGGAGTTTTGATTGGTGCTTTCTGTGACATAGCACGAAGATGACATGTGTTGCGGGCTTAAGAAGAGTATGCTAGTCTAGCGCAAATACAAGATGTCCGCGGTCTGGGAGTTTTTCTTTGTGAAATTAATATGAATATTTATCGGCTTTTATATATATATCGGTTATCGCCCCCCAAATAAAACAGTTATCGGTTATCGGCATCGGCCAAAATTTCCATACCGGTGCATCCCTACTGTTTAGCTGTGCCAGTGTCACGGCTTGAAAACCCCCGTCCAACATCAGACAATTTAAGCAATAACGTGAGACAAACACATTTATTTACTTTAAAATCCAATTTAAATCCAAAAATTTGTTCACATTTGGGAACTCTTAATATTTCTTTAGACAGATCTTTCTTTTCTATTCATTGTTCATAAAATGATACGATCTGAGTTTAAAGCTCCTTGCTTAATCCTGGGACATATAGTACACCTGATTTCTCACAACATACGCATATCGATGCTTGCTGATTTGTTTTGTGTTTATATGAAAATCTGATTTACTCTCTTGTGTTTTATCTAAACTAGATGAACCCCTAATCTCATGATCCCAAATGTGCCATGATTAATGTTGATTATTTGATGTTTATGCGAACAAAAGTGCACTTACATGTAAAATAATATACATTTCTAGAAATTGTTCACAAAACCATGATAATATTGATAATCATGGTGATTTTGCATAACGAGTTTTGATTGTGTAGCTGGTTTAGTGTGTTCTGATTGGACAGCAGCTTAGCTTAGCTGATGACTGGCATATTCCTGTGGGCGGAGGTTAGTCAAAAACTCTTATATTGACGTCATTTAGAAAACATCCTTAGTGCTAATCCTTGCTAATTGCACCTCTCCCAAACAGATGGCATTCCAAAAGTGTGTGAACAATACGTTGTAATCTAAGCGTCATTTTGGTTTCTGCAGTCTTGTGGGTGTTTGTGTTTACCCACTGTACAGTCACTTTATCATGCAAACATGCCCTTTAAAGTAGCAGTTCTTCTTCCTCTACTGTGTTGAGATTTGCATACAGCATCTCTTCAGTGAAAGATGTTTGGATTATAGTTTGATCTGTCTGTTTAATTTGTCAAGTTTTATTCCTTTAACACCTGATCCATCAAATAAGCTCAACTGTTACTTAGAGAAGAGCTGCGGTGGGGTTTGTTAGTTCAAGTCCCAGCTTCCATTGGCGACACCTAGTAAATAATGCGACCGGGAGATGTAGTGCAACACATTTAACTACAGATGAGGAAAAAGCCATCAGGTGTCCAGGTTATGAAAAGAGGAAAGATGAGGAGAAACGTGCAAAAGATAAAAGTAGCCTACAGTATGTATGCAGTATGTAGCTTACTCATCTCAGTATGAGTGTATAAAGTGTACAGTACCCGTTGCCAGATCTGTGATCATTACCAAAACACAACACGATGTCCCAGGAGGATAAGTAAGACATTTCAGCCATTTTAACATTTCAACTTATTACAGACTTCATGTTTTCACAAGTAGGTGAAAGTGCATTAGAGATAACTTATCTGACTCAGTTGGCCAGGTAAACATGAACTCTCTATCTTTCTGAGATTTCAGGGGACCCAGGGGGTGTCTCCTTGACCCTTTGCCTATTTTAACAACCGTCCCTACTGTATGTTTAAGAGAAAATCCCACATGCAAGCATCCCTTATACTAATACTATCTCTTCATATTAAACGCTTTAGAAGCTTATATAAACGCTATATAGCTTATAGCTTTAACTCCTAAATGTCTGCCGTTCTAAAGCGTTTAATGTGAAGAGATGGTATTTACTGTCCAAGACAGAGACTGCTGATAATTGTTCTCCACAATGCAGTTAGAAGCACTTTCTATTTGTTAATTTACTCATGGGTCATTTGTGCAGCTTGACCCCTGACATTGCCCTTTATAACATGAATTACCTTGACTCTTAAAAACCAAGCGTCACATGGTTTGGGTCATCAGAAACTAATTAGGCCTTTTTTAAAATGGGATAAAGTGGATTTTAAATAGCTATGAACTTTGTGCTGGACATAAAATGAGTTGATTCATGCAAACAAAGACAGCTAGATTGTGTTGCTTTCACATTAAGATGCTAGGGTGTTTTGGTTTTAGGGCATTGCTGTGTGGTTGCGAGGTTGTTTCCAGAGTGGCTACTTAAAGGCGCAAAAGAGGATGTTTTTCGCCGACTGAGAATCCAAAAACGGTTACTGAGTTTTTTAAATGAGCGCATGCGTAAGAACAACCTCCCTCCTTCACTGCTCGTTTCTAGGGAGCGCCTTCCAAAACTCGTGCACGAATATTTGAACACGAGTGTTTGTTTACCACCGGCATATGCTGTATCGCGTGACTCGCGTCAGTGGATTCATTATGTGAAATGATGATAATAAACAAAGAAGACAAGCCAGAGGGCCAATCGCTTATGCGATGACCGCGTGAGCAATTGGCTGATGTTTTTAAGGCCCTATCTTGTGCACAGATGACGTATATTAATATTATTACTTTCAGTGCAGCTAATAAATAGTCTTTTATCATTTAGTAATATTGCAAAAATGTATAAAACAAACATCCTCTTTTGCACCTTTAAGGATGGGTACACACCAAACCAACACCAACAATATAGCGCCAACGAAAGCAGACTTTGGGGTCAGCTTACATTGACTGCCAAAATTGCCTACAACATGACTGATGGCCAAGTAGCATGTCCGTCTTGCGCCTGCGTGGGATGTTATTTTTCTGTACCAGCAGGTGGCAGTAGTTAATATTCATTTTATAAAACATGAAACCTAAGGCGGTAGTGACTAATAAGATAAAAAACATAAAATTGTTAAATATTCATATTTAAAGACATGCAAAAAGATGAGATGAGCATTCTGTGCTTTCCTTCTTGATTTTCGTCGTTTGCTTGCTTAATTAATTTAGTTTCGCCGTCTTGTGCACTGGATGGATAAGCTGAACAGCCAATCAGAATAATCCGAGCTCCATGCTGGATCTGCAAAAAGGCTACAGTGACTTACTTTAGCCAACGGTACAGAACACACAGAAAAACGAACTCGGGCGACACTCAAAACCTGCCCAATGGCAGACTGTCTGTGGCTTGGTGTGTACCTAGCTTAACTCTTTCCCCACCATTGACGGGTCATCTCATCAATTAAGAAAAACCGCTAACCTGCCAATGATGAGTTTAAAGGCAGGGTCCATGATCTCTGAAAGCTAGTGTTGACATTTGAAATCACCTAAACAAACACGCCTCTACCCCAATAGAATTTGGACCTTCTGTTGATAGACCCACCCCACACATACGCAACCCAGACAACGATGTCGCTTAGTAGACATGCCCTTTGTTGCTGATTGGCTACAAGTGTGTTTTGGTAGTCGACCCAACTCTCTTTTCCGATGCGTTTTTCAGATATTGTGCACTCCGCCTTTAACAGCGATCCATATTTTCACTATTATTCACTAGGTGGAGCTCTTACCCAACATATAAAACACTGAAGCGTCCACTGATCCAAAAACAAAAAAAACTCTGTGTATGTTTTGATAATCGCTTTGAATCTGAATTCTAACAAAATTCCTTTACAAAAATGCAATCATCTTAGCTTTTTTCTCTATTTTCTAAGAAACCTAACCATATTTGAGAGTTGATAAAAAGTGAACAAAAAGATAGGATCAAACTTTTTTTGAAAGCAGAGGGTCTGTTCTTTCATTTGATATATTGTATGTTTATATATTTAAAGAAAAACATTTTCTGAAAGGCATTAAACCTTTGTAAAAATCATAAAAAATGCTGGTACTGGCTGGCAACTGTGGCAAGTGGCAACTTTAAAAAAAACGCTGGCAGGCAAAGAGTTTATAAATCTTTCACGGAGGAAGATTTTCTTTTTTAAGGTTAATCTTTTGGGTTAAAAAAAAATCTGCCAATGTGCAATTAGTTGCCGTAACAAATAAGTTACTACTTATAAATTGTCAAAGTTTTTCAATTGTCACTTGTAGCACAGATTTAAGGGTTAATCTTAATTTGAGAGATATTTTGTAATATTGTGCATTACTTTGTTGCATTTGTTGAAAGAAAGTGCCTGATAAGGTTTATTATTAAACAGTAATATGAAGTTATGCAACATACCTGCTGTTTAAAACCTTGTCAGTAATCAGAACATAAAAACGATTGACGCAAACTAAACAGTTTGGTTTGAGTGGTTTACATACATTAGTGTTATATTTATAATAAAACTGCCATTGTGCGTATTTTGTAAGCTACTTAATTCTCTGCGAGCCTAAATAGACCTTGAGGTACAGATTGGTAATGACCCACTAAGGAGAATACATCTGGGCTTCACAGCCAGTTATTAGACTTTGTTTGTGCTAAAAGCATTCCCTCGGGTCTTGTCTACAACACAATAGGTTCAAACTATGATCCATGTGCGTCACGGTACCTGCATGTGTCTGTCAGCTGCAGGTAACGCTCCCTAAAAGCCGACAGAGTCTAAAGTTCATTCCTCTATCAGATGTGTTCTCCACCCGCCCATGGGTGTGTGTCTCCACCTCTCATTTTTTTAAGAGCAGCCGGCTAGTTTCAGCCAGGGATGACAAATGAATGAGTACACGAATGAACTAAGACGCTAAGATATTTGGTGAAACAGGACTTATTTCATGTATGTTTGATGGAGTTTTGTATTGTCTGGCTGAGCTCTGCTTCTACATGTCCTTTCTGGAAGTCTACTACAAGATTTGGATGATAGGATGTTTTGGTTTTTCTCTTCACAGGTGTCCCTTTTCTTTAGGAGGCGACAGCTTCACTGGAAGTAGAAGATAAGGAAAGCGAGAGAGACCATGTTTTAGAGAAACCCGTGCTGGAAGCCCATTTTCTACAATGAACAATGAGGACGAGTTTTATGATGCCGTCACAGGTGAGGACTCATTTTTTGATATCCGCATTGACGAATATATTCGGACTTCTCCAGATGTGCCCTTTGTTTTTTTTGTTTTTTTTTTAGGAACAAGTTGCTCGGATTTGTCCTAAAGCTTTTTTTTAAAGGAATATGGTATAGTTTTTTATAGATGATTTGTAAATGTGTATTCCTGTAGTTTAACTGGTAGGGCATTGTGTTAGCAAAGGTCGAGGGTTTGATTCCCAGGGGATACACTTGTACTGATCAAAATGTATGAATGCACAATAAGTTGTTCTGGATAAAATGCATAAATCTAACGTTTATGCCTATAGTGCCATGCTGTACAGGAAATTAATTTAAAGATGCAAATTTTCAAAGAAGGACTAACTCCAAAAGCTTAGCACTACTAACTAAAGCACCGTTGGTCGACTAATCTGTCTCTGAAAGGAAGCTTAAATTGTATTTGGGAAGTAATGTCACTTCAGTCACGCACGTCTGTCAAGAAAACGTCACATTAATTCATTCAGCGGTAGCTCAGGAGTCAACAGCTGTGTTTCATGGAGGATCTCATTTGGCCCCTATTGTGAGTGTTTTCGACACTGTTGACTTTGGCCCTCGACCGTGTGTTTGTTATAGCAGAGTGGCCGTGACACGGGACGCTGATCTGGTGTTGGCTTACCTCTGTTGATGGCTTCAATTATGTAGCGTTCAGACAGTCTGATGGCTCCTGTCATTGATGAAATGCAATGCGATTAAAACAAACACTAAATGATAAATAAACTAGGTGGACTTTGGTATGGTTAAAACGATTTGTTGTCTCTATCAGGCTTGGATTCAGATGGATCTTGTGAAGGCACATCAGAATGCAGTTTTAAAGATGCTGTAGTCATTCAGAAGAACAATGGTGTGGTTCCTCAGGAGAATGGAATCAAGAACCGCAGGTATGGGCAGATTCCAGAGCGCTGAACCATGTCCCCCCTCTTTATCTAGTTGTCGCTCATGCTTTAATCTTTTTTTATCTCTTTCCTTTGTTTCACTATCACTGCAATCTTTTCTTATTTACCACTAATGGGTGTCTTCATGGATCATATTTAGTATCTCAGGCGTATTTTTCATTGGGAAGGGATTGTATGTTTGTGTCAATGAAAAATATTGTTCCTCTGCCCATCAGGTTGTGTCTTCCTGCTCCTATGTTCTCCAGAACGGATTTTAGCATATGGAGCATCCTCAAGAAGTGTATTGGACTGGTAAGGGTATATGCTGTAACTCAAGAATATTGTAAAACAATAGCTGCGTTTCCATTACTTTTCAAATTGAGCAAATTTTTTGCTCTGGTGATATGATTAAGGCCCGATCTTTATTCGTGTGTAGCTACGGTGTAGGCTATCCGTAGCCTGTGCGTAGCTCTGCGTAGCCTGACGTGCACCTCGCAAAATTTTATCAGCCTGTCATTTCTACGTGGACCGCAAGCGCTGTGATTGGTCCACCAAAACCCCTGCCATCAGGTAAAAAAACTGCGTCATAGGTATTTTCGTTTGCGACGGTGAAAACAAAGAATGGCCAAGTTGATGAGTGATTTAACTTAAACTGTAACAAAAGTCACTGTTTATTTACTTCCATCATTTCTGGTCTTCTCAAATCATACACAACAAGTTGCTGTTTCTTCTTCGTTTGTGGGTTAAGTTGACAAGCTGCTTCTTCTTTGACGGTCGCACTGCTACTGTGGTTACACGCGTGGATACTGCCTACCAGAGGTCTGCGCGCGTGTTTGCACGTCGACCCGGACAACAACGCAAAAGTATAAATGCAAACCGACGCGGAACCTACACCATCGCGGCTACGCCGTAGGACTTACCCACAACTATAATGAGCCCTTAATTAGGCATGCGCAAAAGTCACATGATCATTTAAAAAAAATGGTCTGGTATGTTTGGTTGGGGGACAAGACGGAACAGGTGGTTTGACAGTGGCATCACAAGAATCGAAGCACATGACATCAACATACAGCCATTGCGATTCGGGAGTTGACTGTTCTTTATGCTTTCGAGTCACTCCTTTGGTATTTGATGTCATCTGCATGTCGGTCTGGGCTGCACCATGCAAAGATAAAGGAGCTGTATGTAAGATTTTAAATCAAACATAAGGTCTGTTTACCCACACACCAATAGCTACTGAAAAGAGCTGCTCTGAGAAACAGCCAATCGGAGCAGAGCTTAACATTATTATTCATGACCCTTTCAAATAAGGTAATAATAGACCATTTCATTCTAAAGGCAAATCCTAGGGTTGTTAATGGACATGTAAAACCGTCTGGATAATTTTTGCACTTAATAAAGCCACAAACCTTCTGTGTAGATATCAGAATACAATTATTGAACAAATTATTTCAATGCATTCTTTGGCACCTTTAAAAGAGACCCCAGTGGACCATAAATGCGACCTCCGGTTGACACAACCTCCAAAATAAGCCGTAGATTGAGGTATAAATATCCACACGAGCGGATTTGTAATTTGCAATCAACAAAAACATTACAAACGTAATATTTAGCTTATAAGCGTATGCCTTTCAAGCTCAGTTGCGCTCCTGTCTGTGTCTTGCAACCCTAGAGGGGGCGAAGAATAGAGCCGCATTCATATTACAAGCAACTTTGTCGCTGTGTGTCACTCGTCTCTTTCAATGAGGTCGTTAGGAGGCGTTTCTAAATCTGGTTGTCATAAATGTAACGTCCACTCCAGTAACTGACGAGAGGCGGATGACGTGAACTCCACTTCTCTTTTTTCCAGGTCACACCGC